>NC_081843.1:21552825-21904825 GCF_963259705.1 Myotis daubentonii
GCAACAGGGGAAAAGAGACCTTCGTGTAGAAACCGGGGCTCAATTCCAAATTTAACAGGGACAAGGAGGTGGGAATATATAGCCCAGGAGCAGGGTGGGGTCAGTGGATTGAAAATTACTGAGCAGAAACATCAGGGGTGAGGGGGGATTCTGGCTAAACCAACCTAACAGGATTCTTGCTAAAGGTAGGCTAAGGTGGGGGGCGGGGGTTGAGGAATTTGGTCAGATACCAAAGGTAATCAGATATTGAGGGTGGGAGATTCCAGCTAAGCTGACATGATTGGATTCTTGCTAAAATTGGGCGATGTGAAGAACACAGAACTGCAAAGTCAACGTGTAGCTGGGAAGAGAGTTCACAGTGGTGCCCGGCAGCACTCAGGGAGGCCAAGGGAGGCCTCAACCCGATACCGGGGTCCAGGTTCTTGTCACGGAACAAGAAAAAATTACGGAGCCTGGTGGAAAGATTTAGCAACGCACAGTAAACTTATTAAAGTGATAGTACACACTCGAGAAGTGAGAGCGTGCGACCTCGGAGAATAAGATGTCTCGATGGGGGCGGGTGGAAGGTTTTCATTAAACATGGGCAAGGGGTTGGGAACAGGATGGCCCTCAGCTTCTGACACTGGTGGGGTGACTGCCAACGAGGCTGGTCCTTGTCCCTCCTCTCCAGATAGTGATTTTATTTTTGTCCTCTCAATTACAGGAAATTGGGGAGGGGAAGTGGGGGAATAGGTGGTCAGTGAAGGTCACGTCTGTGATACTCCAGCCAAGACCGAAAAGGGGAGGGTAGAGTTTGAAGCCTGTGCTCCCTATTCTAACTTTCCTACCTCCTAAATCCCCCAAGAGATTTCGATTCCATAATCATATGGGAAGACGAAAGGTTGCTGGGCAGTCTTTTGTAGTAGCTTCAGGCTGACACTGGGTGTGGATGCTGCCCAGCCTGGGATTGAAAGTCTCTTTCTGCCTGATCTAAGGGCCCAAGCTCTATATTCCCTGGACGTTGAGGTATGGGCTCCTTGGAGGGTCATCATCTTTTTTTTTTTTTTTTAGGCATATGAAAATTTATTACCACTGTGATATCACCATCAGAACTTAAGATCTTGGTCTTTTCTTCTTGCCTTTGTATAAGGCCAAAAGAGACACATTAGCTACTTTGACAACCTTAAAGCGAACTCCGGGAATGTCACCAACAGCATGACCTTTGCGACCAAATCCAGCAACCAGAACGTCGTCATTTTCCTCAATAAAATTCAAACAACCATCATTGGGTACAAAGGCTGTGATTTTTTTTGCCGTTCTTGATCAGCTGGACCCTGACACACTTCCTGATAGCAGAATTGGGCTGTTTGGCTTCCACACCCACTTTTTCCAGCACAATCCCCTTCGCGTGGGGCGCGCCCCCGAAAGGGTTGGCCTTCAGCGCCGTGCCCAGGTGGGCCTTCTTGTACTGCTTGTCATGCCACTTCTGGTCTCGCCCGTGGCTCCGCAGCTTCCGGGCCGTGCGAAGACCGCCACACTTGCCCATCCTGCTGGCGCCACGGGCCTGAGCGAAAGAGAGAGGCTGCACGGGAAGGAGGAGGGTCATCATCTTTATATGAAATTCTTGTAACCTACAATGGAGAAACTTAAAAAAATGAAAACAAAAAAAAAGGCATGGACCAAATAATAAAAGAAGGAGAATAGTTATTAATGGACCAAGGAATGGAAAGAGTCAAGTGAAAGAAGGGAGTCTTTTCAATCATGTTCCAAACAGCACTGGGATCTGTTTTTTGGTCACCTGTTTGTACATTTTTTTGATACTGAATTTAATCTGATCAGATTTGGTTACATATATGTAGCAGGTTTTGTTAATGACTACATAGACACCTCCCTGTCTGGCGAGGAGTTAGCTTAGGCCAGTGATGGTGAACCTATGACACGCGTGTCAGAGGTGACACACGAACTCATTTTTTTGGTTGATTTTTCTTTGTTAAATGGCATTTAAATATATAAAATAAATATAAAAAATATAAGTCTTTGTTTTACTATGGTTGCAAATATCAAAAAATTTCTATATGTGACACGGCACCAGAGTTAAGTTAGGTTTTTTCAAAATGCTGACACGCCGAGCTCAAAAGGTTCGCCATCACTGGCCTAGGCCTAGGGAAAGTCTATTGTCTAGGCCAGCGGTCACCAACCTTTCAGACCTCACGGACCACCAGTGGTCTGCAGACCACTAGTTGGTGACCACTGATCTAGACCAAGCATGTCAAATTCAAAAGCTAATGAGGGCCAAACAAATAAGTTTATGTGGGCTGCAAAAAAACACAAGCTTCAATTTTCATAGAAAGGTAGGTTTGTTTCAATAGACACATGCTGAATACAAAGGGCTGAAATAAATGAGTCATCGTTAACATAAAATAATAGAACATTTTAATAAAAATTAATATTTTTTGAACAATAACTTAACAGACACTGAATAACTGCACAAATTAATAAGTGTAATGCAAATAAACCTATTTTTCTTGTTCTCCGAAAGCGAAATATTTCCTGTTGCACACACCAATCAAGTCAGTCTAAGACTAATGATGTGGCAATCGCCTGCTAAAATATTCACTGCTAGTATTAGTGGAGAGAAATGGTGCACCTGCATATAAGGCGCATAAGGGAAATGAATGCAACACGATTATAGTAATCAGTCACTAGCGAACGTTGTAGTTCATTATCAATAACTAGAGGCCCAGTGCACAAAATTCATGCACAGGTAGGGTCCCAAGCCTGGCCTGCGATCAGGGCCAATCTTCCCCGGCTGCCAACAGCTGGCCCCACCCCCTGCCGCTGCAGCTATGGGTCACTCTGTGTAAGGGGTGATCAGGGCCTGCAGACCGGGGGCAGCTCCTGTATTGAGTGTGTGTCCCCTGGTGGTCAGTGCATGTCATAGCCAACCGGTTGTTCCGCCATCCGGTTGATTTGCATATTACACTTTTATATATATAAATTATGTATAACAGGATATTGTAAAAATTAAGTTACAAAATTTTTATTAAAACATTTCTTACATACCATTATATTGGCTTGGCTGCAAAAATATTCATTATGGGCCACATGTGGCTGTGGGCCATGAGTTTGACATGCTTGCTGTGAAACAAGGAAGGAATATTTGGAGTCTATGTAAATGTTGACTCTTTTGTCCTTTTCTGGTTCAAGAGCTCAGGTCAAAGCTATGAGTTTAGCCATTTGGGCTGAAGCTCCCGAGTGGAGAGGCTTGGCTTCTGTGGTCCCCTAAGGCCCACGATTGCATAGCCTGCCCTCCTCCTTCCCTGGTCAACAGAACTGCTTCATAGGTTGACACTCAACCATTGAGCCATGCTGGCTGGGCAAGTTGTTATTTTTAAACCATCAAATTTAAAGTTCCTTCAGTTAACTAGAATGCAGTCTAGTCGTGAGTCTTCAGGAATATGTGTCTGAGTAGAGTATACGGGGCATTATCCAAGGCATCCCTTGAGATAAACTTAACCGTGCAGGTGTTCAGACATTAAGTAGTTGCTAGCAAAGAGACTACTCTAAGCAAGCAGGACCGAGGGTACATGTTATTATTTGACCTTATATTAATGCTAGAGGCCCGATGCACTAAATTCATGCAAGAGTAGGCCTTCCTTCCCCTAGCTGCTGGCACCAGCTTCCCTCTGGCACTCAGGACCCGGGCTTCCCTCCGGCCATCAGCAGATCTTACATGAGCCTCTTTTGTGCAGCCCTGTTTTGTCCAGAAGGACATTGGGAAGGACGTCTGGTCTAATTAGCATATTATGCTTTTATTAGTATAGATAGTTAAGACTGCCAGAGGAATTATGCCACACAAAAATATGAAGTTTCAAATCACACAGCACACTTTATTACTCACAAGGTTCCTGGTGCCGTAGGCTCAGACTTAATGGAGTCCTTAATGCTCTGCGGGCAGCAGCGGATCCGTCTTTGGGTGGCTGGCCATCTGGTTGGGTGGAGTCAGTGGGAGGAGGGCGACCAAAGTCTCACAATCAGAGGTTTGGCCATTCTTCTGCCGCCTGGCATGGAGCAAGGCAGCGTGGAGCGTGGATCAAAAGGATGATCCATGTCTGAAGTTGGGGACCCGTTTTTTTAAGCCTGTTCTGGCCCACAGAAGTCCAGGTGGCTATCAGTAACATACGTCATCAGACAACTGTTAATCAGAGTACAAGCTGGTTATCCGTAACATGTGTCATTCCTATGGGTGGAGTACAGGAGGAATATGGGGTAAGTTTTATCTATGCCACACACACACAGGGAAGTGGCTACCTAAGTGGTCAAGTCTGACCCTTAATATATCACTCTAAGAGCTCACCCTAATATTACAAACTTATAAACTAGAAAATCATTACTATTACAATATGTTAGAGTGGGCAGTTAGGAAGATATGAGCTGGGTAAGGCAGTTGGGGCTTGGAAGGGATATGTGTGAGATGTGACAAACTAAAAAGAGACAATAGAGGCAACAGACCCCTATGTGAGGAGAGAAGATTTAGAGTCCCTCCAGGATGTGGTCTAACTGATGGCATAACACTTGGGTGAAGAAGCATTATAGCTTAAAGATAAATATCTTTTTTGGAGAAATAAGGGAGAGAAGGACTTACTCAGGGGCACTCCAGCCTAAGAGTTTAAATATCCTAAACCTCACATAAGTGGGGCACTTGGTTTGGTTCCTGCTAGCTGAGTTACCCACTCAGGTTCTACCTGAGTTTATTCCTTTTCCTGCAAATAAATTCTCCCCTGCTGTTGCTGCTATTTGTTGTCTCTTGTTAGAATACATTCCTAGAAGAAGACAAGAACTGAGAACGACGAGTGCTGTCCCTGGCCAGAGGCTGTCTCCAGCCAGAGACCACCTTAACCACTGCTGACAGACGAAGGTTTTCCCATAATGCCTAGAACAGTGGTTCCCAACCTTCCTCATGCCGCGACCCTTTCATACAGTTCCTCATGTTGTAGTGACCCCAATTTCATTGTTACAAATTGAACATAATTAAAGCATAGTGATTAATCACAAAAACAATATGTAATTATATATGTGTTTTCCGATGGTCTTAGGTGACCCCTGTGAGAGGGTCGTTCGACCCCCAAATGGGTCGCGACCCACAGGTTGAGAACCGCTGCTCTGGAGAATGGCAGGTTACATCTGTATTTATACATTGCAATCAAAGGAAGGGACTTAGGTGGGTTACATTAAATCCACTGGTGATAGATTAGAGAGGCAAAACAGTGGGCGGAGGGGAGGGGGGAACCCCTGGGATTGGATAAAAAGTAAAATGATGGACACATACTTAGGTGGGTGCAGGAACAATTAACATGATAATGAAGGGATTTGTGGTATCTGTCCTGGCGCCCAACACATTTGGTTGTGCTCCAGGGGGTCCAGAAAAAGGGAAGTTACAAGTTACACAGACATTTCAAGAATATGTTATCGTAGATGCAAAAAGACAGATAGGCTCAGTTAAGGTAAAGATTGACCTTGTCAGTGAAGATACCGGCCTAGGACATAACTGCCCACCATAACTGCTTTTAGTTAAAGTTTAATTTCAGACCATCCTTTGTGGTTACTTTAGGTCTCTGAGTTTGCAAGACTGCCATGCAGGCCTTCCCTGAGCTTGTCAGGTTAGCATGTGGCCCCTTTCATCGACAATATCACATGTGAATGAGGGGGAAATGCTGTCCTTGTATTTACTTTATGTTGCCTCTCCTAGAATTCCTCCTAGAATATTGTCTTAGTAACAAATTAATTTATACAAAAATTATTTTTTGTGAAATACTTGTGTAAAATGTTAAAGAATAATATTAAAGAGCACAAGGAATGACCATTTTGGCCAAGCCCTAGCTGCACCATATAGATAAGACCATAGCTGAATGCTACCCTTAGGAATGGCATATGTAAACCTGATAGACACCTTCTGACTGACACTATGATTGATAACCAGCTTGTACTCTGATTAACACTTGTGTGGTAATGTATGTTAGTGATAGCCACCTGGACTGCCGTGGGCCAGAACAGACTTAAAAAACGGGTCCCCGACTTCAGACATGGATCATCTTTTTGATCCACGCTCCATGCTGCCTTGCTCCAAGCCAGACTGCAGAAGAACAGCCGAATCCCCGATCGTGAGACTTTAGTCGCCCTCCTCCCGCTGACTTGACCCAATCAGAAGGCCAGCCACCCAAAGAGGGATCCGCCACTGCCCGCAGAGGACGCCACTCTTCCCTGGCGACCCCGTTAAGTCTGAGTCCACAGCACCAGGAACCTTGTGAGTAATAAATGTGCTGTGTGATTTGCAACTGCATATTTTTGTGTGGCATAATTCCTCGGCAGTCTTCTCTGAAGCCCACTGTGCTAGTCACATGGTCTTCTTTCAGTTCCTTTAACACTGTGGTCCTACTTCAGGGCCTTTCCACTAGCTGTACCCCTTCTTGCCAATCAGATAGCTCTTTAAATATCACCTGCTCAGAGAGCCTGTCCCTGAATTCCTGATCCAAATACATTCCCTTTACTATTAATATATCAATAGTAAACCAAAGATTCCAACTCTGAACAGGGAACAAAGAAAGATCTGGATCTCATGCTGTCCCAAGTAGATCCTGGGAAAGGATCTGGGGGGTTTATCTAAGGCGTCCCTTGAGATAAACTTTAACCGTGCAGGTGATGGGACATTCAAGTAGTTGCTAGCAAAGAAGCTACTCTATGCAAGCAGGACCAAGGGCAGGCCTAGGACCGAAAAAACCAGAAGCTTTAATTTCAGTTTTAAGCGTACGCAAAATAATTCAATTAACTGCTGGAGGAATTACACCACATGAAACATATGCAGTTGCAAATCACACAGCACTTTCTTACTCACAAAAGCTCCTGATGCTGTGGGTACAGGCTTGATGGGATCCCGGTAGTGCTGTCCTCCGGGGTCCGGCAGCTGGGCTGGGTTAGTCCAGATGCAGGGGGCCAGCGTTCCTCACCCGAGAGCTTGGTTGCATCTCGATCGGGAGGTACTAGCCGTTCTTCTGTCATCTGGCAGAGAGAGGAGCGGGAGCCCTGTCACTTGCCAGACTGACAAAAGGATGTGTCTTTGTGGCTGTCTCGACAGGGGAGCACTGTTGGTTGGTCAGGACCCATTTTTAAAGCCTGTTTCATACCCGCAGCAGTTCAGGTGGCTATTAATGAATTACGTCAATGCATACATGTTAATCTCAAACAGGGTGAGGGGATACATGTGGTTATCTAGGGAGAGTACATCACTCACACAAATGGTTATCTTAGCAAGTCACGATGAGCCAGTAACTGAAGTTCAAATCCTTATCTGTGGGGTACACATGCTTCAGGGCAGTGGGGAACGTGTCCTTAATATTACACTTTAGGTTTCAGGAAAGTTAACTCAAACATTTTAAAACCTTTTTAACATTTTTAAGACATTTTAAAACTTTGTAAACATTTCTATATTTTACTACAACACATGCCTTCTGATTGTAGTATTGCTCTTCTGTGTGTTTTGACAGTGAGTGCTGTATCTTAGGGCTAAGAATGCCTGGTGGCACTTTATTAGCAAAATCAAACCTGTGACATGTCCTATGACTATAGTATTGATCACACTATTAAAATTACTGATTTACTTATTTACCTTAATTTCAAATGATAAATCTCTTGAGGAAATGGGCTATTCTTTGTTCACTATGATCTAGGCCAGGGGTGGGCAAACTTTTTGACTCGAGGGCCACAATGGGTTCTTAAACTGGACCGGAGGGCCGGAACAAAAGCATGGATGGAGTGTTTGTGTGAACTCATATAAATTCAAAGTAAACATCATTACATAAAAGGGTACGGGCTTTTTTTTTTTTTAGTTTTATTCATTTCAAACGGGCTGGATCCGGCCCGTGGGCCGTAGTTTGCCCACGGCTGATCTAGGCACATCATAGATGCGCATTAAATGTGTTGAATGAGTGAAAGAATAAATGCGTGAAAAATATGTAATTCTAAAACTTACCAATACAGTGTAAGAAGCTTCTATCATTGGTTGAGACTTTGAGTTACATCCTAAAAAGAAAGTGTACAGTTCCCTTTCTGGCCTGTCACTCTAATGGCTACACGTGATGGTCAATTTTGTGTGTCAGCTTGAATGGGCTAAGAGGTGCCCAGGTAGCTGGTAAGATTATTTATTTGTTTCCTAATAATCAATCTTTGGCCCCTTGGCCAAATATCTAGAAGTGGAATTAAGTGGTATAATAGACATATGTTTAGTTTTTTATATATAAAAAAATACTGCCAAGAAGTTTTGCAAAGTGGTTGTAACACTTTACATTCCCACCAGCAATGTGTAAGAATCCAATTGCTGCACATCATCACCAACACTTGTAATTGTCTTTTTCTTTTTATTTATTTACTAGAAGCACGGTGCACGAAATTTGTGCATAGGTGTGTGTGTGTGTGTGTGTGTGTGCGCGCGCGCGCATGTGCGTGCGTCCCTCAGCCTAGCCTGCACACTCTCCAATCTGGGATCCCTTTCACAATCTGGGGCTGCTGGCTCCCAACTGCTCGCCTGCCTGCCTGATTGCCCCTAACCGCTTCTACCTGCCAATCTGATCACCCCTAACCACTCCCTTGCCAGCCTGATTGACGCCTAACTGCTCCCCTGCAGGCCCGATTGCCCCTAACTGCCCTCCCCTGATGGCCTGGTCACCCCCAACTGCCCTCCCCTGCAGACCTGATTGCCCACAACTGCCCTCCCCTGCTGGCCATCTTGTGTCCACATGCGAGCAGCCATCTTTGACCACATGGGGCAGCCATCTTGTGTGCTGGAGTGATCGTCAATTTACATATTACCTCTTTATTATATAGGATGTTTTTTCAAGAGAGTGAGGAAGCTAGAGAGAGAGAGAGAGAAACATTGATGTGAGATCGAGTCTGCAATCTGGGCATGTGCCCTGACCAGGAATCAAACCAGCAATTTCTCAGTGCATAGGACAATGTCCAACCAACTAAGCCACATCAGCCAGGGCAGGAATTGTCTTTTTTATTTTTGCCATTCTAGACAGTATACAATGGCATCTTATCATGGTTTTATGTGGCATTCCCCTGATGACCAACTATGCTGAGTATATTTTCATGTGTTTATAGGTCATTTCTAAGTGAGGTAGAATAAGGTAACTTGAAACCAAAGGCAAAAAAAAACAACTAACAAAAAAGCCACAAAAGAACAGAAGCTTCCAACTTGTACCCTGAAACCTCAATCAATGAGTTTAAAGGCCACATGCATCTACTGGATAGCCTTATCCACTTCCTAAAGTGGTAAAGCCCTTCTCACTTCCCCAATCCTTAGAAATGTCTATGTAATTTCTATGATTAGCTCCTAGCAATACAAGAGTTTCCAGTCAGGATGGTGAAGTAGGTAAATGTGGTACTTCCTTCCTCGCACAACCAAATGAAAATTACAACTACAGAACAACCATAATTCAGAACCACCTGAAATTTAGCTGAACAGAAGTCATACAACTAATGATATAAAGAGGAAGCCACATGGAGACTGGTAAGAGGGGCAGAGTCACAGAAAGGGCTGGTTCCACACCCACATGTGGTGGATAAAAATTGGGAGGGATTTTTATACATCACAGGAGGTCCCTCCTGAGGAGCAAGAGATCCCAGCTCCACACCATGCCCCCAACCCAGTGTTCAAGTGCCAGGAAGAGAAGTCCCCATTAAGTTGGCTATAAAAACCAGCAAGGATTGTGAATGAGTGTGATGGAGGGCTTCTGGAGTCCTAGGCAATCCTCTAAAAGGGCCTATGCATGAACTTCTCAGGCTACCTCACTCAGAGTTCCAGCACTGGGGCATCAGGGTTCATGGGCCAGCACTCGACCACTGAGTCACACCGGCTGAGGCCCATGTATTTCTTTAAAAAAAAAAAATCAGTTGAGTCCTCACTGGTTTGGCTCAGTGGGGGCATGCAGGAGGAAGCCAATCAATGATTCTCTCTCATCATTGCTGTTTCTCTCTCTCTCTCCCTCTCCCTTCCTCCCTGAAATCAATGAAAATATTTTTTAATAATAAATTGATAGTGGTAACTACCCTTGGTGTACCATCCAATTTTTGACTCACCAAGAGGTGAACCCATTCTAGGTTCGATAGTATGTGGAAAACTGAAGCATGGAGAAGCCTGTCACTTAGGGTATAATCATGAAAGTAGAAACTACTCCAGATATTTCAAGCATTAATGGTATTTAGTACAGAGAATTAGGCGCTTAAAAGTCTTTGGAAGGACTAAAGGAGCTACTGTCACATTAGTTTTCATTTGTATCACTGCTCCTGTGCTCCAGAGAATAGGGAAGTTGCTGTTGCTGCTGCTACCACCACTACTCAGAGGCCAGAAAAGTTCAGAAAACCACTGTTGATTGTCACAGCTGCCTTATATCAGAGAGGCAGGGATTAGCAGGGGAGAGAACTAAAGCCCAAGTAAACAAAACACAGAACAAACAGTAATTTATGTCTTTCTTTCACTTTCCAAATCTCAGGAAGTGCATCCCACTCGGAAAAATGTAAATAAATCCAGAGCACTGGCCATTAGGGCCTCTGGGGAATGTAGTTCCCTGGATGCCAGCACTGCCTTAAGGAGAGCTGAGAAGGGTATGAGAATGAATGCTAGTATTAGTTTTCTATTATTGCCATAACTAAATAACAAGAAAGTGGCTTAAAACAACACCCATTTATTATCTCACAGTTCTATAAATCAGAAGCCCAGTGGACTCAGCTAGGAACTTTGTTTAGGGTCTCTTAAGGCTGGGAAAGAATCTGCTTCCAGCCTTGCTCAGGTCATGGGCAGAATTCATTTCTTGAGTATGGTTTCTATGTGGATACTTCTATGCACAAGCCAGCATGGGTTGAATCCTTCTCATGCTTCAAGTGTCTATGAAGTTCCTTTCTGCTAAATCTCTATGACTTACTATTTTGACTTTAGTCAGTGGTTCTCAACCTCTGGCCCTTTAAATACAGTATGTTGTGACCCAACCATAAAATAATTTTCGTTGCTACTTCATAACTGTAATGTTGCTACTGTTATGAATTGTAATGTAAGTATCTGATATGCAGGATGGTCTTAGGCGACCCCTGTGAAAGGTCGTTCGACCACCAAAGGGGTCTCGACCCACAGGTTGAGAACCGCTGACTTTAGTGGTTCATGTGATTAAATTGGGCTCACCTGGAAAACCCAGACTAATTCCTCTATCTTAAAATCAGCTAATTAGTGACCTTAATTACATATACAAAGTCCCTTTTGCCATGTAATGCAACATAACTGTAAGAGTAATACCAGGGGACAAGATGATAGGAATCAAAATTCTTCCTAACATAATCTCATTGGAAGAAAACAAACATTCTGATACAAAAGGCTACAAGATTTGTAACAAGATCATTCATGTTACTTAGCTTTATAAATTTTAATAATAATAGTTACCAAGTGTCTACTACAAGTCTGGAAATCTATAATAATAAAAGCATTATATGCTAATTAGACCAGACGTCCTTCCAGATGAAGCCCGGGCTGTGAGGGAACCCCGGGTCGCCGGTGCCAGAGGGAAACTGGGGGGGAAGGAAGGGCTACTGTTGCAGAAATTTTGTGAATCAGGCCTCTAGTATATATATATAAGAGGTTGTATCTGTTACCCATGTATTTCTTTTTTTTCCTTTAAAAAAAATGTTTTTATTGATTACAGAGAGAGGAAGGGAGAGATAGAAACATCAATGATGAGAGAGAATCACCTAACAGCTGCCTCCTGCATGCCCCCTACTGGGGATTGAGCCTGAAACCTGGACATGTGCCCTGGCTGGAAATCTAACTGAACCTCCTGGTTCATGGATTAATGCTCAACCACTGAGTCACTGGCCAGGCTCATGTATTTCTTTAAAAAAAATAAAATACCAAATTGACTTTGCAGTACTTCATGTAGTGTGTTATGAAATTCATTGAAATAAATTGGATAAGTGCTTAGATCAGTGCCAGGAACTCAATAAATTACATATTATTGTCGATATGTTTTAAAGATAAATCACTGTGGCTCTAAGAGGTAGCCTAATTTGCTCAAGACGTGGCTAATTAAGTAACCTACCATGGCTTCCAATAAAGATTGTCCAACTTCAAATGTGGAAATACATTTAAAATATTGCATGCAATGAACTTGGTTAACATAATGCTCAGTAAATTTTAATTATTATGATTATTAAAATGACACACAAGATATCCTATTACCCTAAATACACATGGGATTTCTAAAGGCTATTTACTATTGATTAAGTGAAGTGCAAATTCCTTATCTGGCTCCAATTTTTCTTTTGACCCTTGAACAACTCAGGGGTTGCTGTGCCCACCTCCTGTTCAGTTGAAGAGCAATATGGATTCCCAGCAGGGGGTTTACCCTTGAACAACTTAGGTTTGAAATGCTGGGTCAATTAAACTGGTCAATTGAAAAAAATCTGCATATAAATGGACCTACATAGTTCAAACCCCTGTTGCCCAAAGGTCAAATGTAATTGCCTTCCACTCCCTCCCACATCATCTCTCTCTTGGCAACCCTATGTATACCCTTCAATTATATTCCTAAATAAAAAATTATGCGAAGATTGGCATTGTTTTACAATTTTGCCAATTTCCTTGGTGTTTAAGACACCCAGATTCTCACATTCTGGAAAATTCTATGGAACACTCCTGAGACTATGAGAATGAAAAAGGCAAATATCTTCCTACTCTGAGGAAAATAGTATTGACCTTGCAGACCCCCTGGACCATATTTTGGCAATGCACTGGGTTGGAGTCTGTTATTCTGTTACCAACCTAGACTTCTAGATTTCCTGGCCTTGTCTCATTTTTTTGTAACTAGTAATTAGCAGTACAGGGCAGGCAGCTGTACCTTCCATGATGGGAGGGCTTTATCGAAGTAGATGGTTATAATTTCTGCATGTAGCACAGAGAGTACTCAATCACTACATAGAGCAGTGGTTCTCAACCTTGGCTGCACATTAGAATCACCTGGGAATCTTTTTAAAATCCTGATTTCTGGGCCTCATCCTCCGGACATTCTGTTTCTTTGTTACTAATGTTGTGGCCTCACCCCATAACAAAGAAACAGAATGTCCGGAGGAGGAGGCCCAGAAATCAGGATTTTAAAAAGACTCCCAGGTGATTCTAATGTGCAGCCAAGGTTGAGAACCACTGACATAGAGCCTGATAATCACCAAGAGGGAGATGGCAAGGCAGCAGAGTGGGTCCCATGAACTCTGATGAGGCCTAGTGAGGCGAGTCCCTCGGGCAATGTAGGAAACTCAACCAAACAATGTAGGACTCAACACAGCAAAACAATGTAGGAAACTCAACAAAACAAAACTGGGCCTGGACCACAGTTTAAGGAGTTACCAAAAACTCCATAATGGCCCTAACCGGTTTGGCTCAGTGGATAGGGCATCGGCCTGCGGACTCAAGGGTCCCAGGTTCGATTCCAGTCAAGGGCATGTACCTTGGTTGCGGGCACATCCCCAGTGGGGAGTTTGCAAGAGGCAGCTGATCGATGTTTCTCTCTCATCGATATTTCTAACTCTCTATCCCTCTCCCTTCCTCTCTGTAAAAATATATTTAAAAAACAACAACAACAACAAAAACCTGCATAATGAAGGAATGTGATATTTAGACCGGCCAGCCTGACCCAGTGGGCGAGCTTCCACCTATGAACAGGAGGGCATGGCCGCATTCCGGGTCAGGGCACATGCCCAGGCTGCGGGCTGGATCCCCAGTGTGGGTTGTGCAGGAGGTTGAGCCCATCATGATTCTCTCTCATCATTGATGTTTCTCTCTCTTCCTCTCACTTCCTCTCTGAAATAAATAAAAATGTATTTTTTTAAAAAAGACATGTGACACTTAAATGCAATACTTTAAAAATTCGAATTGACAAGCTGCGGCCGACTGGCGGCTTTTTGTAAAAGTTCATCAACGATTTTCGGAAAATCTTTCTAACCGTCCCGGGAATCACCTCAAATCAGCTCCGGCACCTGGTCGCTCCACTCGGCCATTAGGCCCAAAGGGCTGATGGGAAAAAGCCCTCAGGGACCAGAACTGGCCGGCCCCTCAGGCAACTTCCATCTCGCTGCCCGCTTTCTCCCCGCCCACTCCACCTGATCGTCTCTGATTGGCCGGGCTGGCGCGCGTTCGTGCTGCCATTGGCCAGAGTCCAGAGGGGCGGGCCCCCGAAGGCTTACCTCTGCGCAGCCCCCTCGGCAGCGTTTCAGTGCGCGGCGGTGGCGGTTGGAAGCGGCTGCGGCGTGAGCAACGGCCGCTCGGAGGGCGCTGTGGTAGGTACGTGGGGACCGGGCGAGTGAGTGGCGGTTGGCCCGGTCGTCTGTTTGGCAGTTTCGCGGGGACCGCGAGCGTCTCTGAGAGCCGGGCCGGTCGAGGACTCGAGTGGCGCGCTGCGCGAGCAGAGGGCGGTTGGGGCTCCGCTGGCCGAGAGGCGCTCGGGGAGGCGCTCACGGAGGCGCCGGGGTCCGAGCTGGCCGAGAAGACTCCGTGAAGGGCGGAAGGATGCGTCTACTACACCCACCTTTCGAGCCGGCGGCGGGTTAAGGGGGAGCGGTGTTGGGCTCCGGCTGGAGCGTCCGGCGCGAGAGTCGGGGCCGCGGAGGGACTTGGCCTCAGGGTTTCCTGCTGGTCGGGTAAGTAAAGCTTTGGTCTGCGTCGGACTACTACTACTTTTAGGCGCTAATGGATGCAATGGAGTCCCCAGCCCCAGTGTTGGTCGTCCGTTACCCAGTTTCCTTGAGTGTTAGTCAGAGTCAGCTGCAGAACCTGGTGCCAGGACAGTTAGCTGGATCTCACCAGGTGGTGAGGAGGCGTTGCTCGATACGTGGGGTTAGGAATAACATACAATCCCGAGCAAGATGCCTTTGTTAGTATAACAACCTGGAGCACAACCACTTGTTGCGCTGCTATAATTTAACGTTGAAAGCTGGGTACAGGCAAAGATAGTCTTTCTTCAACATAAAAGTCCATGTTTGTAAATTGGGGGGTAGGGGGATTAAAAAGACCATCCCTTTATAGTCCCTTCCACACCTACTTTACCTCAGTTTGGGCAAGTTAGGAAAGGTCCAGGACAGAGGAAACCATTCTTTTTGCTTTGTCTCTCGAAAACCTTGCTATACTTGAAAACTTGACTTCCACTTTTCCACGTTACTATGTTGAGGGTGAAGTTTCTAGCATAAGCCAGCACAGGTTGCTTTATGACAAGCTAGGTTTTGTTTTGGGTGTTACACAGCATAAATCTATTTCTCGTAGTTCTGGAGGCCCGAAGTCCCAAGATCAAGGCACCGACAGATTGGGTGTCTGGTGAGACACTGACGAGTGGTCAAGATCTAGAAGAATTATATACACTTAAATGGACTGATTTTTTAGATTGGGACCTAACTACTCTTTTCATTATGATTTTGTTACATATTCACTTAAATGACCTGTAACGGAACTATTTGCAAGCCAAATGGGGAAGAATAGTCAAGGTAATTTATATCACAAGAAAGCTATTTAAAATGCAAAAATTAAGCATCTGAATGAAGGACTGATTACAGTGAATTAAGCTTTTGTGATTTATGCCACCTTAGTTTACCCTTCATTTTTTACAAATGCTGAATCTGACCCTAATCAAATTAATGTTCCTAACTCTCAGTCTTCTGCCTTGGCAGAAATGGATAAACAGTGTCTTCTTGGAAATGCTTTTGAGTCTTTTAAGAACTGGTGTACTTAGATACACCAGTATCTGCTCTGCTTACCTTATTGACCCTTGTACTTTACCTCAGCCCTCAGCTCCATTATACTATCTGATACTTAATATCTTTAATTCTGGTATGAAAATACTGCACCATCCCTGCATTTTGCCTGTGCATATCATGTAGTTCTCTTATAGTGGGTGTGCACAGATGAAATTAATTTCAGTTGATGTGATCCAATTTTAATATATTGGATAGTTGATAAAAATGAAAATAAATTATAACTTTAAATGCACAAGCCCTAGCTGGTTTGCCACAGAGCATGGAGAATCTGGCTACAGAGGGAAGGATCCCGGGTTCAATTCTGGTCAAGGGCACATGTCCCCGTTGCTGGCTCAATGTCCAGTAGGGGGCTTGCAGGAGGCAGCCAATCAATGATTATCATCATTGATGTTTCTCTCCCTCTCCCTTCCTCTCTGAAATCAATACAAAAATTAAAAAAATACACAAAATTTTTTAGTTCTCATTAAATTGAGTGAGATTATATTACATATAAAATACAAATAGCCATATTCTTCTAATTCTCTCATATATCTTAAGTACTTTTACTTTCTCTGAGTCTTTATTAAACTTCAATCCCTATCTCTAAAATGCATTACTATAGTCTCAGGTAACTTCTTATCCCTCTTCAACTTTACCAGTCTAAATAGGACAGACAGATTGTAGTCAGGCAATAACTAGCAGAAATCACCGCCATTCTCTGGGGAGGTCAGGTATAATTTGAATTTTTGAACTAATTAAATTTCTAAGGATTGAGGGATCGTCCTAGACTTAATCATTAATTGTATAGAGATGTTAGAGGTGGCCTCTCTGCTATAGTTTCTTGCCTTGGTTGTAGGAAAGAATTCAAACAAAAGACAACAAATAGCAAAAGCAGGCAAGAGTTTTATTTCCAGAAAAGGAATCCATTTAGATATAATCTGAGTGGGCAGCTCAGCTGGCTGAAAGAACCAACTGCCCCGCTTACTTGGGATTTCAGAAGATTTATACCCCTGGCTGGAATGTCCCTAGACAAGAACCTTCAAGGCTGCCCTACCCAGATAATGTGCTGTGCTATCAGACCACATCTTGGAAGAGGTTTCAAGTCTGCCCCCTGCCATTCTTGGGTCTGATGTGGTTTTCTTCGTTGTTTGTGGGTGTTTATGATTAGTCCTGGTATGTCAGATCTCTCACATATCCCCTCTAGGCCTACCTACCTCTCATAGCTCATGTTTGTTTGCCCACTTTAACAGAGACACTGTATGTATCTACTAAATGTGGTACCATAGTACACCTTTGAGGCTCTAGTGTGTATAGTGCTGTTGACATGGAAAAGCTATAGCAAAAGCTGTTGAGGCCTTTTCTGATACTTTTTATTAAGGAAAGAACAACCCTTGGTGGCTTTCCAGAGGTTTATTTTTATGTCAAGTATTCATTTAAGTATCTATATATATATAAAAGCTTAAACGACCATTATGACGGAAAGACCGGTCACTATGACCTGCACTGAGCAGGCAGGCAGGCAAGCAGTTAGGAGCGAGCAGGCAGGCAGGCAGGTGAGTGGTCCTGTATTGCAAGAGGGCTGTCCAGCTGTTGGATGTCCAACTGTAGGGTTTGGGCCTAAACCGGCAGTTGGACAGTATATGTATATACGTACTAGAGGCTCGGTGCACGAAAATTCGTGCATTTGTGGGGGGATTCCTCAGCCTGGCCTGCCCCCTCTCACAGTCTGGGAGCCCTCAGGGGATGTCCTAAGGATGTCCTTAGGCCCGCTCCCCACAGGTAGCTAATATGCTAGGCCAGTAGTTCTCAACCTTGGCTGCACATTAGAATCACCTGGGAATCTTTTTAAAATCCTGATTTCTGGGCCCCATCCTCCGGAAATTCTGTTTCTTTGTTATGGGGTGGGGGCCACACCATTAATAACAAAGAAACAGAATTTCTGGAGGATGAGGCCCGGAAATCAGGATTTTAAAAAGATTCCTAGGTGATTCTAATGTGCAGCCAAGGTTGAAAACCACTGTGCTAGGCTAATATGAAAGGCTAATAGGCTAAGTGTTCAACCGTCTGGGTAATGACATCAAGTAGCAACACCTGGCTTCTCCCTAGTGACGACTAGTCTCAGGTGGAAACACTTTATACTGTAACTGAATATCTGTGAAGCATTTTCCCGTGCCTCATCTCATTTGATCCTCACAGAAGTCCTGGAGTAGGTAGATAGGAGACTTGGTAGAATCCTATTTACTTTTTATTAGCTGGAAAATAGAGATTTAGAATGCTTAGAAACTTGACCCAAATGAAAAGAAGAAATGGTGGACCTTGAAAATGACTTCAAGTTTTCTCATTGCGCAGAATAAAGTGAAACACTGCTGCAGTTAAATGTTTTACCCTTTGTTCTCCCTGTGTGATCTACAATAATAATGTGCTTCATGTTGATATTTACTGCTCTGTTGCTGACAATTACCTGAAAGAGAAGTTGGGGTGCTTCACGGGGCTGGAAAAAGTTTAGCTACATCAGAAAGCAGGTTTTATTAAGCAAGTTTGTTCTATATCTACAAAAGGTGTGCATCTGTACACCAAAAGGTTGCGGATTCAGTTTCTGGTCAGGCACATAGGTTTCTGGTTCCATCCAGTTTGGCATGAGAATGGAAGGAATCTGATTGATGTTTCTCTCTAATATCAGTGTTTCTCTTGCTCCCCTCCCTCTCTCTCCCTAAAAATCAATAAGAACATGTCCTTGGGCAAGGATTAGAGAAAAAATACCCTGAGATCTTAAAAAAAACACAAGTTTTAATTATTTAAAAGTGATTGTAACTAGGCATTAAGTGCTGACAAACAACTATATTTCATTATGAGCATTTTATACTGCTTTATTATACACTACTAGAGGCCCAAAGCTTAAACTGAACTCGTGGAGAGGCTCTCACCTATATATCTCCTCCTGTGGCAGGCCCCTAAGGGTCCCCACAGCTCCGCCCAAGTTAGTCTTGGCAGGTCCTTGTGGGTATGCTCCACAGCTCCGACATAGTCAGCTGTGGCGGGGCCCTGGGGTTAGCCAGGGGTGGGCAAACTTTTTGACTCGAGGGCCACAATGGGTTCTAAAACTAGACCAGGAGGGCCGAAACAAAAGCATGGATGGAGTGTTTGTGTGAACTAATATAAATTCAAAGTAAACATCATTACATAAAAGGGTATGGGCTTTTTTTTTTTTTTAGTTTTATTCATTTCAAACAGGCCGAATCCGGCCCGCGGGCCGTAGTTTGCCCACGGCTGGGTTAGACTGTGCAGCTCTGTCCAAGTCAGTGAGAGTGGGGTAATGAGACTACAGTTTTAACCAGATACTGAACTAGGTTGCAAGTCCCCCCCACCCCTCACTCCGCCCCCATTTTCCTTTTCAGGACAACTCCCAGTCAAGGGGACAATTTGAATACTATGCCTTTATTATATAGGATAGGATTGCACTGATAAAATTTTTCTGAAGTAAAGTCAATACCTACTAGCAGTTAGAAGATGCTGATGCTGTTGGTCCATATTTAGACCACCCTAAGGATTAAATCATGCTCATTATGAGCTTGTCTTCCTGACTCAAATTGGTCAAGTTTTGTCACTTTGTGGACCATTATATACCACTTAAGGCAAACCAGTCTCTTAATACCTTACCTGATTTGTACTTTTGTTATGAGATTTCTTTGAGTCTTAAGATTGTGAGTTCAAATACTGACTCTGAACTGTTTGCTTGAGTAAGTTAATATAATCTAGCTTAGATTCAAGTTTTCTTTTTTTAGTTTTTACTTTTTTGAAAAAGTAACTAAAAAAAATTTAGTTCCTTGGATTTTAGAAAAATAGAACAAGAAATGCCCTTTATTTCATGTTTATAATGTATTAAGGTACTATCTAAGCAAGAAGCATTACTAGAGATAGCCATTTTGTAATGAGAAATACCCATCCACTACCAGGAATAGAAGAAAATCATGCGCTCATAGCTTCAAGCTATATAAGGAAAAAAAAGAACAACAACAAAAACACCATCCCAGCGATTGAATTAAAAGAAGTAGATTAATCTATAGTCATAGTAGGTCACCCTTAACATTCCTGTTTAATAGCTGGAAGATTGTGAGTAGCACAACTAAGAAATTAGAAGTAGTCATTGACATACACTGCATCTGTTCATCTACATAGAGCTTTTGGAAAAATTGACCATGAAGCTAGTGTCCACAAATATTATAGGATTAAAATCATTCAGAGAATATTCTGACTACAGTGGAATTAAGCTAATTTTCAACAACAAAAGTATAGGAAATCTGGAAATTAGTATATTTTTAAATAACCTACAGATGACAGAAGAAATTACAGTGGAAGTTAGAAAACATTTTGAACTATGGTAATTACGAGAGAGCTTATCAGAATTTGTGGAATTCAACTACAGCAGGATTTTAAATGCAAAATTAGAAAAAGGACTGAAAGTTGAACAACTGAGATTTCATCGCAAGCTGGAACTAGAAAAACAAATCAAGCCCAATGGAATTATTAAGCGGGAATGATGAAAGGGAACACTATATATGATGTAAAGTAAGCAAAGCCAAAAATCAGTTCTTTGAAAGTATTTGATTAAATGGGTAAATTTATAATAATTATGATCAAGAAAAATAGAAAAACTTGACAAGAATAAAAAGAGCACTACAAATCTTGCATAATTATAAATATTAGAGATACTTGAAAACTCTTTATAAATTTGAAGTCCTATTGAAAAGTTTGATTCTGCCTTAACTGGTTTGGCTCAGTGGATAGAGCGTTGGCCTGCGGACTGAAGAGTCCCAGGTTCGATTCCGGTCAAGGGCATGTATCTTGGTTGCAGGTACATCACTAGTGGGGGGTATGCAGGAGGCAGCTGATCGATGTTTCTCCCTCATCATCAGTGTTCCTGGCTCTCTATCCCTCTCTCTTCCTCTCTGTAAAAAAAGACAACAACAATAAAATATATTTTTTTAAAAAAAGTTTGATACTGTCCTGAAGTGAAAAACCAATTAAAATAAACAAAAAATAACAGAAAGAAATGGTCTGTATCTGTTTTTGAAAATTCAGTCATAATTAAAGATATTTACCACTAAGTGAACTACAAATCCAGATGGCATAGTGAATTATTTCTAGCTTTTAAGGACGAATAACTATATTTGCAAACACAAACTCTTTGGATGATGGTAAAAAGACTTTCCAGTTTGTCTTATGAGGCCAGCACAGCCTTGATATCAAAACTTCTAAAGGAATTTTACAGTCATCTTTCTTGTAACATCAGTACAGAAACCCTAAATAAAACGCTAGCAAATTGAATGCAGGAACATGGAAAATAAGGCATATCTTGACTGAGATTTATTCCAGGAATAAAGTAGTTTTGTATTTTAAAAGATTGATATGATACAAATTGAAAAAATGAGATTATAGTCATGAGTTGTTCAATGTTTAACAGTGGGATACATTCTTAGACATGCATCCTTAGGCGATCCTGTGACTGCAGACATCGAGTGAACTTACAGAAGCCTAGATGGCATAGGCTAATACACAGGCTGTATGGTATAGCCCAGTGGTCAGCAAACTGTGGCCCAGCAAACCGCAGCTCGCGAGCACATGCGGCTCTTTGGCCCCTTGACTGTGGCTCTTCCACAAAATACCGACTTCTGTGCATGGGCCACGAAGTTTCAATTGCACTGTACATGCGCGCCTGCACGTGGTATTTTGTGGAAGAGCCACACTCAAGGGGCCAAAGAGCCGCATGTGGCTCGCGAGCCGCAGTTTGCTGACCACAGGTATAGCCTATTGCTCCTAGGCTAGAAACTTGTACAGTATGTTACTGTACTAAATACTCTATACATTATAACACAATAAGTACAGTAAGGCCTTGAGATTATGGACTAATTTGGGTGAAGGGGTGTCCATTAAAACCCAAAGTAGGTTTTCTGAATGTGTATGTTAAAAAATTGACAAATTAGTTAACCTGCTTTTACTTAATGTAGACATGTTTGTATAATTAAAATTAAGTATGTAGGAAAAGTTTCATTTCCCAGAAAAGTTTTGTATATTATAGCATGTTAAATTTCTGCTGAATAAGTCTAATAAACGCATGCATTCACCAATCACTTTGAGTGAACAAATGCGCATGGCTGGGACATTACTTAGCACAGTCTAACATTGGCTTGGAGGGATTAAAACTGCTGCAGAAAGCCATGCCATATGACAATAGAACCAATTACTGCAGGCGATGTGGTATGATCATGTGATAATCATTAGCCAAACATTGTTTACGAGTTGTGACTCTTGGATTTCAGTATATGGACTATAGTTGTAGATATGTAATGTTAATATATGTTAGTAAAATGACTAGAGGTTTTTTTCCCAACATATGGCCTATTTTCTAAAATTTGTTAAAAATAATGGTAAATTAATAACAAAAATAACCTGTTAATTTAATTATACCCAAATTTTGGTTAAAAGCACTTAAAAATGAACAGGGTGTTAATTTTCACATGACATATGTACTGGAAATTTTGTCCATTAAATCAGAAGTCTGTTAACACGTTAAGCGCCATGTCAGTCACCGGTGACTGACACTGTACATTCCGTCCAGACTGGTCAGTCACTGGTGCTGCCAGCATATCGGTGAAATCAGATATCGTGGGCTAAACAGAAACAGGCTTGGTGCTTAACGTGTTAAATCAAGGTCTACAACATCCAGGGTTTACTGTATTTGTGTATCTAAACATAGACAAGGAATAATAAAAATATGTTATAAAAAAATATTATGCCTATGTAGAGCACTTACCATGAATGAAGCTTGTAAGAATGGAAGTTGCTCTGGGTGATTTAGTGAGTGAGTGGTGAATGAATGTGATTGCCTAAAATATTATTGTGCACTATGGTAAACTTTATAATGTAAACTTGGGCTATACTAAATTTATTTAAAATTAAAAAAAAAATTTAACCTTAGCTTATCTGTAACTTACTTATTTTACAAACTAATTTTTTAAATATTTTAATTCGTAACAATGTTCTACAATAAACATTGTACAAAGATATTTTCTTTATATTCTTAGACTACAGTATTTTTTATTTTTTTTTAAACTTAAGCAAAGACACAAAGCACATGCATTAGCCTAGGCCTACACAGGGTCATCATCATCAATATCTTCATGAGGGGCAGTAACATCAGTGCAGCTGTCATCTTCTATGATAATGCTTTATTTGAAATACCTCCTGAAGCATGTGCCTGAGGCTCTTCTTGAAGAGGTGTCAATCTTCAGAAATATGTCCTTGGTAATTTCCTTGGTTTGTTTCTTCATCATAGATTCGCTTATAAGCAGATATGCATCAAGAACATTCCTCTCTATAAATGAAAACCTTTAAGTGCAAGAATTTGTATTTTTAAACTTTTTAAAGAGCTTATTGAGATTTGCAAAAACTTCTGTTTTGAATTTTCTTAGGGGCATTTTTTTTCCTTCCTACAGTTTCCTTTTCTCTTCTTTAGTTATACATTTCTGTTCTAGTTACAACAACTCAGACAATTCCTCAGGAACCACCTCTAGGAGCTCCTCAATGTCATCCTCATCCACAGCCAGGTTAAAGTTGTTTGCCATCTCAAGCATAGCATTATTTTTGCAACCTCCTGTTTTTTGGCAAATTCGTTGAAGTCATGGACGAACTTCTTGAATGCCTTTCGGATGCCACTAGTATACTTCTTGGTGTCATCACCCCAAGCTCAAGCAAGGTTCTTGATGCAGTCATAGGTGTTGCGATTCTTCCAGAATTGCATCAGTGTCTTCCTCAGTTGCAACAATAACCAGGGCAAAGGTCCTCTTCAAGTATTAGACCTTAAAAGCTGCTAAGATTCCCTGATCTGTTGGTTGGATCAAAAGGTGGTGTTTGGAGCGAGAAATGCCATTTTGCTATTGGGGTGAATGTCATCAGTAAAAGGAAGATGCCTGGGAGCATTATCAACAATAAGCAAAATCTTGAAATGTCTGTTATTCTCCATTTTTAACAGCTTCAATCGTTGTTCTCCATTCTACTGGCATATCAATTCAGTAGGACATCTTGGAAGAGGAGTTGAGTTATCCATGACTACTTATCCTAATATGTAAAAACCCAGGGTCTGTAACATCCAAAACGACCGAAGGCTAGCCCGACTGGACTCAGTCCTGCAGTCAGTCCTGGCTTGCTGTGGCAACCCAGCACTGACTGCTGCCGCTGGGGGCACAGTGACCCAGCACTGACTGCTGAGGGGGCTGAGGATCAGGTCCGGAGAGAGGCCCAGAGAGAGAAGCATGGTCTGATCTATAGGCCCAGAGAGAGAAGCATGGTCTGATCCATAGCCTCCGTGGCAGCTGTTGATCAGCCCTTGCCTCTCTTTTTCTCTCCAGGCCTCCGCAGGGCATGCTGACCAGCCTCGCCTCTCTGATCAGGCCCAGAGATCCTGACTGGCATAGAAACCGACCAATTAGAACCAAATCTGGGTGAACTGTGAGGAGCCAGTGTCTGCCTAGGAGGCAGAGCTTGTGATGCTGACTGGAATGGAAACCGA
This sequence comes from Myotis daubentonii, assembly GCF_963259705.1. Taxonomy (NCBI): domain Eukaryota; kingdom Metazoa; phylum Chordata; class Mammalia; order Chiroptera; family Vespertilionidae; genus Myotis; species Myotis daubentonii. The sequence goes on from NC_081843.1 coordinate 21,577,184, forward strand.
CCAATCAGAACCTACACTGGTTGAACTAGGTAGGCAGAACCTAAGGTGGGGGCTGAGGAGGGGTTTTAAGGGCAACCGCTCTTTGGTGTAAGGTGTAAGAAAGTGGTTCAATTTTTTAATAACCAGTTTGGCAGTATAGTGCATAGGGCTGGCTATCAGTCCAGATATAGGGATTATGTGTTTTTGTCTGCTAAGAGCATCTCCTCCTGCTGAAAAAGGCCTCCCCCTTTTAAGCAATCCTGTTCCTTTTACTCTATCTATACTAGTAAAAGGGCAACAAGCTAATTAGACCAGGTCAACCTGCCATCTTACAATGTCTGACTTCCTTCCGGACAAAGCCATGGTGGTGGGGGCTGAGGCAGAGGCAGTTAGGGGTGATCAGGCTGGCAGGTGAGGGCAGTTGGGGGCAAAAATCAGGCTGGCAGGTGAGAGCAGTTGGGGGCAATCAGGCAGGCAGGCAGAGTGGTTACTGGTGATCAGGCAGGCTGGCAGGCCAGCAGTTAGGAGCCAGCGGTCCTGGATTGCGAGAGGGTGCAGGCCAGGCTGAGGGACACCCCTGCTCCCGTGCACAAATTTCATGCTCTGGGCCTCTAGTATTGATATAAAAACAGCCGAAACCGGTTTGGCTCAGTGGATAGAGCGTCGGCCTGCGGACTGAAAGGTCCCAGGTTCGATTCCGGTCAAGGGCATGTACCTGGGTTGCGGGCACATCCCCAGTGGGGGATGTGCAGGAGGCGGCTGATCGATGTTTCTCTCTCTCATCGATGTTTCTGACTCTCTATCTCTCTCCCTTCCTCTCTGTAAAAAATCAATAAAATATATTTAAAAAACAAACAAACAAAAAAAATAAATAAAAATTCTAGTCCAGCAACATAGAGGATTATACTTCATGACCAAGTGGGATTTATCTCAGGAATGCAAGGTTGGTTTTCCATCCAGAAATACATTATTGTAACGTATCATATCAGTAGAATAGAGAGCAAGAACATCTACACTAATAAATGAGAAACATGCAAATTGACCGTCCCTCCACTATGCCCAGCAGCCATTCAGAGCGAGTATGCAAATTAACCCAACAAAGATGGCAGTTAATTTGCATACACAGACGCAGAATGAAGACTGAAGACAGTGTGGAAGGAAGCCAAGCGCTGCAGAAGGGAGCAACGCGGTGTAGAAGGGAGGCAGCCCAGGCAGCGGAGACAGGAGCAGAGCCGAGGGAAGCGGACATGGAGCGGAGCTGAGGCAGCGGAGACAGGAGGGAGCGAGGCAGCGGAGAAGGGAGCGAAGCCCTCCTCAGCGGGCTTTGCTTCCTACTCTGCTTTGCTCTGGCTGCAGGAAGCCCTATTCTTACAGGAATCTTCCTGCAATGGGCCTCTACTATAGTAATATTGCTAGATACTGAAAAAGCATTTCCTGTTTAAAATTAAAGTTCCTTCATGATGAAAATATTAAACAAAGCACGTATCGCTTAGAAATTCCTTAAAATGATAAAGGGCATCAGTAAAAATTTTACAGCTAATCCTATATAATGAAAGGCTAAGGGGCAAATCGACTGAATGGTGGAATGACTGGTTGCTATGACATGCATTGACCACCAAGGGGCAGAAACTTAACGCAGGAGCTGTCCCCTGGTGGTCACTGGGCTGCCACAGGGGGAGTGCCGCTCAGCCAGAAGCTGGGCTCATGGCCGACGAGTGCAGCAGCAGTGACAGGACCCTCTCTCACTTCTGCAGCAGTGCTCAGGAACCCTTGGGGATGTCTGACTGCCCATGTAGGCCTGCTCCTCTAGGGGTCCTGGACTGTGAGAGGGCACAGGCGAGGCTGAGGCATCCTCTCCCCCCAAGTTCACAAACCTCATGCACCAGGCCTCTAATATATGGTTAAAGACTGAAGGTTTTCCCCCATATCAATAACAAGACAAGTATCATCTACTCTTGCCACTTACATTCTCTATCGAATACGACAGTTGTACAAGCATATGAATCGAAGGCACCAAGATTGGAAAGGAGGAAATAATACTATTGACAGATGGATTGATTTTGTATGTAGAAGGTCATAAGGAATCTACAAAAAACACCTCTTTAGTGATAAAAAACAAGGTCAGCATTGTTGCATGACAGAAGATCAGTATTCAGAGTGCCATTGAATTTTCACATAGTTGTAATAAACAACCCAAAAATGGAGTTTGATTTATAATAGTATCAAAAGGAAGTGTAAAACTTACTCTAAATCTACAACATATTGAAAGAAGTTAATGATCTAAATAAATGGAAAGACATCCCATATTCATGGGTCAGAATAATTGATTGAATTAAGATAGCAGTGCTCCTTAAACTGATTTACAGATTGAACACAATCCCTATCAAAGTCTCACCTGGCTTGTTTGCAGAAATTGTTATTCTGATCCTGAAGTTTATATAGATGTTCAAATGGAGGGAAAGAACTAAAAAGGGAGGGTAAGTAAATGACTGTACTTGCCGACTCACAATGACATCAAAAGTAAAACTAATATACAGAACTACCATTATTCTGAACCATCTAAAAGCTGGCTGAATGAAAGTCCTGTAACTAGAGAACTAAATAAGAGGACGCATTAAAACTGGTAGGAGGGGTGAAGATTGTGAACAGGCTGGTATGACACCCATGTATGCCATTATTTTAATCATGAGGGAGATCGTCTCTGCAGAGACTGCTCTTGAGATGCAAAGGACCCCAGCCTCCCAAGCCCCAGCCCAGAGGTCTAGAGCTTGGAAGAGAAGTGCTTGATGTTGGGCTCTAAAATCCATAGGGCATTGTGGCTGAGGGTCTCAGAGGCTGCTAGAGACCCAGTTGTTCCTTTTAAAGGGCTGGTTCATGAATTTACTAGGTGTCCCAGCACTAGGTGTCTTTGGGAGACCCAGACACATAACAGGGATGGACTGGATTATCTGGCATTGAGGTAGGAACTTGAGGAGTAAGCTTTCTCCCACAGTAGGGGGCTTGCAGAGATCACCTTCCTGTGCTGTGACCTCCCCTGTCTCAGGGCTGACTGGCAGCCATATATGCGTCTCCATCAGCCTGGAGCGCACTATTTGCTCCACCCTGGGGATTCCCTGAGACCCTGCCCGATCCAATTTGCATCCCCACCCAAGTTGTTTGAAGCAGGTTTTTCCATATGAATGGCATGTCCTGGCTCAAGTTTCAGACTTTGCTAAAATCTCTCAAACAAGCTACAGCTGGTGATAGTGTGCCCTGAACCTAATAAAAGTCCCAAGTCCCACACTAGCACCAGCTTTACATCTGGGCCTCGCCTGGGCACCTCCAAGCCCAATACGAATAGCAAATAGCAGCCATCTACAGTTCCCTCTGTAACTCCTACCAGATGGCCCCAAGTAGTGACTGATCCCAGCCAGTGTACCCAGTGGACAGCTTCTGACAATAGCAGATTGCAATTCTATACATCCACAAGCAACACACTAAAGAGGCAGACTCAGCGCCCACCAAAGCCTCACTGAAGCAAGTCCTGCATCATAGTGGTGTTTCTTGCACAGCAGCTCCCCCACTGTAGTCCTATTTGGTATTCACTGTCAATTGGCCTGGAGGTCAACACCTCCCAGTGACACCAACAGCAATCAAGGATCAACTACAAGACTGCAAACTGCCAACACAGGTGTGCACCTAGAGTGCCCAGCTCGGATGACTCGGGAGGCTGAGTGATTGGGCCATACAATACACCTATGACAAGGCTACTCTACCAATTCCATGGGATATAACAGCTCTACCTAGTAACATAGAAATAGACACAGGGAAGCAGCCAAAATGTGAAGACTAATGTCACAAATGAAAGAAATGGAAGCAAGAAAACCATTGGACACTGAGTTGAAAACCATGGTTATAAGTCTCATGGACCTTCATGAGACTTTCAAGGATCTTAGAATATCAAAAGACATATAAAAGGACTGGTCTGAAATTAAGCTTACACTTGCTGAAATAAAGAATCATTTACATGGATTCAACAGTAGAGTAGAGGATTCTGAGAATCTAATCAATGATATGGAATACGAGGATGCAAAAAAGACCCAACCAGAAGAGCAAAAAGAAAAATAATCCAAAAATTTGAAGACAACTTCAAGTGTATCAACATTCACCTTATGGGTGTACCAGAAGGAGAAGAGAAAGAGAGCAATTTATTGAAAACCTCTGAAGAAATGATGACAGCAAACTTCCCCTTTCTGGTGAAAGAAATTTGCGATTATCAAGGGATTGCCCATGTGACTGTCAGTTGATTTTTCAACAGAAACTTTGCCAGGCCAGAAGGGAGTGGCAAGAAATATTGAAAGTGAGGAATAGTTAGGACCAACAACCAAAATTACTCCTTCTATCAAATCTCTCATTTAGAATTGAGGGTCAGATAAAGAGCTTCACAAACAAGAAAAAACTAAAAGAGTTCATCACCACCAAACCAGTATTACATGAAATGTTGAAGGATATATTTTAAGAACACAAAAAAAAAAGAAGGAAAAGAGACTTAAAAAGTGAAAAACAAAATGGAAATTAATACTTATCAACAATTGAATCTAAAATTCAAAATAAATGAACAAGAAGTCTAATGAACAAAATAAACTGGTGAATAACGTAGAATGGCATGGTAGCAGGGAACAGACTGATGAGTGTCAGAGGGAAGTGGGGAGAGGGGGAGTGGGAAGAGATTAACCAAATATCTTACCTATGGACACAGACAGTAGAGTGATGAAAACCTAGGGCAGGACTGGAACGAGTGGTGGCAGAAAATTCGGGGAGAAGGGGACAGCTGTAACACACTATTAAGGCTTTAAATACTACATAATAAAGAGGAAATATGTAAATTTACTCTCATGCCCTCACAAGATGTCTGCCTATGACCAGGCTGGCAGGGGGGTTAGTGAGGGACAACCAAACGACTGAATAGCAGGCTCTGAGGGGTGATGAAGCCAGTGGGCGGGGCCGTGAGGGGTGGCCAGACTGGCAGGAGGCACAGTTGGGGTGACTAGGCCAGCAGAGTGGGACAGTTGTGGGCAACTAGGCCAGCCGGAGGGGTATTTGGGGGTGAACAGGCTGGCGGGGGGGGGGGGCAGTGAAGGACGACCAGGCCAGCAGAGGGGGAAGTTGGGAGCGACCGGGCTGTCAGGGGGAGCAGTAAGGGGTGACCAGGCTGGTATGGGGGGCAGTTAGGAGTTACCAGGCCCTGAGGGAGGGGCATTTGGTTGCGAACTAGCTGGCAGCGGGGGACGGTTAGGGGTGATCAGGCTGGCATGCAGAGGCAGCAAGGGGAATTAGTCTGGCAGGAAGGACAGTTAGAGCCCACCACGCAGGCAGGCAGGTGAGTGATTAGGAGCCAGCAGTCCAGGACTGTGAGAGGGATGTCTGATTGACAGTTTAGGCCTGATCCTTGGGATTGGGCCTAAATTTGCAATAGGACATCCCCTGAGGGGTCCCAAATTGGAGAGGGTGCAGGTTAGGCTGAGGGAACACCCCTGCCCCTGGTGTGTGTGTGTGTGTGTGTGTGTGTGTGTGTGTGTATATGTATGTATATATGTATATATACATATGTATGTACACACATATATAAATATATGTATATATATGTGTTCAAAAAACTCAGAATAGCGAAAACCATCTTCAGAATGAAGAATAAGCAGGAGGACTCACACATCCTGAATTTAAAACTTACCAGAAAGCTACATTAATCAAGTATGTGGTACTGGTATAAGTACAAGCCTATATATCAGTGGGATGAAATTGAGAATCTAGAATATAAAAAGACAACCCAATTTTAAATTGGTCCAGACTATTTAGAAAACAATTTGTTCTTCAAAAAATATAGAGTTATTGTATGAGTCAGCAATTCCATCCTTAGATAGATATTCAACATAAATAACAATGTAGGCTCACTCAAAAATATATCAATGTTTGTTAGCAGTATTAGTAATAACTATGTTTGGTTTTATAGCAAAATGTTACCCTCAGTTACTCTTGAAAGTATGCATAGTGTAAAAGTAAACTGAAATCTGAAATATAAAATTCTAAATTCAACAAAAAAAGGACACTTAAAGCGATGATGAGAGGGTGGAATAATTTTTTAGCTAAAGGATACTTGAATAATATTGTTTCACTCTTGACCTCACTGGTTAATGAAACGTTGGCTAATGAATGATTTTAGAAAACCTTTAAATATCCTAGAATCCATGGCATGTAAAGCAGTTGTAGACGTTAAAAAATAAAAAGGGCATTTTAATATTGAACTAACATAAGTAACAAAAAATAAGAACAAAACAGCAACAAATTTATTAAAGTTAGAAGGGCTTAAAACCAAATGTTAAAGCTTTAATGTGCCATTTACAACACACGTAATTGGATTAAACTTTGTAACACATTGTGGATCAGTAATTTTATTGTTAGCTTTACCCAGTGGCCAGATAAGTTTCTATTGAACGAGGACAAAAAACGTTTTACATAAATCTTCAAGGCACACTTTAAAATTAACCCCTAACGTGTTGGGGAGCACGATCACGCTCCTCCTGTCTTTCGCCAAAAGTGCCAGGAGCGCTATCGCACTCCTTCTGCAGTGTCACTATTAGACGCTAGTCTTTCACTCTTTATGTGGGGAAAAAAATGTAAAAACCTTAACTCAATGGAGAAACCAAGATGGCAGCATAGGTAAACACCGGAGATTGCTGCCTCCCACAACAACTTCAAAAATACAACTAAAAGACAAAACAGACATCATCCAGAACTACAGGAAGGCTGCCTGAGTGGAAATTCTACAACTAGAAGGAAAGAGAAAAGCACACTGAGACTCAGAGGAGATGTGGAAGTAAAGTGCAGAGGTACAGAGGCTAAAGTGCGCGCGGAAAGTGGCTGGCACCTGAGGATGTGGCTGTCTTTTTACAGCAGGCAGAACTCGGAACTTAAGGGTGGCTTCCCCTCAGAGGTGCTTGCAGCAATTACCAGGACACTGAGATGCGGGGGCCCCCGAGGGCAGGGCTGAGGATCAGCCATAGCAGCTTGCTCCGCCCTGTGGATTCCCTGCAACCCTTCCCCACCCAGGCTTAAGCAGAGGCTTTTGCATATGAATGCCCTGGCCCGTTTGCAATCTGAAAATTACCTAACAAACTGCAGCTGGGCCAGACAGACCCAGAACTTCCAAGAGAAGGCCCAAGGCCCCACAGCAGCTTGCATTGCTTCACAGCTGGGCCTTTGCATTTTGAAGTTGTATATTGTTTTTACAATCTATCTTTTTAAAGTATGATAATTTGTAAAACACTGTAATATGAAGCGAGAATTCCCATGATCTCGTATGTTAAAAGATAAATTCCTTTGCTTTTAAAAATATTTTAAAATTGAAATCTAACACAAATTGCTGGAATGGACAGTAATATATTCAGCAGGAGTTATATCATAAAATAAAATACAATGAAAGAGGCATATTATACTTTTAAAGTTTAATATTAACAGGATATTTTACATCTGAGTGGGAAACACCCTTTCTCTACCTCAATTTTAAAACCAATTCTAGATGAATTGAAGACTTAAATTGTAAATGACAATTGAGAAAATATAGATGACTTAATCTTTAAAAATTGAGAAAATATAGATGACTTACCTTTCTAGCCTTGTGCTATAAGACAGTACTATGATTCATATGAAATGTGGGTTATTGGACATCAACAGATTTAAACTTTTTGAGGATAGCAATTCTGGTGATGCCAAGGGTCCCCCAGTTAGATTAAGTTATTGCTCTTTTTTTTCCTCCTAGTAATTCACTCAATTTTTCTACAACATGTAAATTATCCCTTCACCTTTTACGCAGTTCCTTAACTTCCCAGAGCCTTTTACTCATAGTTTTGTTTTCACTAAATATTTTAATACAGAGGGTTTCTCCATAAAGTACATCTACTCAGCTAGCTTTTGTCACCTAGCAAGTTGCAAATTGTTATGACCAGTTATCTCATGTAGTTTATAACTTAAGAATAATTCACTCTGAGCAAGCATTCCTATTACCAGCATACATAATTTTGTTGTGCTTCATGTCATTTTGAATGTTTGTGGAAACCCTGCATCAATTAACTCTATCAACACAATTTTCCAACAGCATTTTTTCATTTTGTGCGTCTTTCACATTTCAGTAATTCTCATATTTTAAACTTCTTCATTATTGTATACTAGTATGTTATAGTGATCTGTGATCTTTGATGTTGCTATTGTAATTGTTTTCTGGGCACCATGAATTGCACCCTTGTAAATGGCAAACTTAATTGATAAAGGTGTGTTCTGTTTACTCCACTGACCAGCTGTTCTGTCTCCATCTTTCTTGGGACCTCCCTATTAACTGAGATATAAAAATATTGGAATTAGGCTAGTTAACACCGCAATGGTCTTGAAGTATTCAAGTGAAAGGAAAAGTTCCTTGATTATCACTTTAAATCAAAAGAAGGCATATTAAAAAAAAAGTTGCACCAAGTTGTAAATGCAAAAGGAAAAATACTTGATGCAAATTAAAACTGCTATTCCAGTGAACATGTGGATGATAACAAAGCGAAACAGCATTATTGCTCATATGTACCAAATTTTAGTGGTCTGGATAAAAGGTCAAACCAGCAACAACATTCCCTTAAGCTAAAGAATAATTCAAAGAGAGTAGAAACCAAGATGGTGGCGTAGGTAAACACCTGAAATTGCCTCACACAACCACTTCAAAAATACAACTAAAAGAGAAAACGGACATCATCTAGAACAGGGGTGTGCAAACTTTTTGACTCGAGGGCCACAATGGGTTCTTAAACTGGACCGGAGGGCCGGAACAAAAGCATGGATGGAGTGTTTGTGTGAACTAATATAAATTCAAAGTACACATCAATACATAAAAGGGTATGGTCTTTTTTTTTTTTTTTTAGTTTTATTCATTTCAAGCGGGCCGTAGTTTGCCCACGGCTGATCTAGAACCACAGGAAGGCTGGCTGAGTGGAAATTCTACAACTAGAAGGAAAGAGAAAAGCACACTGAGACTCAGGAGGTGGAGAAGTAAAGTGCAGAGGTATGGAGGCGCACGCGGAAAGGGCTGGCAAATGAGGACGTGGTTGTCTTTATCAGTCGGGAGGGAGTCTCAAGCTCCGGACGGCCCTGAACTTCAGTTCCGGGTGAGTCTCTGTGGAGAAACTGGACTGTCTGGCATCGGCCGGAAATCGACAGTGGCTTTCTCTCAGAGGTGCTGGCAGCTATTACTTCGGGACACTGAGACCTGGGACTTCTTAGGGCAGGGCAGAGGATCAGCCATAGCTGTTTGCTCTGCCCTGTTGATACCCTGAGACCCCGCCACACCCAAGCTGTGTGCAGATGCTTTTGCATATGAATTATCTGGCCCTTTGCAATCTGAAATTACCTAACTGCAGCTGGGTCAGAGGGACCCAAAACTTCCAAAAGAAGGCCCAAGGCCCAACAGCAGTTTGCATTGCTTCACAGCTGGGCCTCATCTGGGCACTTCCAATGTTTCTTGATCTCCTTATCCCTCTCTCTCTAAAATCAATAGGAAGACATCCTTGGGTGCTAAGTGTGTGTGTGTGTATATATATATTCATTATATATCTTTATACATATGTGTATCTGTGTGTATAAACATTAACAAGAATTTAGAAGAGTTAATGCCAATCCTCATGGATGATTTTGAGGGGCTCAAGACTTTAGTTGAGAAAGTAACTGTAGATGTCAAATAGCAAGTGAACTAGGATTAGAAATGGAGCCTGAAGATATGACTAGATTGTTGCAATTTCATGATAAAACTTTGATGAGTTGTTTCTTATGGATTATCAAAGAAAGTTTCTTGAGATGGAATCTCCTAGTGAGTGCACTGGGAAGATTGTTGAAATGACAACTAAGGATGTAGAATAGTACATAAATTTAGTTAAAGTAGCAGGGTAGTTTCAGAGAGTTGACTCCAGTTTTGAAAGAACTTCTACTATGGGTAAAATGCTATGAAACAGCATCACATACTACAGAGAAATCCTTTGTGAAAGGAAAAGTCAATCAATGCAGCAAACTTGTTTTATTTTAAGAAGTTGTCACAGTCATGTGTCATTCTTCAGCAGTCACCACCCTGATAAATCAGCAGCCATCAATATCAAGGCAAGACCCTCCACCAGAAAAAAGATTACAGCTTGCTACAAGCTCAAATAATGGTTAGCATTTTTTCACAAGAAAGTATTTTTTAATTACCATATGTACACTTTTTTAACAATGCTATAACATACTAGACTTCAGTGTAGACTAAACATAACTTATGTGCACTGGGAAATCCAAAAATTCATGTGACTAACTTTATTGTGATACTCATTTTATTCTGGTTGTTTGGAAACAAACATTTAATATTTCTGTGGTAAGCCTGTGTATATTCTTTCTGAGATCTTCATTCCTAATATGTATTTTTATCATTGTACTGCTGTGGTACAGCCCCCTGCCCACAGATAGTGTGGAACAGAAGAAGGTTTCTCTACCACCGGAGGCCTCACTATTCCACACATTACCATGGGGTTGGGAAGGATTTCTCAAATAAAATATATTAAGGTTTAGCCATAAATGGAAAAAAAAAAAACAACAGAAAAATTTATTTGTGTTAAAGTCAGGAGGAGCAAAGTCAAGCCACAAAACATAGCTGCAACTCATATAACGAAGGATTGACTAAGGATTGTTAGATACAATTTATTAAGTACCATAAAGAATTAAATTAGAAAAGGCCACCCAACAGAAACGAAAGAGCAAGACATAACCAGGAATCTTGCAAACAGGGATACATGTATAACCTATAAATATTAAATATTAAAAGATAGTAGTAATATCATACCTGGTAACTGGCCCAAGAATATAAGTAGAGGATTTAACAGAGGAGAAATAAAAATAGTACTAAAACATTATGAAGAAGACAAAAAGATGGTAATAATTTGGGAAATGCAAATTGTGACAGGGAGATAAACATCTGTATCCATTACATTGGTAAAAATTGCTCTGGCAAAGCCAAGGGCTCAAGAAGGTGTAGATAGGATAGTAGTAACTTCAAAATATAAGTATAAATATAAATATAAATATAAATATATATATATATCTCCATATATATATATATATATATATATATATTTATATATATATATATATATGTATTTCATAAAGGAATGGAGAGGGTGAGAGGGTTAGAAACATCATTGATGTTGAGAGAATCTTGGATCAACTGCCTTCTGCACATCCCCCCACTGGGGATTGAGCCCACAACCCAGGCATGTGCCTTTGACCAGAATCGAACCTGGTACCGTTCAGTCTGCAGGCTGAAACTCTATCCACTGAGCCAAACTAAGTAGGGCGATAGTGGTAACTCTTATTTATTGTCCATAGGGTTGTAAATTGGTATATAGCTGTTTTGGAAAATAATTCAGCTATCCTGAAAATTTGGACATTTATATACCTTATTGCTACTTAACAAATCCATTCAAATGTTTACAATCAGAAACAAGACTAGGATGTCCACTCTTAATACTGTTATTCACCATAATACTGAACATTCTAGCTAGAGCTATCAGGGAAGAAAAAGAAATAAGAGGCATCCATATTAGAAATGGAGTAAAACTGTTTGCAAGTGATATAATTATATATGTAGGAAACTCTAAAGACTCCACCATAAACTTAGAAACAATGAAAAGATACATTAAAGTTTCAAAATACAAAATCAGGTACAAATATCCAATATATTCCTAACAATGAAATATCACAATTGAAATGAAGAAAACAATCCCATTTACAGTTGCAACAAAAAGGATAATATATCTAGAAATAAGCTTAACAAAGTAGGTGAAGGACCTGTATACTGAGAACTAATGATACATTAGTGAAAGTAATTGAAGACATAAAGTAATGAAAATATATTTCATGATCATGGATTGGAAGAATTCACACTGGTAAGTGGCCATAATTCCTAAAACAATATTCAGGTTTAATGCAGTCTCCAGTAAAATCCAAATGGCATTTTTTACAGAAATAGAACAAAAAATCCTCAAATTTGCATGGAATGACAAGGAACCTGAATAGTCAAAGCAATCCTGACCAAAAAAATAAAGAACAAAGCCAGAAATATCACATCCCTGACTTCAAACTGTTACAAAACTATGATACGGTAATCAAAATAGTGGTATTTGTAGAAAATATTAGTGGAACAGAATTGAGAGCCCTAAAATAAACCCAAACATATATGGACAGCTGATTTTCTACAAAGGAGCCAGAAACACAATGGAGAAAGGAAAGTCTCTTAAATAAATGACATGAAATTTGGAAATCCACATGCAAAAGAATGAAACCAGACTGTTGACACCACACAAATATATTAAAATGGATTAAAGAATTGGATATACCACCTGTAACAATAAAGTCAAAACTCAGTTGGTGAACATCTCCCATCTCCAGCAATTTGGTTCTCGAACAAGTTGTTCATGGAAAAAATGTCTTAGTTGTTGAACAAAACTTCAGTTCTCAACCCAGCAACCCTTTCGTGCTGATACTTGTATGATCAGTCACATGTCTCTCTGGTGACTTTAAACAAAGGAGGAATGTATGAGTGTGTGTCAGTTTACCACTAACCTCACATTATTAACATCTCAGGAAGTTGCTGTGAATATTTTCATGTTTTTTAAAAAGATATATATTTTACTGATTTTTTTACAGAGAGAAAGGGAGAAGTATAGAGAGTTAGAAATATTGATGAGAGAGAAACATCAATTCAGCTGCCTCCTGTACACTCACTACTGAGGATGTGCCCGCAACCAAGGTACATGCCCTTGACTGGAATCGAACCTGGGACCCTTCAGTCCGCAGGCTGACGCTCTATCCACTGAGCCAAACCAGTTAGGGCTATTTTCATGTTTTTTGACTTTTGTGGCAGCTTATCCTACATGATAAAACCCTAATATGCAAATTGACAGAACGGCGGAACAACTGGTTACTATGATGCGCACTGATCACCAGCGGGCAGACGCTCAGCACAGAAGCTGCCCCTTCATGGTAAGTGCGCTCCCACAGGGGGAGCGCTGCTCAGCCAGAAGCCGGGGTCAAGACTGGCAAGCACAGTGGCGGTGGAAGTAGCCTCCCCTGCCTCCACGGCGGCACTAAGGACCCCTTGTGGCTGGCAGTCAGACATCCCCTGAGGGGGTCTCAGACTGTGAGAGGGTGCAGGCCGGGCTGAGGACCCTCCCCCCTCCCCCAGTGCACTAATGTTGTGCATGTGCACTGGGCCTCTAGTTATTAAAAATGGACACCAAATGACCACGGGTGCTAAGAAGGTTAGTGCTAACAGCAAAGTGAAAAGGGAAATTGTGAGAATGACAATAGAGCTTCAAAAAGAAATAATTGCAAAGTGTGACAGAGGTGCCCTGTGTCTGATCTGGCTATTGAGTATGACATGGGAAAATCAACGATTAGCTTAATTTTAAAACAAAAAGGCTACCAAGAGTGCTGATGTTACTATGTGTGTGAAAGTGCTCAGGAAACAAAGATCACATTCAATTGAAGAGGTAGAAAAATTATTTTTTATTTAGATCGGGTAGAGAATGTCCAGCCTGAGGAGGACCATATAAAGCCCAAGAAATCATTTGATCTGGCCCTACCAAGGCATTACTGGCGAGTTAATTAAATTTTTTACCAAATGCAGGAGGCTAATTTTTCAAGTTGATTATTTTGTATGGCCCACGGATGATGTTATAAGTATCCAAATTGTCCTTTGCAAAAAAAAAAAATGTTTCCCAAACCCTGATAAATGAAAAATAGTCAGTGATAGCAATTAGGGACAATGCTATATGAAAAAGTGAAGATGCTGCATACTGACCTCCTGAGATCACCCATGGAACAGGTGCCGAAAGTGATTTGTTAAAGGCTAGTAGGGTGCAGTTTGGTAATTTAAGAAATGTAAAGTCACATTTATAGTGTAGTGAGGAATGGGGAGTCTGTAGTTCTAAGAAAGTAGTTGCTGATAATTTTGTGTTCAATTATGATGAGGCAGGCCTCTTCTGGTAGAAAATGTCAGAGACCTACATCACATAGGAGGAGAAGTCATTGCCAAAACATAAGCCAATCACAGGCTGGCCTTATTGTTATGTGGGAATGTGAGTGAAGAGTTTAAATTAAAGCTTCTATATGTCTACTATTGTGAAAATCCACCAGTTCTCAAGAAAATAATTTTGAAAAACAAGTTGAATGTGTTCTGGAGGGCTAATAGCAAAGCTTGGTTAACCAGCCATTTTTTAATTGAGCGGATTCATGAAGTGTTTGCCCCAAATTTAAAGAAATACTTCCGGGAAAAATATTTGCCACTCAGGGCACTTCTTATAATGGACAAGGTTCCTTTCCACCCTCCAGGCTTGGAGGCTGAGTTGATGGAGGAGTACAGTTTCATTTCTATTGGGTTCTTGCTACCTAACACAATTCTTCCCATCCAGCCCATGGACCAGCAGCTCATTTCTAAATTTAAAGGGCTCTGCATAAAGGCACTGTTTCAGAGGTGTTTTGAGGTGACCTCTGAAATGAATTTAACCTCCAGGTACTTCTGGAATGAACATTTTAATATTTTCACTTGCTTGAGGCTCATTGACAAAGCATGGGAGAAAGTGTCTTCCAATACTATGCAATCAGCCTGGATGGAATTGTGGCTTGAGTCTATTGGTGAAAGAGACTTTGAGGGCTGTGTCTGTTGTGGATGATATTGTGTTTCTTGGTAAGTCCTTGGGCTTCAAGGTGGATGATGATGATGTGGAGGAGTTGGTTGAATAGTACAACACTGAGCTGACCATAGAGGAATTCTAAGACCTTCAGAGGGAGGAACAACAAACAGCAGCTGAGGATCTGTTTTCATAAGAGGGAGGAGGGTAGGGAAGATATTCCTACTTTACTAATCCAGGAAAATGCCTGGGAAATGGTGAGAAATGAAAAGGTTTATTGAGAATTATCATCCTGGCAAGTAGCAAACCGTGTGATAAACTTGTTCAATGGCAATGCAGTGTTTCACATCACTTAAGTGCTAATAACCAGGCAAAAATAAACGTCATTGGATAGTTTTTTTGTGAGACATAGACCCGGTGAGCCTGAAGCAAGTTCTACTGGAGCAACGAGATGAAATAACACTAGAAGAACATTTTTATAGACATTGGTTTGGAAACAATAACATCCCTCCTCTCCATATTCAGTTATTAATAGCTCTCAACACTAAAGTTATGTTCTAATTGTTAGGTTTGCCAAAGTAGAAATGCACGAGGCCAAAGTGGTAAGGCATTATAAATTTATTAGGTAACCTGGAATACCAGATGGGCTGAGCCCCAAAATAGCACCAGCAGGTATGGGGAGTCAGAAATTTTAAAGTACTCTAGGTGGTCTTTTTTTGGGCGGATAATTCTCTGGGGGAGTCCTGAGTGTAAAGATAATGGTCTTAGCAAATGGAATGTGGTCTTAGGAAGTGGAATATGGTCTAATCAAAAGGGAATGTTGGTTGTGAAGTTGCTGGGACAGTATAGATTTCTTATGTTTGGAGCAAGGAGTTACAGCAGCATGATTTCCCCAAGAGATTGGTTGGTGAAGGCTCGAAAGTATTCCTGGTCAGTGACTTGGGAGGTAAAAGCTGGTCCTGAGGCTACCACAGCATCACTTGTCTGGTTTTGTTGTTTTTCTGATTCTGGAGCTGAGGTACAACTAAGGCCTTTATGTTTTCTTTAGGGAGGAAATGATCAGGGGGATAAGCTGCCTGATTAGTGATATGAAAGGTGTAGCTAGGTTACCCAGGGGTAGATTCTTATTTTCCCAGTTTTGCCCCTTGCTAGGCATCTGGAGCTTTCTGGCCCAGTGAGTTTCTATACCTTACATGGCCCATCATCCTTGCTTTTGGGGTCTCAGGGTCTATATTCCCCTTTAAAGGATTTTTGGCACTGAATTCTTACAGGGAAAGAGGGGCATAAGGTCTTAGCTGAAAGGGGATTGTTTTCCTTCAGAGCCAAAATCTTTGCTCTCTGTCAGAGTGATGACGAGGCCTGGGCACAAAAGGAGGCTATGATAGTGTCTAGGGTGGTATTTCCTGAGTACAGGTGATAACCTGAACCGTGAGCCGAGGTCCCTTCCCTTTCTTGGGATCAAGTCCCATGAAGCAGAAGAATGAAATCTCAGACCAGAAGATTTTAAGCAAAAGTGTAGAACATTTAGTACAAGGATATTCAGACTCTGCACGGGGATGGAGCACAGTAATGGGTTTCCACTGAATTCTTGTAGTCTTAGCATATATATTTGCTACAAGCCTGCTCCATATCTACCCATGTCACCAGCTGATTGGTTACCTCAATTGTTCTTGCCCAGCAATAGACCTGAACTTTCTCTGTTTCTATGCGCCCAACTTATTGTTGTAGCCCCTCCCTAGTTTCACATAACTCCCTCTCTTGAGTCTGAAGACATTGTTATTTCTGTATGGTTGGTTTCTATGGTTAGGCTTGCTCAAATTGCTGTGTCTTTCCCTGCCTACATTCCACCTTTGTTTTCCTCTGGACCACTGGTCTGTTTGCCTACTTGTCAAGCTAACTCCTCCCAGTCTCCCCTCTGATTAGGAGACCCCAACTGCTGTTGGGAGCAGGGGCAATGACCTCTCTCGCTATTTCCTAATGACAGTGGTCTTTGTGGAGGAGCAGTTGTCAGGGTCCCATTAGAGGAGGCCAGGCTAGGGGTCCATGGAAAATGGCATTTGTCTCCATCTGGGGCTGCGTTTGAAGTACCATCTTTAGCTTGAAAGCCTCTATACAAGAAGAAACAAAGTGGTTTAGGAGGTTTAATAAGCAAGGGCTGAAGACCAAGGCTAGGACTACTATGATTAGGGGCTTATCTAAAGATAGGAGCCATGACAGTCAATATATTTTGGATAGTCAACTCACCCAAGAATCAGTGAGGTTTTGTTGAATGAAGCTTTATCAGCCAGGTTACCTGAACTGTGGAAGCAGTGATGGTTTTCACTATCCTGCCCCTGAGTGGCCCAAATGTCAGGGTTAATTTCAGTATTCACCAGGGGAAGACATAGTAACATATGAAATAGTTGTCCCCAGGCATACTAAGAGATCTCACCCCAAGAGGGGTGCAGGGCTTTCTGGCATAATTAGGAATGCATGGGAAAAGGATAGCTGACCCCAGTTACACCCTAAAGGGTGGGGAAAATACACTGAGTGGCCAGATTATTATGACCACCTGATGTTTGTAGGCAAATTAGCCATACACTGCATCATATGGGATGTGGACACTGAAGGCCTTTGCTGTCTGTAGTTACCTAGATAAAACGTCTCCAATTTGCACAGGAACACAAGGATTGGACAGTTGAGCATTGGAAAAAAGTCATGTGGTCCGATGAATCACGTTTCTAGTTGTATCATGCAGATGGCGGAGTGAGAATTTGGTGGAAATAGCATGAAAGCATGTACCCCACATGCATGAGTACAACCCTTCAAGCTGGTGGGGGCAGTGTTATGGTTTGGGGCATGTTTTTCTGCCATGATTTGGGCCTTTTAATTCATGTGGAACAACGTCTGAATGGCACAACATACCTAAGTATTATTGCTGATCAAGTTCATCCTATCATGTTGATGGCGTATCCCAATGGAGATGGCTTCTTCCAACAAGACAATGCGCCATGCCACGGTGCTCGTACTGTGCAGGAGTGGTTTCAAGAACATGAGGGAGACTTTACCTTGCTTAGGTGGCCCTCACAATCACCAGATCTCAATCCAATTGAGCATTTGTGGGACGAAGTTAAAAGAGCCATCAGGCAGCTGGTTCCACAATACATGAAATCTCACAGAACTGGACAGTACTATTCATTAGGCATGGTGTTAGATTCCTTGCATCACCTTTCAACATCTCGTGGAGTCAATGCCAAGAAGAATCGCCGCAGTATTGAAGGCAAAAGGTGGCCCAACAAAGTACTGATGGGGTGGTCATAGTTATCTGGCCACTCAGTGTGTATCTTTATTGGCTTTCCAGACACACCTGAAACAGTCTCAGCCTCTGAAGACAATTTACTAGTGTTTACCTATGAGCTGAAAGGCCTTCTTCTGGGCCTCAGCTTTGGCCTGATCTTTCCTTTTTTTTTTTTTGACTTGGGTCTCCTCGTCTCTGTTATTAAAGGCCAGGTCTTTTTGAGGGGTTTGTGTTCCTGTGTCTATTTCGAACTTTGTGGCATATATCGGGGGCTAATTAGGATATAAAATGGGTGTTCAGAAGAAGGGATCCCTCTGGGGAGGTGGTATCCATTTTGAGTCCAGCAATGAGACAGGTGGTTATATGGCTACAGAATTGGCACCCTGGAGAATTGACCTGATAGTCCTATTTTGGGTCAGTTTGGGGAGCCCTATCAGCACCAACCAGGTAGACTGCTATGTTCTATCTATATAGGGTATCGGCATGGTCTTTAGCTGCTAGCCAGATGTGCTCCTTTTCCTCTGGGGTTAGAGAGGGCAGGTTGTCGTAGATGTTGTGCCAGGTCAGGTCATAGAACTGGGTCAGGTACTCAAATTCCTTTGTAAAGGTAGTCAGGTTGGTGGAAAAAGACCCAAGATGCCTTTCAATCTATGGGCGGTCAGGCATGGAAAATGGAATGTGTATCTGGACAATACCCTTGGCCCTGGCCATCTCTCGGAGGGAGACGATAGGGGGCTGGACCTGGGATGTCCTGAAATGTGTAAGAGGGGGGCTTGGTATGGAGGATGAGGGGGTAGACGAAGCGGTGGAATCCAAAGATGGGTGCGGTTGGAGGAGGCACTAAGGAGGTAAATTCTGGGGACCTGGAGGGAAATGGAGAATCAACTTATCAGAAGGGTCAAACGAAGGGTCTGACGGACCTGATATGTCGGGGAGGGATGCTCAGAAGCCTCAGAGTGTAAAGTTCTGGAGTTGGCAGAAGGGGGTTTGAGTGGAGAAGTAGGATTTGATAAGTAGAACAGGTTTAACACAGAGAAGGATGATTACAGAGTGTAAAGAAGGCCTGGATGTAGGGGATCTCTGACCACTTCCCATTGCAGTGATAGAAATTTTATAAGTCCCAGAGAATGTTAAAATCAAAAGTTCCATTCTTGGGCCAGTGGGAGTCATTGTCTAATTTATATTGTTGATGAGGCACTTTGGCCAGAGCTCAAGCTAAGTCCCAGAGAATGTTAAAATCAAAAGTTCCATTCTTGTGCCAGTGTGAATCATTGTCTAATTTATATTGTGGATAAGACACTTTTGCAAGAATTCCAGGACGGTCCATAAGGGAGGGAGGCCTAATCAAGGACAGCAATCATGTCACTGGAGTGGGATTCTGAGGTAAGCCTAGGTTGAGCTGCCACTGCTTACTGCTCTCTGACTAGCAAACTCAGAGTGACTAAAGGTGTTGCAATGGCTCCCCGTCCCCGCAGAACTCTCATGCCAAATGTTAGGGTCACCGAAAGAGGTATGCACAAGGCCAAAGTGGTAAGGGATTATAAATTTATTAGGCCACCTGTAAAACTAGATGGGCTGGGCCCACAAATGGCACCAGCACCCAGGAACAGGGAGTCAGAGATCCTTTTTCTGGGCGAGTCCTGAGGGGAAAGATAATGGTCTTAGCAAGTGGTATATGGTCTAAGCAAAAGGAAATATTAGTTGTGAAGTGCTCTAAAGTTCAGCTACCAGCCGAGGGGCTGTTGATTCAGTTATCTGATCAGACCTAACACTAGTGTGTTTATAAATTTTCATTTTTTTACTGTACATTTCCTTTTTATTAAATTTTCATTTATATTTTTTGTCCTTTTTGTTTTAAAAATGTTTATAGATTAAACAGTACATTTAGACATGTATTGTAAATAAGAAAGCATAAAACGGAATAATTTGGGGTCTGGAATGAATTAATTCAATTTATATTACTTCTGAGAAAAAGTGATTTGGTTTTTGAGCAAATGGTTTCTCAAACAGCCTTCTGGAGTAAATTAAGTTCGAGAACCAAGGTTCCACTGTCATAGAAAACCTAGGCACTAAACTTAGGGACTTTGGTCTCACAGGGATTTTTGTGAACTTGACCCCAAAGGCAACTGAACTAAAAGAAAAAAAATATTTAAAAATGGGACTGCATCAAACTAAAAGCTTCTGCACAGGAAAAGAAACCACCAACAAAACAGAAAGGCCACCAACCTAATGAGAGAAAATTGCAAAAGATACTTCTGACAAGTAGTAAATATTCAAAATAATATCCAAAATATATAAGGATGCCATACAACTCCACAAAAATATGGTCTTATTTAAAAATGTACAGAGGCCCTGAACAGACTCTTTTCCAAAGAAGATAGGCAGATTGTCAACAGATACATTAAAAGATGCTTAACATTGCTGGTTGTGAGATACCTCCTCACATTTGTTAGAATGGATTTTATCAATAACTCAGGAAATAACAAGCATTGGAGACTATGTTGAGAAGAAGGAAACCTTGCACACTGCTGGTGGGAATGTAAATTGTTTCAGCCACCATGAAAAACAGTTTGGAGGCTCCTCAAAAAATTAACACTAAAGCTACCATCTGACCCAGTAATCCCCCCTTCTGGGGTATCTACCTGAAAAAAATTGAAAATCATTATTTATAAAGATACAAGAAGCCCTGTGTTCATTGCAGCATTATTCATAATAACCAAGACATGGAAAAAACCTAAGTGTCCCTTGATAGATGATTAGGTAAAGATGTGGTACATAAACAACGAAATATTACTCAGCCACAAAAAATGAAATATTGGCATTTGCAACAACACATGCAGTTAGCTCCCAATAGCAACTGCAGTGGCTCTCATCTTATTAGACTATGCTTGCTGTCTTCTTTTCACTTCCAAAAACATGACCTCCAGTGTGGCTGTCTATGATGCAGTCAAAGTGTTTAATGACATGAAGGTGTGTAAGTCCTCCACACCAGAGGACATGAAAAAGAACCAAAAGCTGGTGCTCTTCTGCCTGAGTAAGATAAGAATTTCATTCTGAAGGAGGTAAAGGAGATATTGGTAGGTGATGTGAGCCAGACTATAGGTGACCTGTATGCCATCTTTGTCAAGATGCTGCTGAACAGCTGCTGCCACTACACCCTGTATGATGCAACTTATGAGACCAAGGAGAACAAGGAGGAGGACCTGGTCTTTATCTTCTGGGCCCTTGATTCTTCATACCTTAAAAGCAAAATGCTCTATGCCAGTTTTCAAGGATGCCATCAAGAAGAAACTGACAGGGATCAAGCATGAATCACAAGCAAACTGCTATTAGTGGAGGTCACTCTGCTGCACTCTAGTACAGAAGTTGGGGGTTAATGCTGTCCTTTCCGTGGGGGGCTACCCTTTGTGAGCTTCCTCCAGCTCCTTCCTGGAGCATCTGGCAGCCCCAGACCTGCCTGTGGAGGTTGCAGCCTGCTCCTGCCTGCCAGACTGTAGTGGGTGTGAGGATCCCATGCTGGGAAAGGCAATCCTTTCACCCAGTTGCCACCCTCTGGACCTTCCTCCTCCCTCCACCACTAATAGTTCTGGCCTTCCCAAACTGTTTTGCTCTTCTGATACCCCTTGGATTGAAACACACCAATCCCCCCCCCCCCTCCTCACCCTCCACAGTTGGTGGGAAGGAACTGTATAACACCCTAAATCCCCACCTGTTGTTCTTTCCCATGTGCCAATTTCTAAACACAATAGGACTCTTTGCTTATCTATTTAGTTCTGTGTATATATGCAGTGTTGTGGAGATTACCCCTCCCCATACTGCCTGGTTTCCTTTTCTTTTTCCACCTGGTCAGGACCACTCATAGAAGCAGTACCAGTAAGGGACTTCAATTAAAAAAACAACAACACATACACAAAATCACAATCTAGATTGATTTTGAGAGTAACATGCTAAGTGAAATAAGATGAAAAAGAAAAGAAACCATATGATTTCACTTATATGTGTGATACCAAACAAGAAGCAAAAAGAGAACAAAAAAATTTATAAATTCCACAGAATGGTGGTTATCAGAGGGGAAGAGGTTAAAGGGAGATTATAAAAGGAGACTAGGCTTTGGGTAGTGACCCTACAACAGACTATACAGGTGTCAAGTTATAGGTTGTACACCTGAAATGTATATAATAGTATTAACCAATGTTACCCCAAGAAATTTAATTTCAAAATACAGATATGTACCTTGAAACAAAAATATTTACAGCAGTGATGTAAGAAAAACAAAAGAGAAATAGAAATCTGGAAATGATCCAAGTATCTATCATTGTTAACTGGATAAGCATGTTTTGTTATATTGACCCAATTGATTATTTTGCCATGTAAATGTATGAATTATTGCTGTCACATTGAAATGGATGAATTTTGTGACGCACATGTGCATCAAAAAAAAAAAAAAAAGCCCTGTAGTGGGTTGAGTATCATCTCATGCACCAAAAGATAGCCAGCTGAACTCCGGTAAGGGCACAAAAGAAAAAAATACTGAAGGAATATAAACTGAAAGAATGGAGATTAAAATGGCAGTGGAATAAGTGGATGTTGCATGGATATACTCCCAGGACCAAACTGAAATTCCAACTAAAATACAGAAAAACTCCCAGAATCATCAACTGAAAACTCAATGGAGAAAACCGTGATAACTGAGAATGGAACGTGGAGACTGTAGGGACTGTTAGGAGGAGCGGAAATGCGAAAGTGCTGGGATGGCTGTTATAGACAGCAACTGAAATTCTGAAGAGATATCTCAGCTGTGTGGGGTTGCCACTGAGAATTCTGGGGTCTAATCCCCAAGCTGGCCCCCCCCAGCAGCGAGCTCCAGAACTGAGAGTGGTACACATATAACATATGGCTAGGAAAAGCAGCAGGGTTGTTGTCTTCGAGGGATGGAAGGCTGGAAATGTAGGCACCCGCTTAAAGGATCAACACACAAAAATCCCTGTGCAGCCATTCATCTTTTGTTCCACCAGAAGTAGGGCAAAGTGAACTAGAGCTGTGTGAGCAGAAGCTAGTGTTGGGGGCTCTGGGGGTACAGCTTAGAAGGCAAACATCCAGTTACCTGTGCTAAGTCTTTTCCTCTTGCTGTGGAGGATATCTTTCTCAGGCAGATAATTGCAGTGCAGGTAATTTTGCCTTGGGGGTGGGAGGCTGGGGTGTGGGGAAGGGGAATCAGTTGACTCACCCTGTTGGAAAAATGCCTTGACCCACAGTGTGGAGTTTCTGAGGCCCAATAAGACACTGAGAATAACATTTAGCATCCAGGTAGAAGCAATTGCCCCACTGTGTTGGGAAAACTGACCAAACCGGTGGGCAATTGCCTGAATCTAATCAGTTTGTGGCAGAGGCGGTCTCTGGAGACTCTGAGTCTTTATCTGACCTAATTAGTCATGTATAACATTTGACACTGTCCTTTCTGCACTAGAGATTTAGAGACGTAGTTGGTCTACCTCATACATAGTCACAAACACAAATAGGCAACCAAAATGAGGAGACGAAGAAACAACCCCCAAAGGATAGAACGAGATTATTCTCCAGAAGAACAGATAAATGAAATGGAGATAAGAAATTCATCTCTTGATTATTGGAAACCAAGATGGCGGCATAGGTTAATGCCGGAGATTGCTGCCTCGAACAACCACTTCAGGGATATAACTAAAGGACAGAATGGACATCATCCAGAACCACAGGAAGGCTGGCTGAGTGGAAAGTCTACAACTAGGAGGAAAGAGAATATCATACCCAGACTCAGAGGAGGCTCAGTGCTGAAGTGAAATACTCAGGTGCGGAGTGCGCGCGCGGAGCGGGCTGGCGGCGAGGGTGCGGTTGTTGTTTTCAATCGGGAGGGAGTTTCAGACTCTGAGATCCAGATCCAGGCAAGTCTCTGGGGACCCAGACTCAAACGGGAGAAGCGGGACTGTCTGGCTTCGGTCGGAACTCGAAGGCAGCTTTCTCTCTGAGGTTTGCAGCGGTTGCTGGGACTCTGAGAGGCAGAGCCCCTAGGGACGGAACTGAGAGCAGCCATAACTGCTCACTCCGCCCGCCCTGTAGATCCCCGGGGATCCGCCCCGCCCAAGCCCTTCGCAGAGGCATTTGCAGGATAGCCTCAGGCAAACGCTAGATTAGCACCACACTAGAGATCCAGCACAGAAGCCCTCCCACTGCCGACACAGCAGACTCTCATAGCCAGTTATCCTGGAGGTCAAATCACCCCTGGTATTGCCGACAATCAAGGCTTAACCACAACAAGACTGCGCACAAAGACCACTAGGGGGTGCACCAAGAAAAGATAAAAAAATGTGGAGACAAAGAAACAGGACGCAAATGTCAGAAATGGAAGATATAGAGCTCAAAACCACACTTTTAAGGTCTCTCAAGAATTGTCTAGAAGCTGCCGATAAACTTAGGCCCTCGAAAAGACTGGTGAGACCGCTGATAAATGTAGTGAGATCCTCAAGATATCTAATGAGACCCTCGATGTTGTGATAAAGAACCAACTAGAAATTAAGCATACACTGACTGAAATGAAGAATATTACACAGACACCCAACAGCAGACCAGAGGAGCGCAAGAATCAAGTCAAAGATTTGAAATGCGAAGAAGCAAAAAACACCCAACTGGAAAAGCAAAATGAAAAAAGAATCCGAAAATACGAAGATCGTGTAAGGATCCTCTGGGACAACTTCAAGTGTACCAACATCAGAATTATAGGGGTGCAAGAAGATGAGAGAGAGCAAGATATTGAAAACTTATTTGAAGAAATAATGACAGAAAACTTCCCCCACCTGGTGAAAGAAATAGACTTACAGGTCCAGGAAGCGCAGAGAACCCCAAACAAAAGGAATCCAAAGAGGACCACACCAAGACACATCATAATTAAAATGCCAAGAGCAAAAGACAAAGAGAGAATCTTAAAAGCAGCAAGAGAAAGAAACCCAGTTTACCTACAAGGGAATACCCATACGACTGTCAGCTGATTTCTCAACAGAAACTTTGCAGGCCAGGAGGGAGTGGCAAGAAATATTCAAAGTGATGAATACCAAGAACCTACAACCAAGATTATTTTATCCAGCAAAGCTATCATTTAGAACTGAAGGTCAGATAAAGAGCTTCACAGATAAGGAAAAGCTAAAGGAGTTCATCATCACCAAACTAGTATTATATGAAATGCTGAAAGGTATCCTTTAAGACGAGGAAGAAGAAGAAAAAGGTAAAGATACAAATTATGAACAACAAATATGCATCTATCAACAAGTGAATCTAAGAATCAAGTGAATAAATAATCTGGTGATTATAATAGAATCAGGGATATAGAAAGGGAATGGACTGACTCTTCTTGGGGGGGAAAGGGGTGTGGGAGATGCGGGAAGAGACTGGACAAAAATCGTGCACCTATGGATGAGGACAGTGGTGGGGAGTGAGGGCGGAGGGTGGGGCGGGAACTGGGAGGAGGGGAGTTATTGGGGGGGGGGGGAAAGAGGAACAAATGTAATAATCTGAACAATAAAGATTTGATTTTTAAAAAAAGAAAAAAGAAATTCATTTCTTACAGAGTTCAAAATAATGATGGAAAGATGCCCAACAGTATGAGAAAAGATACAGTAACTATGAAAACATAAATAAATAACAGCACAAATGAAGAACACATTGGAAGGAATGCATAGGAGATTAGGGGGACCTGAGGATTGAATCAGTGAATCAGAAGACAGGGTAGAAAAAAATCACTCAGAGAAACAAAAAGAAAAATCAATTAAAAAACAGGAGGACAGCTTGTCTACAAGCGGCCCACCTCACAAAAACAAACAAACAAAAACAATAAAACAAAACACATACAGGATGAGAGTGAAGGGATGGGAAAAAAATTTTCCATAAAAATGGAAAAGAAAAATAGCTGGAGTAGCAGAACTCATATCTGACAAATGTACTTCAGAATGAAGGCCATCACAATAGACAACGAAGGTCACTACATAATACTAAAGGGATCTATCCAACAAGAGGATATAACCCTGGTAAACATGTATGCACCCAATATAGGAGCACCTAAATATATTAAATAAACAAAATTTCTAGGGGACTTTAATGGAGAGATTAACAACAATGCAGTCATAGTAGGGGACTTCAATACCCCTCTGACTTCACTAGATCTAACAGACAAAAACTTAACAAGGAATCAGTGAATCTAAAGCACACACTGGATCAATTGGATTTAATTGACATTTATAGAACATTTCACCCCAACGCAGCAGAACATACATACATTCTTCTCAAGTGCACACGGATCGTTCACAAAGATAGATCACATGTTAGGACACAAAACAACTTGCTACAAGTTCAAGAAGATTGAAATCATATCAAGCATCTTCTCAGATCACAGTGCAACGAAATTAGAAATCAACTACAGTAAAAACACCCCAAAACATTCAAACACATGGAGGCAAATAGCATCTTATTAAACAATGAATGGGTTACCAATGAGATCAAGAAAGAAAAACCTTCCTGGAATCAAGTGAAAATGAACACACACAACCTAAAATCTCAGGGACACAGCAAAAGCAGTCCTGAGCAGGAAGTTCATATAGCATTACAGGCCTACTTCAAAAAAGAAAAGTTAATAAGAAAGTATCTAACACCACAACTTAAAGAAGTAGAGAACAATAAGAAAAGCCCAGAATAAGTAAAAGGAAGGAGATAATAAAAATTAGAGCAGAAGTAAATCACATGGAGACTGAAAAAAATAATACAAAATATCAGTGAAACTAAGAGCTGGTTCTTTGGAAAGATAAACAAGATTGATGAGCCTTTAGCCAGACCCATCAAGAAACAAAGAGGATTCCCAAATCAATAAAATCAGAAAGGAAAGTGGAGAAGTAAGCAATGACACCACAGAAATACAAAGCATTCTAAGAAAATGCTATGAACAACTATATGCTAACAAGCTGGACAATGGATGAAATGGACAAATTCTTGGAAAAATGCAGTCTCCCAAAATTGAATCAGAGATCAATTGGAGGGGGCGGGAGAGGACATATGTAATACCTTTAGCAATAAAGATTTAAAAATAAACTGAAAAACAACCACCAAAAAACAATGTATTAGAAAACTGTACACTTTACTAAAAAAGTCAGGTTAAGCTGTCTATAGGTTACATGTGTCATTTATCATTTGTGGGGAGCTGCTATAGGGTTAAACCTCTGACTGACCTGTTGGCAAAATCACAAACAAGTCCCAGCTTAGAGGGCACAGTCCTCTTAAGTATAATTAGGGTTGACCTTATAACGCTCTCTAGATCTTACCTGGGAAGCTAATGGGCTGAGGGAAGTGCAACAAGAACAAAAGCAAGTGAAACTCACAAGAACAGTGTAAACAAGTGAAACTCACAAGAACAGTGTAATTTTTGGTAATCACTACCTTGTTTACCTCTGAGTATAAAAATAAAGGCTCAGCTTGCCTCAGGATCTTTCTCTGTGGCCTCAGCTAGGCACAGAAGATCCACAGAGACTAAAGAGGGCTAGAGAGTTCTGAACACTGTCTCCATGTAAAACATTATTTGCCTACTCTGTCCACACCTTTGGGAACCCCTGGACCGCTGGGGCTGGAATCATTAAACTATAATTTACAAATACCAATAAAAGTATAAACTTAAAATTTTAAAATACAGATTACTTGAGGATGGGGAGAGAGGGAGGAGGGCATAGAATGGAGAAACATAATGCAAATGGACATTACTGGTAGTATTTTGTTGATGGTTCGAAGATAGTGTTTTTAGTAGAATATTATACTTTATGATTAATGTATTTTGCATGTTTTTTATGTGCATCAAATGTAAAGGCATGTTTACCCCAATATTATAATGTTGGTGTAAACATGCCGTTACATTCCTAATTTGGGGTTTTTTTCCAAAGGCCCTAAGAAAGACCGGAGCAATGTGTTCAAGTAAGATATTTTAACTGTAGTTATTTAAGACTGCTGTCTCTCTTCATCTTGATTTCTCCTTATTTTATCACCTGACAGCACAGTGGTTTCAGGCATTTTGTGATTAGATATATATTTATTACAGGTTTAATAAGATACAGTGATGGCTCACAATCCCAGGTGATTATTGCCTTATCAACCTGATTGTGATAGGAGTGTTGTCTACGCTGCCTGACACCTGAAATACGTGTATAGTGAAGAAGTAAGGATTGAGGTTTATGAATCCAAAAATACTGGGGTGGTAAACCAATTATCTTTTATTTAAAATTGTTTGTAGAGAATTTAGTTCTCATAGATTTACAGTGAAAACAGAACTTTTGTTAGAAATATACTCACTAACAATATATTCAATTAAAAATTAACCGTATTTTTTTCCATTTTGTCAGGTATTGTATCTTCAAACTAAAATACTTTTTATGTTTATAGGGCACAAAGTTGTAGCAGTACCAACAAGAAGTATGTCTTGAGGTAAATCAAATGTTTTCTACATCCAAATTACCAATTTAAAAAATCATCCATGCCAGAGGGAAGACTTGGTTTATTCATTGTCTATTTCACAAATATTTCAAAAATTGTATTCATAAAGAAGCCATCTAATATGCAGTGATATAGGAAAAATAGAATTGTGAATTGTATCAGGCCCTTAACTAACATGTTCTTTATTTTGTTAGATAACTTGTCTTTCATGTGTCATAATTATTTTTGTTTTGTTTGTTATTTCTTTGAATGCCTTCTAACCTGGCAGTATTTGTTTGTTTTCTTAACATTTTTTTTTCAATTACTGTTGACATACAATATTATACTTGTTTTAGGTGTACAATATAGTTATTAGACAGTTAAATAACTTACAAAGTGAGCACCCTGATAGGTCTAGTACCCGTGTGACAGCACAGTGGCTTTTACAGTATTACTGACTAGATCTATCCTCATGACCAGGGGTCCTCAACCTACGGCCCATGGGCCACATGCAAATACAAATATTGTATTTGTTCCCGTTTTGTTTTTTTACTTCAAAATAAGATATGTGCAGTATGCATAGGAATTTGTTCATAGTTTTTTTTTTTAAACTATAGTCCGGCCCTCCAACGGCCTGAGGGACAGTGAACTGGACCCTGTTTAAAAAGTTTGAGGACCCCTGCTGATGACTGTTTTTTATAACAGCCAATTTGTACTTTTTAATACCTTCACTTTTTCACCTATCCTCCCAATCCTCCTTCTCTCTGGCAACCATCAATTTGTTCTTTATATCAATGAGTTAATTTCTGTTTTGTTTGTTCGTATATTTTGTTTTATAGATTCCACATGTAAGTCAAATTATACAGTATTTGTCTTTGCTTGTCTGAATTATTTCACTTAGCATAACATCTTCTAGGTCTGCGGTTCTCAACCTGTGGGTCGCGACCCCTTTGGGGGTCGAATGACCCTTTCACAGGGGTCGCCTAAGACCATCGGAAAACACATATATAATTACATATTGTTTTTGTGATTAATCACTCTGCTTTAATTATTTTCAATTTGTAACAATGAAATTGGGGGTCACCACAACATGAGGAACTGTATTAAAGGGTCGCGGCATTAGGAAGGTTGAGAACCACTGCTCTAGGTACATCCACATAGTAAAAAATGGTAAGACTTCCTTCTTTTATATGTTTTAGTAATATTCCATTGTATATATGTACCACATCTTTTAATCCATTTGTCTGTTTTTTTAAAATATATTTTTATTGATTTCAGAGAGGGAGAGATAGATAGATAAATGATTAGAGAGAATCATTGATCACCAGCCTCCTGCACCACCACCCCACCCCACTGTGGTTTGAGCCTGCAACCCTGGCATGTGCCCTGATCAGGGATCAAACTATGACCTCCTGATTCATGGGTTGACACTACACTACTGAGTCACGCCGGCTGGGCTATCCTTTTGTCTATTGATGGAAACTTAAATTGCTTTCATATTTTTGCTATTGTAAACAATGCTTCAGTGCATATATTTTTTAGAATTATTGTTCACATATTAAGGAAGTTGTGCATTTTTCATATGTAGATTAACAATCTATGTTCTCTTTGAAAAAATCTCTTTGGGTGCTCTGCATATTTTTAATTGTAGTGTTTGGTTCTTTTCAGTGTTAAAATTTTATGACTTCCTTATATATTTTGGATATTAGCTTCTTATTGAGTATATCATGGGCAAATACCTTCTCCTATTTAGTAGGTTGCCTTTTAGTTTTGTTCATAGTTTCATTCACTGTACAAAACTTTAGTTTGATGTAGTCAAATTGGTTTATTTTTCTTTAGTTTCCCTTGCCTGAGGAGATGTTTCCAAAAAAATATTATTAAGAGCAATGTCAAAGAATTTACTGCCTGTGTTTCCTTTCCAAGAGTTTTATGGTTTCAGGTCTTACACTAAGTAGTTTATCCATTTTTAGTTTATCTTTTTACATGGTGTAAGAAAGTGATCCAGTTTCATTATTTTGCATATATCTGTCCAGGTTTCCCAATACTATTTATTGAAGAGACTGTTCTTACCCCTTGTATATTCTTGCCTCCTTTGTAATAGAATAATTGGCCATATTGGTTTGTTATTGGCCTTTCAGGTTTTTTATTCTTCCTGATTTAATTTTGGGAGACTGTATTTTTCTAGGAATTTGTCTATTTCATCTACATTGTCCAGCTTGTTGGCATATAGTAGTTCATAGTATTTTCTTACAATCCTTTGTATTTCTGTGGTGTCAGTGGTTACTTCTCCACTTTTGTTTCCAATTATATTTATTTGGGTCCTCTCTGTTTCTTGATGAGTCTATCTAATGGTTTATCAATTTTGTTTATCTTTTCAAAGAACCACCTCTTAGTTTCATTGATTTTTTTTTGTATTATTATTTTTTTAGTCTCTATGTTATTTATTTCTGCTCTAACCTTTATTATTTCCTTCCTTCTGCTTACTTTGTGCTTTTCTTATAGTTCTCTTTCTAGTTCTTTAAGTTGTAGTGTTAGATAGTATCTTATTAACTTTTCTTGTTTTTTGAGGTATGCCTGTAGTGTTACAGAAAAACCGGAGAAAAACCAAGCAATGCTCTGAGAGTTTGGAGTTACACTTTATTCATCGTGGTGGGCTTAGAGAAAATGAATTCAAATTCTAAGCAGAGCTACAAGCAGAACTTCCCTTTTTATGAAAGAGCCAGCCCTTTGTGCACTTAGTGGTTATCTTGCTGGTGGCCTTGAAAACTACACAGTTCTATCCAATTAAAAAATGCACCTGGCATGGCATTGGGCGTATCTCATCTCTGGCCTACAAGGTCAGACAGCTAAGTTTATCTTCCTCATTATTCAAGCAGGCTAAAGCAGGCTAGAAAGCAAACTTATTTTTTCAGAATAAGAGGCCGTCTAAAGAATAGCAGAGAATTCCAAACAGTAGTTTTACAGAACAGGGGTTTGCCTTCTCAGTAGTGCTATGAACTTCCCACTCAGGACTGCTTTGCTGTGTCCCTGAGATTTTAGGTTGTTGTGTATTCATTTTCACTTGTTTCCAGGAAGGTTTTTATTTCTTTCTTGATCTCGTTGGTAACCCATTTATTGTTTAATAAGATGCTATTTTGCCTCCATGTGTTTGAATGTTTTGGGGTGTTTTTACTGTAATTGATTTCTAATTTCGTTGCACTGTGATCTGAGAAGATATTTGATTTGATTTCAATCTTCTTGAACTTGTGTAACCTTGGTTTGTGTCCTAACATGTGTTCTATCTTTGTGAATGATCCATGTGCACTTGAGAAGAATGCATATTCTGCTGCATTGGGGTGAAATGTCCAATAAATGTCAAATAAATCCATCTGATCCACTGTGAACTTCAGAGTCTCTGTTTCCTTGTTAAAGTTTCTATCTGGAAGATCTATCCAGTGAAGTGAGAGGGGTGGAGGGGTGTTGAAATTTCCTACTATGACTGTATTGTTGTCGATCTCTCCATTAAAGTCCTTTAGAACAGTGGTCATCAACCGGTATTCCACGGACCACTGGTGGTCCATGAGGTCCGAAAGGTTGGCGACTGCTGGTTTAAGGAAACCTTTGGAGCAGCGGTTGCCAAACTGTGGTCCATGGACCACTGGTGGTCCGTCAGGTCTTAAAGGTTGGCGACCACTGCTATTGAAGTTTGTTTATATATTTTGGTTCTCCTTTATTGGGTGCATGTATGTTTACTGGGATTATATCCTCTTGTTGTATCGATCCCTTTAGTATTATGTAGTGACTTTTGTTGTTTCTTGTGATGGCCTTCATTTTGAAGTGTATTTTATCAGATATGAGTATTGCTACTCCAGGTTTTTTTTCTTTTCCATTTGCATGGAAAATTTTTTTCCATCCCTTCACTCCCATCCTGTTTGTGTCTTTTGTTTTGAGGTGGGTCTCTTTTAGACAGGATATAGTTGGGTCATGTTTTTGTATCCATATAGCTACTCTGCGCCTTTTCATTGGAGCATTTAATCCATTTACATTTAGGGTTATTGATAGGAACTTACTTATTGCCATTTTAATTCTGTATGGCTGGATTTCTCTCTGTTTCTTCTTCTCATTACAGCAATCCCTTTAGCATTTCTTGTAATGCTGGGTTGGTGGTGATGTACTCCTTTACCTTTTTTTGTCTGGAAAGCCCTTTATTTGATTATTTATTTTGAATGATAGCCTACCTGGACATAGTAATCTTGGTCTCAGATCCTTGCTTTCCATTGCCTTGAGTACTTCATGCCATTCTGAAGCAGGGGGTCCCTCAAGGGTGAGGACGACGGAGACCCAACGCGCTAGGGCGTCTGCATGCACGACTCCGGAGACCAGGTTCATTGACACAGATCCGTTTTATTGAGGAACTACAGGAGTATATATAGCATGAGGGGACCAATCAGAGGGAGACACGTTGCTATAGGCGACCAATGGCTGAAAGGCTGGGGTACTGTGCACGTGGCTCTAGGAGTTCATTCAGGTGGGCGTTGCTACTTCCTGGTGTGCCGAGGAAGCATGTCATGGTGGAGTGTGCTCACACCATTGCATCAGCCTTAGCGCTGAGACATACTTCCCGAGCTCTATGTACACCATTCCCTTCTGGCCTGTAGAGATTCTGATGAGAAATCAGGTGTCAGCCTTATGGGAACTCCTTTGTAGATAACAGTTTGTTTTTGTCTAGCTGCCTTTAAGATTCTTTCTTTGTATTTTTTTGGTATTTCAATTATGATGTGTCTGGCCGTGGGCCTGTTCTTGTACCTCCTGCACTTGTGTGACTTTTTCCTTTAACAGATTAGGGAAATATTCTGCCATTATTTCTTCAAACACCTTGTCTATGCCTTTCTCCCTTTCTGCCTCTTCTGGCACACTTGGCTATTCTAATATTGTTACGTTTCACATTGTTCCACAGCTCCCTTAAGCTGTTCTCCTGTCTTTGAATTGTTTTTTCTTTTTGGTTCTCTGATTGAGTGATATTTTCAATGCTGTCTTCTGATTCACTGATTCAATCCTCAGCTTCTCGTAATCGGCTCTGTATTCCTTCCTACGTTCTGTATTTGTGTTACGTCATTCTTTATCTCAGATTGTTCTTTTTTCATAGTTACTATATCTTTTTTCATGCTCTTGAGCATTTTTTCCATCATTACTCTGACTTCTGATTCAGATAAATGTCTTATCTCTGCTTCATTTATCTCTTCTTCTTGAGAATTCTCTATTTCCTTAATTTGGGAATTGTTTCTTTGTCTCATTTTGGCTTTCTGTTTGGGTTTGACTCAGGGTTCCTCAAACTTTTTAAACAGGGGGCCAGTTCACTGTCCCTCAGACTGTTGGAGGGCCGGACTATAGTTTAAAGAAAAACTATGAACAAATTCCTATGCATACTGCACATATCTTATTTTGAAGTAAAAAAAACAAAACGGGAACTGAAAGGGCAAGGGCTACGCCCTCCACCTTATCCCGGATCCTCTATTTTTGGGGCAGCAGCTATTAGCCATGTGCTCAGCAAGGAGCTTCTTCCCGGAAGCCCAAGCCTCTGCTAGCTACACCTAGGATTTCTATAAACTAACCAATGACAATCAAGGCAAGTGCTCGCCATAGATACGACCACATCCTGTGTAACAAGACACCTACTTGCGCCCGGCCAGTACGACCACATCCTGTGTAACAAGACACCTACTTGCGCCCGGCCAGTCGTCAGGGCCCACAGTCCTCTCTCCTCCCCTTACTCTAACCCCCCCTATAAAGCCCCTCTCCACTCAGAGCTAGCTCAATCTGCTGCTTGCCGCTGGCTCGGTGAGTGTGTTCGGGGAGCCGAGCTAGCTCGAATAAAGACTCTTTGCTTTTGCATCGGACTCGGCTGGCTCCCTGTTGGGCTTTTGGGGATCCTGGAATCTGGGCATAACAGAACAAATACAATATTTGTATTTGCATGTGGCCCATGGGCCATAGTTTGAGGACCTCTGGACTATGTATTAGGTTAGTGATGGCGAACCTATTACACGTGTGTCAGAGGTGACACGCGAACTCATTTTTTTGGTTGATTTTTCTTTGTTAAATGGCATTTAAATATATAAAATAAATATCAGAAATATAAGTCTTTGTTTTACTATGGTTGCAAATATCAAAAAATTTCTATATGTGACACAGCACCAGAGTTAAGTTAGGGTTTTTCAAAATGCTGACACGCCGAGCTCAAAAGGTTCGCCATCACTGTATTAGGTAGATCCTCTACACCTCTCAGTCTCTAGTGCGTGACAGTGTTAAAAGCTGTTTCTGACTAATTAGATCAGCCATAGACTCAAAGCCACCAGAGACCACCTCTACCTACAGACTGATAGGATTCCAACTTGAATTGCCCACCAGGCAATTGTCCTCTGGTGTAGGGAGAGGTTTTTTCAATAGGGTGGGGCAGTTGCTTCTGCCTGGAGGCTAATTGTTATTTATTTATTTATTTTAATATATTTTATTGATTTTTTTACAGAGAGAAAGGGAGAGAGATAGAGAGCCAGAAACATCGATGAGAGAGAAACATCGATCAGCTGCCTCCTGCACATCTCCCACTGGGGATATGCCCGCAACCCAGGCACATGCCCTTGACTGGAATCGAACCCGGGACCCTTCAGTCCGCAGGCCGAAGCTCTATCCACTGAGCCAAACCGGCTTCGGCAAATTGTTATTTTTTAATCTCTTAAGTGGCATCAGGCAAGGTATTTTCCAATAGGGTGTGTCAACTATCTTACCTCCAGGCAAGGCAAATGTCTATGTGGGAAAGATGTCCTCTGCTGCGTGAGGAAGTATTTGGCCTAGGAAGCTGGCGTTTCTGCTTTCTGAGCTCTATCCCTTAGATCCCCAGTCCTGGCTTCTGCTCTCACAGCTCCAGTCTGCTTCACCCTCCCTCTATCCGAGCACAAGGTGGGTGGATCCACAGGGAGTTTAGTGCATTGGCCCTTTAAGAGGGTGCCTGAATTTTCAGTTGTTACTCCCTGGCAGACAGCACCCCACTGCTTTTCACAGCCAGATGGGTATCCTTCTCAGTTTTGGTGCTCTGTGCTGGGGGGCCCAGCTTGGGGATTAAATCCCAGAGTTCTCAGTGGCAACCCCCTATAGCTGAGATATCTCACTGGGTGCCTGACCAACCCTTTCGTGCCTCTGCCGCTCCTGCCAGTCTCTATGTGGTCTCCACTTTCAGTCCTTGGGTATCAGGGTTCTCTCCTGTGAGTTTTCTGTTGATTATTCAGGAAGTTTTTCTATATTTTAGTTGTAATACCAATTTGTTCTTGGGAGCAGGTTTGTGCAGCATCAACTTACTCTGCCACCGTTTTTAATCTTCCTGGCCATATAGGTTTGGATTTACTTCTGTATTCTCTATTCTGTTGCAATGATCTCTGTGTCTTTTTTCATGCCAGCACCATGCTGTTTTGATTACTATAGTCTTGTGGTATAGTTTGATATCAGGTAGTGTGATACCTCCGACTTTGTTCTCCTTTCTCAAGATTGCTTTGGCTATTCAAGATCTTTTGTGATTGCTTACAGATGTTAGGATTATTCTAATTCTGTGAAAAAGCCATTTGAATTTTGATAGGAATTGCTTTGGGTAGTATGGACATTTTTTTTTTAAAATATATTTTATTGATTTTTCACAGAGAGGAAGGGAGAGGGATAGAGAGTTAGAAACATCGATGGTGAGATTAACCAATTGAGAAACCAAGATGGCAGCATAGGTAAACACCGGCGTTTGCTGCCTGGAACAACCACTTCAAAAACACAACTAAAAGACGGAACGGACATCATCCAGAACTACAGGAAGTCTGGCTGAGTGGAAGTTCTACAACTAGGAGGAAAAAGAAAAGCATACCGAGACTCAGAGGAGGCGCAGTGCTGAAGTAAAATACTAAGGTGCGGAGTTCATGTGGAGCGGGCTGGCAGCCAAGGGCGCAGTTGTCTGTTTCAATCAGGAGGGAGTCTCAGACTCTGAGTTCCAGATCCAGGCGAGTCTCTAGGGACCCAGACTCAAACGGGACTGTCTGGCTTTGGTCGGAACTCGAAGGCAGCTTTCTCTCCGAGGTTTGCAACAGTTGCTGGGACTCTGAGAGGCAGAGCCCCTGGGGATGGGACTGAGAGCAGCCATAACTGCTCGCTCCGCCTGCCCTTAGATCCCCTGGGACCTGTCCCGCCCAAGCTCTGCATTGAGGCATTTGCTGGATAGCCTCAGGCAAAGGCTAGATTAGCACAGCCCTAGAGATCCAGCACAGAAGTTCTCCCACTGCAGACACAGCTGATTCTCATAGCCAGTTGGCCTGGAGGTCAAATCCCCCCCCCCCCCGCCCCCAGTTTACCTACAACAATCAAGGCTTAACTACAACAAGACTGCGCACAAAGACCACAAGGGAGTGCACCAAGAAAGCATAAAAAATGCGGAGACAAAGAAACATGACAGAAATGGAGGATATAGAGCTCAAAACCGCACTTTTAAGGTCTTTCAATAATTTTCTAGAAACTGCTGATAAACTTAATGAGATCTACAAGAAATCTAATGAGACCCTCGATGTTGTGATAAAGAACCAACTAGAAATTAAGCATACACTGACTGAAATAAAGAATATTATACAGACACCCAACAGCAGACCAGAGGAGCACAAGAATCAAGTCAAAGATTTGAAATGCGAAGAAGCAAAAAACACCCAACGGGAAAAGCAAAATGAAAAAAGAATCCGAAAATACGAAGATAGTGTATGGAGCCTCTGGGACAGCTTCAAGCATACCAACATCAGGATTATAGGGGTGCCAGAAGATGAGAGAGAGCAAGATATTGAAAACCTATTTGAAGAAATAATGACAGAAAACTTCCCCTACCTGGTGAAAGAAATAGACTTTCAAGTCCAGGAAATGCAGAGAACCCCAAACAAAAGGAATCCAAAGAGGACCACACCAAGACACATCATAATTAAAATGCCAAGAGCAAAAGACAAAGAGAGAATCTTAAAAGCAGCAAGAGAAAGAAACTCAATTACCTACAAGGGAATACCCATATGACTGTCAGCGGATTTCTCAACAGAAACTTTGTAGGCCAGAAGGGAGTGGCAAGAAATATTCAAAGTGATGAATGCCAAGAACCTACAACCAAGATTACATTATCCAGCAAAGCTATCATTCAGAACTGAAGGTCAGATAAAGAGCTTCACAGATAAGGAAAAGCTAAAGGAGTTCATCATCACCAAACCAGTATTATATGAAATGCTGAAAGGTATCCTTTAAGAAGAGGAAGAAGAAGAAAAAGGTAAAGATACAAATTATGAACAACAAATATGCATCTATCAACAAGTGAATCTAAGAATCAAGTGAATAAATAATCTGATGTACAGAATGAACTGGTGATTGTAATAGAATCAGGGACATAGAAAGGGAATGGACTGACTATTCTTGGGGGGGAAAGGGGTGTGGGGGGTGTGGGAAGAGACTGGACAAAAATTGTGCACCTATGGATGAGGACAGTGGGTGGGGAGTGAGGGCGGAGGGTGGGGTGGGAACTGGTTGGGGGGGAGTTATGGGTGGAAAAAAGAGGAACAAATGTAATAATCTGAACAATAAACAATAAAGATTTAATTTAAAAAAAAAAAGAAGAAGAAAAGAAACATCGATGGTGAGAGAAACATCGATCAGCTGCCTCCTGCACATCTCCCACTGGGGATGTGCCCGCAACCCAGGTACATGCCCTTGACCGGAATCGAACCTGGGACCTTTCAGTCCGCAGGCCAAAGCTCTATCCACTGAGCCAAACCGGCTTCGGCGGACATCTTAATCTTACTAATTCTTTCTACCCATGAACGTGGCATACCATTCCATTTATTGTTGTCTTCAGTTGTTTTCTTCAATGTCTTAAAGGTTTTTTGAAGTACAGGTCTTTACCACTTTGGTTATATTTGGTAAT
Source organism: Myotis daubentonii (assembly GCF_963259705.1). Classification (NCBI taxonomy): domain Eukaryota; kingdom Metazoa; phylum Chordata; class Mammalia; order Chiroptera; family Vespertilionidae; genus Myotis; species Myotis daubentonii. The sequence goes on from NC_081843.1 coordinate 21,615,582, forward strand.
ATTTATTTTTACTGATGCAGTTATAAGTGGAGTTGTTTTCTTAATTTTTCTTTCTGATGGTTCCTTAACTGCTATACAAAAATGCAACTGATATCTGAATATTAATTTTGTACCCTGCTACTTTACTGAATCCAGATACTGGCTTTTTGGTGGAGTCTTTATATATATATATATATATAGTATCCTGTCATCTGAAAATGAAAATTTTCTTCTTTCTTTCCAATTTGGATGCCTTTTATTTCCTTTTCTTGTCTGATTGCTGTTACTAGGACTTCCAAGACCATTTAAATAAAAGTGGTAAAAGTAGACATCTTTGGTTTTGATGAGTATGATGTTAGCTGTGGTTTGTCATATATGACCTTTATTATATTGATGTATGTTCACTCTTTGCTGAGAGTTTTTATCTTAAATGAATGCTGGATTTTGAATTGCGTTTCCACATCTATTAATAGGATCATATGATTTTTATTCTTGATTTTGTTTGTGTGGTGTATTACATTATTCAACTTGCAGACATTGGACCAGCCTTAAATACTGGGAATGAATTCCACCTGATCATGATATATGATCCTTTCAATATACATATTGCTAAATATGGTTTGCTCATATTCTTTATAGAATTTTTCATCTATCCTCATCAGGGATATTAGCATATATATTTTGGAATGTCTTTGGTTTTGGAATAAAAAGAGCTAGGCAGCCTTCCCTCCTTTTCCGTTATTTTGAAATAGTTTGAGAAAGGTAAGTGTTAATTTTTCTTTGAATGTTTGGTAAAAGTCACCTGTGAAGCCATCAGGTTCAAGACTTTTGTTTGTTGTGAACTTTTTTATTATTAATTCAATTTCTTTAGTATTTATTGATCTGCTCAGATTTTCTGTTTCTTCTTTATACAGTCTAAGAAGATTATATTTTTCTAGGAATCTATCCATTTCTTCCACGTTGTCCAGTTTGTTGGCATATACTTGTTCAGAGTACTTTCTTATAATCCTTTGTATTTCTATAGTGACAGTTATCACCTCTCCTTTTCTTTTTTTAATTTTTTTTTTGTAAATATATTTTATTGATTTTTTACAGAGAGGAAGGGAGAGAGATAGAGAGCTAGAAACATCGATGAGAGAGAAATATCGATCAGCTGCCTCCTGCACATCTCCCACCGGGGATATGCCCGCAACCCAGGTACATGCCCTTGACCGGAATCGAACCTGGGACCTTTCAGTCCGCAGGCCGACGCTCTATCCACTGAGCCAAACCGGTTTCGGCTAATTTTTTTTTAAAATATATTTTATTGATTTTTTACAGAGAGGAAGGGAAAGATAGAGTTAGAAACATCCATGAGAGAGAAACAATGATCAGCTGCCTCCTGCACATCTCCTACTGGGGATGTGCCTGCAACCCCCGAATCGAACCTGGGACCCTTGAGTCCGCAGGCCGACGCTCTATCCACTGAGCCAAACCGGTTTCGGCTCTCCTTTTCTGATTTTACTTGGTTCCTCTCTTTTTCTTGATGAGTCTGGTTAAAGGCTTATCAATTTGGGTTCTTTTCAGAGAACCAGCTTTTTATTAATTTAATCTTTTGTAATCATTTTAGACTCTATTTTATTTGTTTTCACTCTGATATTTGTTCTTTCCTTCTTTTTACACTCTTTGGGCTTTGTTTTTCTAATTCCTTTAGGTGTAAGGTTAGATGGTTTATTCTTTATTTTTCTTGTTTCTTTTCTTTAAATACATTTTATTGATTTTTTACAGAGAGGAAGGGAAAGGGATAGAGAGTTAGAAACATCCATGAGAAAGAAACATGGATCAGCTGCCTCCTGCACACCCCCTACTGGGGATGTGCCCGCAACCAAGGTACATGCCCTTGACCGGAATCGAACCTGGGACTCTTCAGTCCACAGGCCGATGCTGTAGCCACTGAGCCAAACTGGTCAGGACATATTTTTCTTGAGGTAAGATTGTATTGCTGTGAATTTCCCTTTTGGAACCACTTTGGCTATTTCTGATAGATTTGGGGTCATTGTGTTTTCATTATCGTTTGTCTCAAGATATCTTCTGATTTCTTTCTTGATCTTGTTATTAACCCATTTATTACTTAGTGTCATGTTATTTAGCCTCCATGTGTCTGTGTGTATTTCAGTTTTCTTCATGTAATTGATTTCTAGTTTCATGCCCTTGTGGTCAGAGAAGATGCTTGATAAGATTTTCACCTTCTTAAATGTATTGACTCGTTTTGTGGCCTCACATATGGTGTATCCTAGAAAATGTTTTGTGTACACTTGAAAAGAATGTATATTTGCCCTGACCTAGTAGCTCAGTTAGTTAGAGCATGGTCCTGATATGCCTAGGTTGTGGTGTGATCCCCAGTCAGGGCACATACAAGAATCAACCAAAGAATACATAAATAAGTGGAACAATAAATCTATGTTTCTCTGTCTCTCTCTTTCTCTCCCCCCACCCTGCCTTTGTCTCTCAACCTTTCTCTCTCACTCAAATAAACAAATACAAATTTTTTAAATATATTTTTATTGATTTCAGAGAGGAAGGAAGAGGGAGAGATAGAAACATCAATGATGAGAGAGAATCATTGATTGGCTTCCTTCTGCACAGCCCCCACTGGGAATCAAGCCCGCAACCCGGACATTTACCCTTGACTGGAATCGAACCCTGGACCCTTCAGCCCGCGCCGCTCTATCCACCGAGCCAAACGGGCTAGTGCACAAATAAAATTTTTCAGAAAAAGAAAATATATTCTGCTGTTTGAGCAAGTCCTAAAAATATCAATTGAGTCCATCTGGTTTAATGTATCATTTAAGGCCTCTGTTCATCAGTCTATCCCTTTATATCCACCAATATTTGCCTTATATATTTAGGTGCTACATTGGATTTATAGATGTTTACAAGAGTTATGTTCTTTTGTTGGATTGACCCCTTTCTCATTATGGAATGTCCTTTGTCTCTTATTACAGCCCTTATTTTAAAATCTAGCTTATCTAAGTATTCTTCTATATCAGCTATTTTTGTTATTCCATTTGCATGAAATAACTTTTTTCATCCCTTTACCTTCAGTCTGTGTGTCTTTTGATATGAAGTGCGTCTCTTGTAGGTAGCTTATGTACAGTTTTTTTATCCATTCAGCCACACTATGGTTTATTTGTGTGTTTTTTAATTTTTTTTTATACGTATTTTATTGAGTTTTTACAGAGAGGAAGGGAGAGAGATAGAGAGTTAGAAACATCGATGAGAGAGAAACATCGATCAGCTGCCTCCTGCACATCTCCTACTGGGGATGTGCCCGCAACCCAGGTACATGCCCTTGACCGGAATCGAACCCGGGACCTCTCAGTCCGCAGGCCGACGCTCTATCCACTGAGCCAAACCGGTTTCGGCTACACTATGGTTTTTTTAAAGGAGCATTTAATTCATTTACACTTAAAGGAATTATTTATTGGTCTGTAGTTATTGCAGTTTTATTCATTGCTTTCTGATTGTTTTTGTAGTTTTCATTTCTTACTCTCTTTCTCACTTCCCTTGTCTGTGATGATTAACAGTGTTGCATTTGGATTCCTCTCTCTTCATTTTTTGTTTATCTTGTGTTTTGGTTTGTGGTACCATGTAGCTCACATATACTAAGTTGTTGACAGCAGTCTATTTTAAGCTGCTTGTCACTTAAGTTTTAACATTCTAAAGTTACCCCTTCATTTGTATTTTTTTCTCATTTTTTCTTTTGTGCATGTGTTTGTGGGTGTCCCTTATTTTATTGTAATTATACATGATCTTTCTACTTTTTTGCCTTGTAAGCTTTGTGTTAGCTTTATATTTGTTTGATCCATTGTGTTTACAAAATGTTTTCCTTTGTCAGTGAGAACTTTTTTATTTGCTATATTTTCTTATTCATACTTCTGATCTTTTGTTGTTTACTTAATGAAATCCCTATAATGTTTCTTGTAATTCTGGTGATGAATTCCTTTAGCGTTTTCTCATAGTAACTAGCTCTTCTTCGATTCTAAATGATAGCTTTGCTGGGTAGAGTTATATTGATTGTAGAACCTTGGTTTTCATCACTTAATATTTTGTGCCATTCCTTCGTGGCTTCCATAGTTTCTTTTGAAAATAGCTGATTATCTTATGGAAGCTCTTTTGTTCATAACTGACTTCTTTTCTCTTTTATGATTATCTCTGTGCCTTTAACCTGTGACATTTTAATTATGACGTGTGCTGGGACTCTTCGGGTTCATCTTATTTGGGACTCTGCACTTCCTGAACTTGTATGTCTATTTCCTTCTGCATGTTAGAGAAGTTTTCAGTCTTTTTTTTTTTTTTTTTTCTTCAAATAGGTTTTCAAATCCCTTGCTCACTCTCTCTTCTCCTTCAGGTACCCTTATGATGTGAATGTGGGTTTGCTTGATGTTGTCCCAGAATGCCCTTTAAACTATCTTCATTTTTTTTTTCTTTTAGCTATTCTGATTAGGTGTTAACACTTCCGTGTCTTCTTGATCCTGTTTCATCTAATCTGCTGTTGATCTCTCCAATATATTCATTTCATTTAATGTATTCATCACGGCCCCCACTGGGGATCATTTTCTGACTGCCTCCCCTCCTCCCCTCCTATGGTTTCTAAGGTTTCGCTGAGTTTATCTGTTCTTCCCCTAAGTTCAATGAGCATTCTTATAGCCAGTGTTTTGAACTCTGTATCCAGCAGATTGCCTGTCTCCATTTCATTTAGTTCTTTTTCTGGAATTTTGCCCTCTTCTTTCATTTGGGACATGTCTCCTCATTTTGGCTGACTCACTGTGATTTTTTTTCTCCTGTTTATTAGGTAGATCTGCTACATCTCCTAGTCTTGGCAGAATGGCCTTGTGTAGTAGGTGACCTGTGAGGCCCATTGGCACAGTCTCCCTATTACCCTTAGCTGGATGCACAAGGGGCATGTATCCCTTGTGTGGGTTGTGTGTGCCTCTTGTTGTAGTTGAGTCATGATTGTTTTTGGTATATCAGTGGGTTTGATTGACCATTGGGCTACCTGGCTTTGAGGGTTGTTTGTGACTACAGCGGATAAGTAGTTGTGTGTGGGCTGACCCCTCCTCCCCCCAGAAGGAAAGTCACATTAACAGAGCCCTCGTGCCAGCCATTCTGCCCTTTGGATGTGTCATTTGTGGAGCTGGTTGAATGGTGCTCTTGTGTGTTATCAAGCTGGCAACCAGTTGTGTTGTTTCTGGAGCCTCTTGTGAGGGCACAGGTAGGGGCCACATGCTGGGAGTCATCTGCATTTGGTGGCTGCTTGTGCTGGGCCTAGAGGCTCTTGAGAGAAGCTATGCTGTGAACTGAGGCTGGCTGCTACTAGTGCCAATCTTGGGATGCTTTGGTGTGGGCACCACAGTGTGAGCTGAAGCCACCTGTCACTTGTGTTGGGTTTCTGGCTCATTAATTGAAGCTATATTACAAGTCAACACTGGTTGCAACTTTATAATATGCTTGGAGCCACCTGGTGGTGTAGTAATGTACCCCATGAATCACACAAAGGACGACCCAAGAAGTCACATTAAGAAGTCTTTATTCAAAAGCCGGAGGCTGCGAGGGGGCATTAGCTCTCCAAATCTCGCAGCTCTGAGTGACTACCGTACTGAGCTTATAAAGACAAAAAAACCACATCCTGCTAGACATTGGAATGTAGAGCTATCTTGTGAAAGCAGATTGTACAGAAGCAAACTGAGCAAAGTTAGTTATCTGTAAAAGTTAATTATAGTTTTAGTTTTTGGAGCCATTGAGTCAAGGGACAACATTCCCAGAGCCACTGAGTCAATGGAAAAGCAATTAAAGCAATTTTTGCAGTTCTGGTCCTCAGGCACAGGAAAATAACCCTTGCAAAGCCATAATGTGGGCTGGCAACATAATGGGGTAATTTATGTGAGTTTCCAGGTCTCATTCTGGAAATGGAGGTGTAACTATCCTATTGTTTAAGGAAGCAAATGTTTACAGTAGCCAGAATAGCAGGGTTAAAATTTATACAGCAGTTTTTACCTGAGATGAATGTTACTATGCTTCATTGCTTCAATGGAAATCACAATGCATGTTGAGAGCAGTCACCACTTGTGCCAGCCTTGGGGCTACTTAGCAAGAAATACAGGTCATGATTAGTCCAACTGCTTCTGTTTGAAGTTTGTGGGCTTTTCAATAAAGTCCACAGCATAATGCTACTTGTGTGGAAGCCCCTGGAAACAGCTCGTTTTGGGTGGCTAAGGTAGATGGGACTGCATCTCAAGAAGTCACCAGAGCTGGACAAACATTGTTAGCCAGGTTAATGGAGAGCTCAGCTTTGGTACCTGTGTGAGGCTGCCCGTTTTGTGAGATTAAGACTGAACAAAGAACAGTGGTGCCTGCCAGCACTTCCATCCCCAGAGAGAACTGCCCTGACCCCTGACCTTTAAGCCCTTGCTCTGAAACCAGTCAGTTCAGCTCCTCTATGTATGTCCCTGGCGCTCTTTGAACTGCTGCCCCTTGGCTGGAACACAGAGCGAGTGAGTTTGTGAGTGAGCAAGTGAGTTTGTGAGGGGTCGAATTCTTGCAGTGGGGAAAAGGGGGGTTTCACTCGAGGAATTCCTGGGACTCATTATGGACACTCCTCTTCCCATCACTTTTGCCCTGGGCTGGTGAGCCAGGTGAGAGGCTGGCACCCCTCACTCTTCTGGGGGAACTTTAAAGCTGAGATAATCCTCTGATTTTTAATACTTACACCGTTAGTGTGGGACCTGCCCCTACCACATCCCTGTCCCTTCTACCAGTCTCATTGTGGCATCTTTGTATTTTCTAGTTCTAGGACTTCCATTCAGCTAGTCTTCAGGTGGTTCTCAATAATGGTTGTTGAATAAGTTAGTTGTAATTTTGATGAGGTGATGGTAGGAGGCAAACACAGCGTTTAGCTCCCACCATTTAACTGGAAGTACTGCAGTATTCCTTTTTTCCCCCCTATTTAAACAATAATTTTATTGTTTGAGTACATAGATAAATTTATGCCACTTGGGCAGAGTCTGTGGATGTCTCCTATGTCTAGTTGCAGGGGAGGATTTGTTTGGTCTTATAATATTAAGCCAACCAGTGAATACGGCTATTGATCAAAATTGGACAGAATTTACAAAAAGGATCAGAATCCTTTTTTAAAAAAAATTATGTTTTTTTATTAATTTTTTATATGTTCCTCGCAAGATGCTTTTGAACAGCAATAGTTTTCTTAATAGTAGAGATGCTCAAGAACATCAGGAGCGAATCCTTTTGACTTAAGAATTCTCAAGATTGTATTGCCTGTCACTTATGTAACACTATTTTCTCAAGATCACACTGATTTGTGTTGAGTCAGCCCCTTCTTGGCCAGTTTGTAGATCTGCTGTTTCACATTGTCACAGGTCAACTTCAGCCAGGTGGGGATGATACAGTGGCAGAGCAAAGCTGACTAGGACAAGCCTTTACTTGGGAGCATGCGTGCAACCCATTATGGCCACAGACAAGCAGCAAAAAAAGAGCAATATTCCTTTCTTTTAGACCAGTTACTTACCCACCATTCAGATAGAAGTTGATGTGGACACTGAGATAAATACTAAAATATTTCTCTGCTATGTGGTAGATTTTCCTTAAATTATGAGAAACAATAATTAAGTATTATAGCCATAGCCGGCTTGGATCAGTGAATAGAGCGTCAGCCTGCAGACTGAGGAGTCCCAGGTTCGATTCCGGCCAAGGGCACATGCCTGGGTTGCGGGCTTGGTCCCCGGTAGGGGGTGCGCAGGAGGCAGCCGATCAGTGATTCTCTCTCATCATTGGTGTTTCTGTCTCTCTCCTTCTCCCTTCCTCTCTGAATCAATAAAGAAATATATTTTAAAAAATATTTAAGTATTATAAAACCTAAATTGGCTTTCTTATTATAACTGGCATCATGCTGTGTATCTTAGTGCTCATTTCATATTCATGCCTATTGGGAATTACTCCTGCAGTACCATTTATTTTGAAAATTTGAATGTTAGGAAAGCTTTTAAAAAGTGCCACTGTGTGTCGAAAATGGAATGTTCTATGTAAAACATTGTTTTCTGTGTTTATGAACAATTGCAACTTAATCTTAGATTATCTAATGTATGGCCTGCTTAGATTATTTAAACCAGAAGTTAATGGTTATAGCAGTAAAGTGATATAAAAAGTGGCCAGGTAAATAATCAGGTTTAGTAACAAGTAGAGGCTTACTAGCACTATAAATTTTGAATTTATACAGTTTAAATTTATAGAAAGGAATTGAAATTATTTGTACATTTTAGTAAATGTGGATTTTCAATAAAAATAACTAAATGAAGAGATAGTCTCAACATTGTTTTAATATTGTAAATAGATGTTAGCTTTTGTCTGCTGGAGAAATGCTTTTAAATATGGTATCTTAAATTCTAGGATATGAAAGATGGCAAGTCCAGATAGAAGTAAACGGAAGATATTAAAAGCCAAAAAAACAATGCCTGCCAGTTGCCGGAAACAAATAGAGATCCTCCATAAGTCAAAGAATGTTGAAGCACTGAAAACAGCAGCAATTGGGAATAATGTGTCAAGTGATAATCAGAATTCAAGTGTTGTCATAAATAACAAATGTAGAGATTCTGAAAATGATGTTTCCTCATTGGACTCTAATAAAAATTCAGCGTGCTCACAAAAAAGTAAAGTATCTTCTCAGAATTCAATAAAACCACTAGAAATTGATTTGGAAACAAGATCGCAGTCCACTGAAGAACAAGTTGTATGCCCTTACCAAAAGCCAAGTGAACCAATAGCATCTCCCAGGAATCTGTCTACACAAGAGGCAAAAGATTCACAAAACACTTCTGAAAACTGTAACAAGGCAAATGTAATAAGATCCTGTTTTGAACAACAGGAAGAGGATTGTAATCTGAAATCCATTAGTAACGAACACAGTGTATGGAGTAGTATAGTTCAAATGTCAAATTCTACAGTAATCAATACTTTGGATAAAAGAATTGACAAGATAGTTTCCCATTTAGAAACAAACTCCAATTCTGCATCGCATGATAAAAGGCAAAATGACATTTTGATTTCAAGTTCAGACAACCATTTTGTGCCTTTTGCTAAAATACCTACGGCAGTAAATTCAGTCATTTATAGTAACTGTACTGCTGACAGTTTGAAAAGTGAAGACTCCTATAGAACCTATCATTCTATCATTTCAAATGGTGAAAATACAGAATCAACATGGCTGTCATCAGTTGACACAGATAGTAATAACAGTAAGTGTATACTTGTATGTCTTCTGGGGAAATCAAAATAATCACTGTCTTTTGGTGGGTTTTATAGTCTCAGATATAGAAACAGTAGAGTACATACCCCATGGGGCAAAAGTATAGTTGTTTGGAAAATAATACCATAATTAATAAGTAATTATACAGGAATAAGCTATTTTGTGCACTCGGAACTATAAACCTATTTTAGTCACACCCTGTATAGACAGGGAAAAGGTAAACAATGACAAATATTTCAGAGGATCTTGTTTCTGAACTATTCTTGGTGGGGAGGGGAAATAGTACCCTCTATATCCAAAGGCAGTAACTTCTGTCAAGAAATCAGTCACTTTTTCTTGAGAGCACAAAAAACCAAAAGGTGGTTTATAGCATTTGCTTGGTTTATTTCATCTACACATTTTCTTATTTTGAAGTTTTATTTATTAGATTAGGAGACTAGTTGAAAGAGAGAGTGGATTTTTAAATTGTTGGTGAACTCATTTTTTTTTCCATAGAATTGACCTGTAAATCATGTGCCAAGTATATGCGCATATACATACGTGTGTGTGTGTGTGTGTGTGTGTGTGTGTGTGTGTGTGTGTGTGTAGAGCAGTGATAGCGAACCTTTTGTGCTCGGCGTGGCAGCATTTTGAAAAACCCTAACTTAACTCTGGTGCTGTGTCACATATAGAAATTTTTTGATATTTGCAACCATAGTAAAACAAAGATTTATATTTTTGATATTTATTTTATATATTTAAATGCCATTTAATAAAGAAAAATCAACCAAAAAAATGAGTTTGCATGTCACCTCTGACACGCGTGTCATAGGTTCGCCATCACTGGTGTAGAGTGAGAGAGAAATGTGCCAAGTATATGCACATATACATACATACTTTGTGTGTGTGTGTGTGTGTGTGTGTGTGTGTGTGTGTGTGTGTGTAGAGAGAGAGAAATGCATTAAATAATTAACCAATGAAGTTCTAGGGTCAGAAAATCATTAAAATAGCTAAAGTATATTTCACTCAAAGTAGGATGTTTGTGTAGCTTAAGGAAATATAAGGAAAAGCTGAGTTTATAGGATAAATTTTGTCTAGGCTTCAGAGTGATCATTTAACAAGATGAATTTAAAATTGCTTAAAAATAGGATCACCTATTAAAAATATGTAGGACTACCTAAGTAACTGTTTATAGAAATATTGTAACTACTTAAGTAACTAAGTAGAAAATTAAATGCTATAATTTATTCCATTTTTTTAGTATTAACTAGATATTAAATGTATATTAAGTAGGATTGAAGGGGAAATGCATCTGAGGCCACAACCCTACCTACGATACTCATTTTTAAAAATAAATTAGATTGTTGCAGTTTTTTATACAATTGCATTTTCTTAAAAAATGCTGTCAATTGCTACATTTTAGTTTTTCCATTTGCTGAGAAGGTCTAGAAATTAGAGAATAGCCCTGTTTCCTTCATTAGAAGGAGTATTTTTATCTCTGATCTTTCCATTTCCTCAAGGCCATAATCATAAGAAGAGGATGTTTTCAGAAAACAAAGAAAATGTTAAGCGCCTGAAAACTTCAGAGCAAATTAATGAAAATTTTTGTGTAGCTCTGGAAAAGCAAACAGCATTTCTGGAACAGGTAAAATATTGGGTCTTAAATATTTGCTTCAGAAACTTCTACTTTTGATTAGTAAAATATGGTAAAAGTTGTCCTGGCTAGTTGGATGAGTGTCATCCTGTACACCAAAAGGTCACTGGTTAGATTCCCATTCTAGGCTCATTCCCAGATTTCAGGTTTGATCCTCGCTAAGGATGCTTAAGGGAGGCAGCCAGTCAATGTTTCTCTCTTACATTGATGTTTCTCTCCCTTTCTCCTTCCCTCCCTTTCTCTCTCCCATTCTCTCTAAAATCAATAAAAATATATTTTTTAAAAAAAGGAATAGTTGCCCTGGCAGGTTTTGCTCAGTGGTAAAGAGAATTAGCCCAAGGGTCACAGGTTTGATTCCCAACCCAGTTGAGCGGGAGATGTCTATCTGTCTCCCTCCCTCCCTCCCTCCCTCCCTCCCTCCCACTCTCTCTAAAAAATCTATGGGAAAAGTATCCTCGGGTGAGGATTTTAAAAAATGGTAAAAGTTACTTGATCTCCACAATGACTTAGTACAGATGACTTTCACTTGATGCAAAGCTGGTATATGAAAAATGAATTAGCAGATGGAGGTATTAGGGGAAGATAATTATTTACATTACCAAGATATCTCTATTTACTTGAGAATGATCCTATGCAGAGTCACCCTAGATAGAGTGCTCTGGTAGAGAGAGTATGGGATTTTCAGTAATTATTGCATTCAAATCTCTTTGTGAGTCATATACCCCAGGGACTTGAGCTTTACTGAAAAATCTATTTTGTACTGGTAATGAGGTTCTTTGGTCTGTATTTGTAGCTATTTGTAGAAATTATCACAATTGCTCACTATTTCAGACAACCTAAAGTTCATTGCATAGTCCTGTTACATTTAGGTTTACTTGCCCTAATTTCTAAGTTTTCGTAGGTATGCTGTATTATCTGACATTTTGCTTTATAGTATCATTAAACACATGTTTTGCTTTCATTTTTTCCCAATTTCATCTCATTGTATTACAGTTTCCATACATGTCTGATCAACTGAGTTTAAGGAGCTTCAGTTTTAGTAGGTCCTGTTTTGATTACCATATTTTGTAATTTTACTGTATTTACCATTAGAATGCCACAACTAAAATACATTAAGTAGTAAATGAATGCCTGTCAGCTGTAATGGAACAAAAATGTCCTAATTCAAACTATTCTGCTTACTGTATCCAAAACAAAAACACTACTGGTTTTTAAAAACAGGCCATTACAATTATGTAGTTTCATACAATACCTGGAAGCCATTTTGAAAGATGAATGCTGAACCAGCTTAATAGATGAGTCAACAGTTTTTCCCTTTCTATCTCTTGTTTTCTTCCAGGAAGACCAAAAGAGACACTAATAAAAAATATGTAAATGTTCAATTGTTTGCAGGAAAAGGGTAACAGAATTATGGTAACCATGGATGCAATTTAAGAAAATGTTGAAAAATATTATAGCTGTGTCTTTGTTTTTTTTCTGTATCCTGCCCTCCTACCCCCCCCCACCCCCATAGCTGTGTCTTATTCCCAGTGATTAGTAACTGAATTCAGAAATAAGGTCTGATATGGATATATAAAGACGAAATTTAATGTTTGAACGTTTTAATTTCACTGGCATGGAAAAATCAGGGTTTTCCTTCACTCTTATCTACTTCACAAAATAGTTGATCCAAGCTGACACAGAAAATAGTCCTTCCCAATGACATTTAGGGAATGCAGTCTATTTTATCTTCTCATCTACCCCCCCACCCGGAAGTTTATTGCACATTCCCTAAAGACAACTCGGGTTTTAGCTAATTCCTATCTTTTTACCTACCTCTAAATAGCTGAGCTAGCTTACTCTCACTTGATGTTTTGATTCCTGTTCAAACAGTAAACTTTCTAAACCACATCTGTTTTTCTTCCTTGAATCCCAGTGGACTAGGGTCTCCCGTTCATAATTGTTCTTTCCTATGAGAGAATTCTGGGGCTGCTGACTCTTCTTTTGAGGTTTCATAAGGATTTTGGCTTAATTGGTGCCAATTAAATTATTGAAGTAGAGGAGTTTTTCTTCTAAAATCCAAGTTAGTCACTCCATCCACCATCTTAGATAGTTGAGGCACATTGGAGATACAGTTGCCAGTCTTTGTCCAATCTTTACTTTGTCTGCAATCTGAAAATTGTATCTAGGACTTCCATCTGATTTTATAATTTTAACACAGTACCATTGGCAGAAGACATTCATAAGGTATTTGTTAGAGGTTATTGTGTCTGTCCTCTATATGAGGAACAACACCACTAAATGAGAACAAATGTCCAATCTAAGAGGAATCTACCAGTTGGTGATATTTAGTCCAAAATAATCAAGTTATCAGAGTCTGCTTCCATCTGAATCACCAGGAATACTTGTTTAGATTGTGGTTTCTTTTTTTAAAAAATTTTTTTTATTGTTGTTGTTAATCCTCATCCAAGGATATTTTTCCATTGATTTTTAGGGAGTGGAAGAGAGAGGGAAAGACAGAGAGAGACATCAATGTGTATGGAACACATCAATTGGTTGCCTCCTGCTCGAGCCCTGACCAGGGCCCGGGCTAGGAAGGAGCCTACAACCGAGGTACGTGCCCTTGACAGAATCGAACCCAGGATCCTTTGGTCCATAGGCCAATGCTCTATCCACTGAGCCAAACCAACTGGGGCTAAATTATGGTTTTTTAAGCTCACTAATAGTTGAAGACTGTTCTTTTAGGCTACTCTTTTCTCAAACTAACAGCCCCCTTTCCAAGTAATTCTATTTGGTAAATCCAGGGGAGAGCCTGGGAATTTGTGACTTTTTAATCCTGAGAATATGTTTCTCATTGATTTTTGAGAGAGAGTAACATCGAAGTGAGAGAGAAACATTGCTCACTTGCCTCCTATAAGTGTCCCAACTGGGAATCAAATCATAGATCAACCAATGTAGATATGTGCTTTGACTAGGAATCAAACCCACAACCTTTTTTTAGTGTATGGGAGAACGCTCTAACCAATTGACTAAGCCATCCAGCCAGGGCAAGAATTTGTGACTTTTAATCAGTATCCCATGTAATTCTTCCTCACCAGGAAGTTTGACAAACACTGTGGCATTTGCCTGTTAGCAAAATGTTATTCCCATATTCAGAACACTGAGATATTTCTCCAAGGTTATGAACTTCACTTATTGACCCCAGCCAGTGAACTTGCAAGCATGCAGTAATCCATAATAACCACATGAGTGACAGGTATTGGCTGTCAGTAAAAATAGTATTGGTATGTGTTTCTGAGCATTTTACATAACACCTATTTTAAGCACTTATTTATTTAATCAAATATTTAAAAGTTGTGAAAATATTAATGACAATCATATCTAATAATGTTGAAAAGCTTTTGAAGAAATATTAATGAAGCATTACAGAAGAAATCAAGTAGAAAATAGTGTTGAAGAGTAAGAACAATTGAAAATGAGAAGGAAAAGCCTTAGAAATAATTAAAAAAAAATATTGAATTACATCTAGGTGATATCAGTATAAAAGAGTTTAGCATACAAACTTTTAAGTTCCAATTTTGAGCACCAAGAACAAGATATTAGGGTAAAGTTGTAAATATTACTATTAAATACGTTAAATGTATTAATGCAGGTTTTGTTATTAAGAGAGACTACCCAACTCTGTTATAAAAGTTGCATATATGACCATACACATTGAGCAAATAACTACATATGACTGTTCATGGCAGGGTCAAGGATCAAACTTTCATAACCTGCTCCATCTCTACTACAGACCAACCAGCCATTTTCATTGGGCTCTGATTTTCAGATAAGTGGAGTTCCTTTTTATGGAATAGTAGGTTTAAGTTGTATGTTCTATTGAATTTGATGCTCAACCTTTAAAAAACTTACTGGTCTATAAATATAAATGTAAACATAATAATATAAAGTATACTTTATTGGTTACAGAGAAGAGCAAAGCTTTTTAAGAAGTAAAAAAAATTGCTTTTAAATTTGAAACGGGGTATTTTGGTTTTTAAAATTCTAGGTCAAACATTTGATTCAACAGGAGATCTGTAGTATACATTACAAATTATTTGATAACAAACTGAGAGAATTGACTGAACGCATTGGGAAGACACAGTGCAGGAATAAACATGAAGCAATAGCTGATGAACTCTTCGTAAGTTTCTAATTTCACTTGATTTCATTTGAGTCCTTTTAAAAAGTAGAATTTGGTGATGTTTTATATGTTAGGGAAGGAAAACAATATAGGCAGATCCAAATATGATCTCTGGCTACAAACCTGATGTACGAGATTTCCATAGGTTAAGAATTCATTATATCTTAGCAGTATTGGCCCTTGTCATGTACTTTTAGAAATAGAAGCTATTCTGATATTGACAGGCTTAAGTACATAGGCAATTTCTTTTAATTCAAAATACAGGGTGTCCCCAAAAAATGTATACACACTATAACGGCAGTGTTTATTAAAAATACATTTCATTTTCAAAATGTAATAGAATCTAGAGCAGCTGTTAAAGTGTGTATACATTTTTGGGGGTACCCTAGATAGTCTGTATTAGAGCTTGTGGAACCAGTTTCAGGGGTTTTTTTTTCTTTCAATCTTCAGTATACACTCACTTGCTGATTGGTGTTTCTACCAACATTAATTTTATTATGGACTAATTTGAAGTTTGGTATTTTTATTTTCCATTCTAGAATATTATACCAGCATCAAATATGATGTTTTTAATTGAGTTCACATTGGCTTATAACATTATATAAGTTTCAGGTGTACAATAGTATGTAATCCAGTATCTATACATTATAGCATCCTTACCCCCAAAAATCTAGTTCTCATCCATCATTATACGTTTGACCCCTTTTACTCATTTCACCCTCTCCAACCCCACTTCCCTTCTCATAACCACCAATCTGTTGCTAAGAGTTTGTTTTATATTTTTGAGTAAAATACCATTTTGCCCTTTTCTGTCGACTCACTTCACTAAGTTCATCCATGTCACAAGTAGCAATTATTTCCTTTTTTTTATTTCCTTTTTTTATAAACTGAGTAGTATTCCATTGTATATGTACCACATCTTTTATCCATTCATCAGTCAGAGGATGCTTCAGATGTGATTTAAATATTTGGCTTGTCTAAGAATTTCTCACTTATTTGGGTGGGTAAATAAGTCTAAGAAAAGTACTTTGGCAAATAGTTTTCACTCCATAGCTATATGATATGTTTTTTAGTACTCTGATTTTATATTTATTTGTTTTTCTCTTTTTCTTCTAGGCAAAAATAGCACAACTTCATAGACGTATTAGAAAAGTATTGTTATCTAAAAGGAATTGTTTGGAACCAAACATGACATCCAGTAATACATCCTTTAAGGTTGGTATAAACAAATAGGAGTTTTTTGTTTGTTTTTTTAAATATATTTTTATTGATTCAGAGAGGAAGGGAGAGGAAGAGAGAGAGAGAAACATCAATGATGAGAGGGAATCATTGATTGGCTGCCTCCTGCACACCCCTTACTGGGGATCGAGCCCGCAACCTGGGCATATGCCCCTGACTGGAATCGAACCCTGAACCCCTTAGTCCGCAGGCCAGCTCTCTATACACTGAACCAAACTGGCCAGGGTCATATAGGAGTTTTAATAAGAAATGAAGATGTTTCCAAACTAAGACAAAAAGATTAAAAAACAATATGTTGATACTTAGAATGTTTCTGTGACTTTATCTCTGGGGAAGCCAAAAATAAATGCCACTTGTATTACTTTCATAAAATGAGTAGAGAGTTGATTTGTGATTGCCTAGACCAGTGGTCGGCAAACCGCGGCTTGTGAGCCACATGCGGCTCTTCCGTCCTTTGAGTGTGGCTCTAACACAGTGATGGCGAACCTATGACAACGTGTGTCAGAGGTGACACGCGAACTCATATTTTTGGTTGATTTTTCTTTGTTAAATGGCATTTAAATATATAAAATAAATATCAGAAATATAAGTCTTTGTTTTACTCTGGTTGCAAATATCAAAAAATTTCTATATGTGACACGGCACCAGAGTTAGGGTTTTTCAAAATGCTGACATGCCAAGCTCAAAAGGTTCCCCATCACTGCTCTAACACAAAATACCACGTGTGGGCATGCACGTACAGTGTGATTGAAACTTCAGAGAATTTTTATTTGAAGTGGAGAATGAGTACGCAGATCTTCTGCTGCATAACAAGGTACGTTGGTTATCAAGAGGAAATGTTTTCAAATATTTCGCTTCCTTATTAACAGAAATTAAAGCATTTCTCCTTGAGAAGGGTGTTCACTATCCAGAACTAATGAACGATCAGTGGATCCAAAAATTTTATTTCATGGTAGACGTTACTTTTCATCTAAATCAGCTTAATCGTAAACTACAGGGAAAAGGAAACAATTTTTTCGATGTTAGAAGAAGTTATTTCATTTGAAAACAAATTATCTCTTTTTGCTCAAGATTTTGAAAAAGAAACTTTGATTCACTTTCCAAGCCTGTTGAAACATCGCCAAGAAAATAATTCTGATATTGACATTTGCTATTTCAAAACAACACTTTTAAATATGAGGGAAGCTTTTCTCAACAGGTTTCAGGAACTCAGAAACAGCAAAGTGACGTTAGCCTTTGTTAAAAAAAACTCTCAATGCTACTGTAACAGAATTAAATTTTTCTCCCTTTAATATTGACATTGGCAACTTTGAAATGCAATTGCTGGATTTAAAAAACAAAGAACTGTGGAGCTCGAAATTTGAACGTCTTTATGCTGATACAGAAATATTGGAGAAAAACAAATGTGAACTTATTTCACAGCACAAGTGGTCTGCTTTGAAAGACCTGGAGAAAGAAGATATGTTGATTTTTAACACCTGGAATAGTATTCCTGACTCATATAATCAACTGAAAAAACTAGCATTTGCTGTTCTTTCCTTATTCGGGTCTACATATTTATGTGAACAATCATTTTCAAGCATGAACCTTATCAAGAGTAAATTGAGAAGTCGTCTTATTGATGAGAACCTGGAATCATGCCTAAAATTAAAAACAACAACGTACAAACCTGACTTAACCCAGACTTTCCAAGGAAATGCAAGGCCATTGTTCACATTAGTGTTTGTCAGTCATTGTCATGATTTAATTTTATGGATATTGTAAGGTAAATTGTAAGGAATTTAATTTTATCAATAAATAATATCATTATTAAGTATGATATCAAGTTTTATTCAACGTTCCTATAGTTTAACTAAGACTTAAAACTTGTTGAATTTGTTAACATAAAATTATTGATAAAATTAAATTCACTTATCCTTAATATTTGTAGAGCTGTAATATACTCTTTTTAAAAAAATATATTTTATTGATTTTTTACAGAGAGGAAGGGAGTGGGATAGAGAGTTAGAAACGTCAGTGAGAGAAACATGGATCAGCTGCCTCTTGCATACCCCCTACTGGGGATGTGCCCACAAACAAGGTACATGCCCTTGACTGGAGTGGAACCTGGGACCCTTCAGTCCGCAGGCTGACGCTCTATCCACTGAGCCAAACCAGTTAGGGCTGTAATGATATACACTTACTTCATTTCTGATACTGGTAAACTATGTTTTTACCTTAATCAGTCTTGCTAGAATTAAAAACTTATCAATTCTCTATCACTTGTATCTTTTCTGTTTTTTATTATTTTTTTCCTCTTACTTTGTGATATAATTTGCTCTTCTTTTTCCAACTTCTTAAGAGAAAACAACATTAATGTTTAACCTTCTTTGATACTGGAAAATATTTAAAGCTATATATTTCCTTCTAAGCACTGCTTTTTCTTAACACCTTTTAAGCATCTTCTCAGTGCAGAGATTATAATATCATATTTGGTATATTGTATTTTTGTTTTCTATCAGTTCAGAATAATTTCTATTTTTCCTTATGGTATTGTTCTTTGACTCATGGCTTATTTAGAAGTGTGTGTGTTTAATTTCCATATATTTGGTACTTTTCTAGGTCTATTATTTTTACAGATACCTAATTTCATTTATGTTAGAGAACATACTTTGTAAAATTTTAATCTTGGCAGTTAATTGACACTTATTTTTTAGGCCAAGATATACCTTCCCTTGGTGAATATTCCATGTATATTTGAAAATAATGTTGGGTGTAATCTATATATATAAAGAAGTAATATGCTAATTGGTCCTAAGGGTATCCCAGTCATGACTGTTAAACAAGATGCATGTGCACAGGTGCTGGTGGGCGGGGATGGGAGCGGGGACTTGTGCCAGCAGGACATGAGGCTGCCGCCAGGGGCAGCCCCCCCATGAAGGCACGCCCAGACCCACAGTCCGCCCGGCCTAGCGAGGGGGCGTCAGGACAGGGGCGGGGCCGCAGTGGAGAGCTCTCAGCACTCCTGCGCTGGGGTCTGAAGGCATGGAGAGGAAAGGAGAGCACATGGGCAGTGAGGGGGTTTATGCCAGGAGGGGAGAGCAGATAGGCAGTTAGGGGGATCAGACAAGGCAGGGAGAGCAGATAGGAGGATCAGGCCAGCAGGGGACAGCAGTTAGGCAGTTAAGGGGATTAGGCCAGGAGGGGAGAGCAGTTAGGGGCATTGGTTAGGCAGGCAGGTGAGCGCTTAGGGCCTAGTGGTTCTGGATTACAAGAGGGATCCCAAATTGGCGAATATGCAGGCCAGGATGAGGGACCCCCACCCCCACATGCACAAATTTCATGCACCGGGCCTCTAGTGTTCTATAAATGTCACTTCTGTGTTAATTGTGTCAAGGTGATTGATATTGGTGAATAATGGTTCTGAAAAGATGCCCTTGACTGATCCTCAGAATCTGTGAATATCTTACTTTATATGGTAGATGGATCTTACTTTATATGTTGAGATTATCTGGAGGTCTCAGTATTCATAGTGTCCTTATATAAAAGAGTCAAGAAGGTCACAGCAGAAAAGAGATGGGAAAGTGGAAGCAGAGGTTGGAATGATCGCACTGAAAATGGAGGAAGGGGGGGTATGAGCCAAGGAATGCTGACAATTTCTGCAATCTGGGAAAAAGGAAACAGATTGTCCCTTAAAGTTTCCAGAAGGGATGCAGCCCTACAAACAACTTGATCTTTCCTTAGTGAAACTGATTTCAAATTTCTGGCCTCCAGAACTGTGATGGAATAAGTTTTTGTTGTTTTAGACTACCCAGTGTGGTAATTTGTTATATAGTAGCCTCAGTAAACTAATACAGAATGTGCTACCAGAGCATGTGGGATGCTGCTCTAACAAATAGCTGAAAATGTGGAAGTTGATTTAGAATGCGATACTGGATAAAAAGCTTGAATAATATTGAGGAATATGATTTTTTGAACACATACTCAGTAGAAATGTAGATGTTAAAGATTGCAAGGGGAGCTTCTAAAGGAAATGAGCACCTTAGAGAAAACCATATATATAGTCATAGAGAATATCTAAGTCTTTATGAAAAAACTTGGGAAGAAATATGGATACTTAAAATCACAGTTGGTGAGGATTCTAAAGGAAAGGGGGACAGTGGAATCTTGCTACATAGTGGCAGGAAGCTTAGCTGAATTGTATGTCCTACAGTGATTGGAAAACAGAATTTGTAAGTGATGAACTTGGATTTTTATTAGGCTAACAAGATTTTTTAGCAACGTGTGGAAGGTTTGGCTTGGTGTCTTGCTTTTTATAGTAAAACTAGAGGCCTGGTGCACGGGGAAGGGGAGCCCCACCTCAGCCCAGCCTGCACCCTCTCCAATCCAGGACCCCTTGGGGGATGTCTCACTCCTCAGGATCGGGCGTAAACCGGCAGTCAGACATCCCTCTCAAAATCTGGGACCATCGGCTCCTAACAGCTAACATGCCAGCCTGCCTGATCGCCCCTAATTGCCCCCCATGCTGGCCTGTCACCCCCAACTGCCCCACCCCGCCAGCCTGGTTACCCCTAACTTCCCCCCACACCCACTGGTCTGGTCGCCCTTCACTGACCCCTCTGTTGGCCTGGTCGCAGCCTGCTGCTTGGTCGTTTGGGTGCCCCTTAATGACCACCCTGCCGTCCTGGTTGCCCCATGCAGCCTGCTGCTCAGTTGTTTGGGCGCCCCTCCCTGACCCCCCTGCCGGCCTGGTCGCCCCACACAGCCTGTTTGGTCTTCCGTTTGGTTGTGATAGTCGCTTAGGCTTTTATATATATAGATGTGAGAGGGAAGAGATACGTTGAAGAAGGAACTGTTTAGAAAAAAGAAACCAGGCGGACTTAATTTGGAAAATTCTGAGCCTATCCAGATTGTAAAAGACCCTAAACTTAGGAAGTTTTCTACCAGAAAGCATGGTCTGGAGAGAAAACCAATGATGTATCAGAACAGGCCTTTGGTGTAGTGCCTTGCAAAGATTAAAATGTCAGAGTATTCGGTCATGCAGAGAGCTCTTTAAAGAGAGTAGGCATTTAACTCTTTCAGCAGGCAGTTAACCTTATTTAGATTTAGTGTGTAGGTCCTGGATTCTGTGTGAGTTCTAGTTCAATGACAGTTTTCTTTGCAAAGTCCTTGCAATGCTCTTCTGGTTGGATTTATTTTTCTGCCTCCACTGGATCTTCTGTTCAATACCTGCAGATGCTGCTGGACTCCTCAGTGATCTTGGGTGGGAAGTTCCAGAAATGGTGACCTGTGATCACTGCCACTGCAGTAGATTGGTCCTGAAGCTGCTCCAGATGTGGAGCAGGGGCACTGTTGAACCTTCGGTAGTCTACCCCCACTAACTGCAGTGGATTTGGCCCACTGCTCTTCCAGGTGTGGAGTGCTGGGGATTGGTTCCTGGCTGGCTTTTGCTAACATTGCTACTGCAGCTACTGAGGGTCACTCCTGCCCCAGGTGTCAGGTAGGAACACAGCTGACACTGTTGCTGCAGTGGTTCTGGCTGATTCTGCAGGTATGGAGTGGGAGACTAGCCAACCTTGCTGTAGGTTTGGGGAGAAGGACAGGTCCCTGGCTTTTCTGGCACCCAGTGCAGAATATATCTATACTAATAATCTTTACTAGCAAAAGGGTAATATGCTAATTAGACCAGATAGACTGGACATCCTTCCTGACAAAGCTGGGGCCTGGGCGAAGCCACCCAGGGTCCTGGGTGCCTGTGGCCAGCCAGGGCAAAGCTGGCCCGGGTTCCGGGTACCTGCAGCTGGCCAGAGGGAGGGAAGCCGGCCCTGGTCCCGGGTCCCTGCGGCCAGCCGAAGGAGGGAAGCCCGGGTCCTGGTTGCCTGCCGGTAGCCAGAGGAGGGATGCTTGGGTCCCAGGTGCCAGAGGAAAGCCGATGCCGGTAGTCTGGGGAAGGAAGGCCTACTCTTACACTAATATTCGTGCATCGGGCCTCTAATAGATAATAAAAAGAAAACTCCGCGAACTCATTTTGGTGTTAATCCTCAATCTGCCCTCTTCTTTCCACCTTTTAGGGTCATTTTATGATTATCTCTTAAAATACTTCCAAGGCATTTAATTGTACAGGGAAGAGAAAAGTGAGTCTGTGCCGCCTTGTCCTGGAATTAAAAGGATACCAATATTTTTTTGCTATTTCTAATGTTTGAACCTATTTCTGCATATAAAATCTGTACATGTAATATAACATTTCAGAATTCTTTGTGTACCTGTATTTTTGTTCATGTTATCCATCAGTAAGCCCGTTAGTTATGCAATTTATCCTTTTGTATTGATTAATATACAGTGGGGCCTTGACTTACGAGTGTCCCAACTAACGAGTTTTTCTAGATACAAGCCGTCTCTCTGCCGATTTTTTGCTTTGAGTTGCGAGCTAAAATTTGGGTTACAAGCCAGCTTCAGATACCCCACTGCTAGTTGGCGCAGCGAACGTCACAGTGAACGCCACAACATCAGCCCAGCATCACATGTCTCACTCGTTCACTTTAAGATTTGACATACGAGTAATTTGAGTTACAAGCTCCGTCACTGAACGAATTAAACTCGTAAGTCAAGGCCCCAGTGTATACAGATATTTTTAAATACTGAAAATTCTCAACCAAATCATGGGCAAGGTTACAGTTCCAAGTTTAAAATAAACCCCAGTGACTAGAAGAGCAAGTTGAAATTTAATCAGTGCTCCTGACTAAATAGTGAAGTATACTTAGCATGTTTTAAAAATTCTTATTGGTACACCAGTTAAAAATCGCTGACCTAGATGTTTGTTTTTCCTTCCTTCCATTTAAGCTGGGAAGTTAAGTTGTACTATCATTATTTTTATTTCTTTGAAGTATTTTTTAAAATTCATTTTTACAAAAACAGCAGTCATTATCATTAGCTATTGAAATACATATAATTTAATATATGTTTTGCCATCTGTATGCGAGACTATTTTGAGAATAGTTTCTAAGTTAATTTTACCTGTCATCAGTTTTATGTGGAAGAAGACAATTCCTAACCCTCCCCTCATCTGCCTTTACCTTTCCCAATTAACAGGTTGTAAATTCAGAGACTCTGAATTTGGATAAGAACCCAGTTAATAGTCTAGATGAAAGAAAGGCTCCTGTGAACTCTGGACCTTCCAACTCTTCAGAAA
The DNA here is from genome assembly GCF_963259705.1 of Myotis daubentonii. Taxonomy (NCBI): domain Eukaryota; kingdom Metazoa; phylum Chordata; class Mammalia; order Chiroptera; family Vespertilionidae; genus Myotis; species Myotis daubentonii. The sequence goes on from NC_081843.1 coordinate 21,639,061, forward strand.
AAGCAATTGAAAAGATCGATTTGTCACAGGATCATGATGAGGCTGTTTCTGAAAGGTAGGCATTTCCACAGAAATGCATAAACTTATCTAAATATATGTTTGTAAACATGTACCCTTTTGTCAGTTAAGCATAAAATAGCTTAAAGCTTCATATTTTATATAAAAAAATTTTTATTATGAAGGAATTGAATTGGTTCTCCAAAGCTTTTATTGTTTTAACAGTACTAAGTAAAATTTTCATTTGGTTAGGTGTCAGGTTTCCTGTGGTAAATGGATGATCAACTGGAGCACTTAAGTAGTTTCCAATGCAATACTTGAAAAAGACAAGGCCTTATGAAACAGTGGTTTAAAAAGAATTAAACAGAGGACTAAGACTAGGGAAAAGTGCCTAAAATTAAACATGTTGAAAGTATTATGATAACTTCAAATTAGAGTGAATAGGTGAAATTACTTGCATAATTGAGTCACAGAGTGGATGAGACACCTAATCTTCAATCTAGCCTAAAAGATTTGGGCTCAGAGAGAAGTACTTTAGTTTAACAAAGAAACATGATTAATGATTCTGGCCTGGATTTTCAAATGTGCATTTTAATGAATTATTTTCTCTTCACTAGTGATTCTTAACTGTTTGGATCTTTATAATATTACTGTTTATACTTGACATTTATTCCTTAAAATGTCCTAAGGTTTTGTTTTTATATGTTAAATTATACCTCAGCTTTTAAAAAGAGGAAACTATATAACCAAATTAAATGATGGCCTTTGTTTGAAGAACACACCCTTTGCTCCAAATAACTATTCATACAGTACTGATCTATACTATTAGAAGTAAATTCTTGATGTTTGGCAATAAACATGCAGATTTGACTCTTTGGAGGGGAAAACTAATATTCCCCATGATGTTGAGGCCCACATTTTAGTTTAAAGCCAGGAAGCTGCTGTGAAAAAGGCACTTATTTGTTAGTGAAGGCAGGAGTCACATTTCAGTGAGTCTTTGTGGTTTCCATTTGTTGACACGTGTTAAACCTCATAAAGTAACAAAAAAGAAGAATGCTGATAAGTGAAAAAATGAAGACAAGACACCATTAAAAAATAGCATTTATTGACTAGTATGTCAAATTTATCAATGGATTATATCTATCATATGAAAAATACACCTTAGCTCTACCATAATGAGTAAAGAACCTACAGTTTATGAAACTGTTTTAGGCAGCACTCTCAGCTCTTGGAAAGTGTGAGAATATGTGACACAAATGTGTAACTTGACACTGATGGATGAGTTTAGGGTTGAGTTTTATAACACACTAGAGGCCCAGTGCATGAAATTCATGCACGGGCAGGGGCGAGGGGACCCCTCAGACCAGCCTGCACCCTCTCCAATCCAGGACCCTTCTGGAGATGTCCAAATGCTGGTTTGGACCGGCAGTCAGACATCCCTCTCACAATCCTGGACTGCTGGCTCCTAATCGCTCACCTGTCTGCCTGACTGGTTGCTCCTACCTGCCCCCCTGCCTGCGTTGTCACCCCCAACTGTCTCCCTGCCGGCCTGGTCATCCCCAACTCCTCCCCCCCCCCCCCACCCAGCCTGGTTGCCCCTCACGACCCCCCTGCTGGCCTGGTTGCCCCATACAGCCTGCTGTTCAGTCGTTTGGACATTCCTCACTAACCCTCATGCCAACCTGATCGCCCCACACAGCCTGCTGTTCAGTTGTTTCATTGTCCCTCACTAACCTGCCAGCCTGTTTGCCCCACACAGCCTGCTTATTCAGTTGTTTGGTGGTCCCTCACTAACCCCCCTGCCAGCCTGGTCGTAGGCAGCCATCTTGTGAGGGTGTGAGGGTTAATTTGTATATTACCTTTTCATTATATAGTATTTAAGGAAGAAACACCATCAATTTTAAACTACAGCATATCCTTAAATAACAGCATTTCATTTAACCGTTTCCTTATCGTCTTAACAAGATGCTGTAAAAATTTAATCTTGTTTATATCAGTTAGCCTATTGTAAAATTGGTTTTGTTATAGTTTTTTTTGCTATTGATGATTTTAAGAGGACTTACTGTATTCCAAATAATAAGAAAGAGGGAATATTCTTCAGTTCATTTTATGAGACTAGATACGAAAATCTAGTATTACTGTGATAATTTTACAGAAATGGAAAATTATAGTCCACTTTTATCCATGAAATAAATGCAGGTATTGTAAACAAGATACTAGTAAACCAAGATCAGCAATCCATAGAAGTTGAGTTTGTCCCAGGAATACTGGTTCAAAAACAAAAAATTAATGTAATTTGCCAAGAGAAGAATAATCAGTTTACAATAAATATAGGAAAAAGAGCATCTACAAAAACCCTAAGACAAATCTGATGGTGAAATATTGGGAATATTTCATTGGGATACAAAATAAAGCAATGCTTGCTGTCACCACTTCTAACATTATACCAGATATCTTGCCTAATGCAACAATGCAAAAAATTTTTTAAATTATAAAGGATTTGAAAAGAAGGAACCCTACATATTACTATTTTGGGATGATTCAGTGTATGTATGTAGGAAATCCAAAGGCATTTACAGTTAAATTATTAGGATTAATAAGATTTTAGCAAGATTGCCATATTCAAATGTATAAGTAATCATTTGTGTTACTATATATCAGATATAAACAATTGTAAATGAAATTTTTAAGAATTCCAATAGCACCAACTAAATAAGGTACCTAGGAATACATTTAATAAGACATGTAGTGACTGAAGAAATTGACAAAACTTAGATATTAAAGAAAAAAATGGAGAAAGTGTGTTTATGGTTTGGATAACGTAGTATTATAAAATGTTTTTACTTCTGTTTAATTTATAGAGTACCATTTCGATCAGTTTTTCAGCATGTAATTTTGTGGAACTTGACAAGCTGATTTGATTCTAAAATGTATATGTAAATGCAATAGGTTAAGAGGCCAAGATATCCTTTAAGTAGAGAACAAAATGGAAGGAATTGCCATCAGATGTCAGAACATTACAAAACTGCTGTAATTAGGATATTGTTATATTGGTAAGTATAGGATAATGTGATACTGCCAAGTAGAGTAGTGCAGCAGAGTCCAGAAACCTATCATATACATGTATCTATGTGATGGCAATTATTTGGCAGAGCATTTGGGAAATGATTGTCTTTCAGTAAATGGTGTTGTTAATTTGCTATTCATGTTGGGTGAAATATAAAGGAATGTCTTCATGAACTTCAAATAAGATTTCTTAAGACACAAGTACCCTTGGCGCATAAAAGTAAATTATCAATTTTACCATTTTAAAATTAGAAACTTCTTTTATTCAAAAGGCACAATAAAAATAATGAGAAGACAAGCCATCAAGTAAAGATGCTACTCATAGCACATATAACCTGTATAGGATTATACAGGAGAGATATATATATTTATATATATATATATCCTATCTAATAAAAGAGAAAAATGGTAATTGGCGTACGACGATACCCTTTTCATTGGCTAATCAGGGCTATATGCAAATTAACTGCCAACAAGATGGCGGTTAATTTGCATATGTAGGCACAATGCAGGGAGGCGAAAGGGAAAGCAGGAAGAAGCCCCCTGCCACTGACAGTGATCGGAAACCCAGGGGGGGGGCTAAGAGCTGGGGGGCAGGGCAAAGGCGGCCCTGGGGCCGCCTTTGCCCTGCCCCCCAGCCATGATCGGAGAATCAGGCGCCTTTGCCGCCCTGGCCAGTGATAGCAGGAAGTAGGGGTGGAGCCAGCGATGGGAGCTGGGCACGGTCGAAGCTGGCAGTCCCGGGAGCTAGGGGTCCCTTGCCTGGGCCTAAAGCAGAGCCCACGATCGCGGGGCCGCTGCAGCTGCAGGTCCCCGCAGCCCAGGCCGGACGCCTAGGCCAGAGGTGTTAGGCCTGAGCAGGGGCAGAGCCTGCAACCACGGGGAGCTGGGGGTCCCCTGCCCAGGCCTGACACCTCTGCCGGAGGCCTCAGGCCTGGTCAAGGGGCCGATCCGGTGATTGGTGATCGGAGGGTGATGAGGGTCAACTCCTCTGGCCGAGGCATCAGGCCTGGGTGGGGGGCGGAGCCAGGGATTGGGGGGATATGATGGTCCCCTTGCCCAGGCCTGAAGCCTGGGTCAGAGGCGTCAGGCTTGGGCGGGGGGTGGAGCAAGCAATCAGAGGGAGATGGGGGTCCCCTGCCCAGGCATGATTCCTGGGCCAGAAGCCTCAGGCCTGGGCGGGGGCCAGAGGCCTCAGGCCTGGGCGGGGGCCAGAGCCAGTGATCGGGGGGAGATGGGGGTCCCCTGTCCAAGCCTGACACCTCTGGCAGAGGCGTCAGGCCTGGGCAAGGGGCCGATCAGGCGATCGGAGGGTGATGGGGGTCTACGCCTCTGGCTGAGGCATCAGGCCTGGGCTGGGGGCAGAACCAGTGATGGGGGGAAATGAGGGTCCCCTGCCCAGGCCAGAGGCGTCAGGCCTGGGCAAGGGGCCGATCCTGCGATTGGAGGGTGATGGGGGTCAACGCCTGAGGGCTCCCAGTATGTGAGAGGGGGCAGGCTGGGCTGAGGGACACTCCCCCCCCTACACACACCCAGTGCACGAATTTCGTGCACCGGGCCCCTAGTATATATATAAAACTTCAACATACCAATGAGTAAAACCAGATAATACACAAGGAAAAGTGGACAAAAGTCTTACACATCTACTTCACAAAGAGGAATTCCAGATGGACAGTAAACATACGAAAGATGCTCTCTTCATTGGTAATTTGGGGAAATAGAAATTGAAAACATATTTTGATACCATTTCCTTTCAGGTGAGGAAAGGTAAAACACTTTAAAATCTAACAATACCAGATATAGGTGAGATTTTGAAATAAAAGGAATTGGTTTTATTTAATACTAGACGCCCGGTATATGAATTCATGCACCAGTGGGGTCCCTCGTCCTGGCCTGCGGGATCGGGCCGAAACCAGCTCTCTGACATTCCCCGAGGGTTCCCAGATTGTGAGAGGGTGCAGGCCAGGCCAGGGGAGCCATCAGTGCATGATTGGGGCTGGGGAGGGACGCAGGAGGTTTGCCAGCTGAGGAGGGACCGCGGGAGGGCTGCAGGGTGTATCCAGCCCATCTGTCTCACTCAGTCCCAATCAGGTATACCCCAGCAGCAAGCTAACTTACTGGTTGGAGCGACTCCCCTGTAGTGGTCAGTGCACGTCATAGCGAGTGGTGAGCAGCTTTAGCATGCTATTAGCACATTATGCTTTGATTGGTTGAATGGACAACCAGACACTAAGTATATTAGGCTTTTATTATGTAGGAGTTTGTTGTTGGGTGAGTAAATTGGTATAGTATTTTTAAGGGGGGGAGCATTATCTAGAAATACTGAAAACTAGAGGCCCGGTGCACAAATTTGTGCACCTGTGGGGTCCCTTGGGGGCCGGGGAGGGATGTAAGAAGTTAGCCCGCCAGGGAGGGACCATGGGAGGGTTTCAGCTGTGTCTCACTCAGTCCTGATTGGCCAGACTCCAGCAGCAAGCTAACCTACCAGTTGGAGTATCTACCCTCTGGTGGTCAGGATACGTCATAGAGATTGGTCGACTGGTCAACTGTCCCCTGGTGATCAGTGCACATCATAGTGAGCTGTTGAGCAGCCTTAGCATATCATTAGCATGTTACTCTTTGATCAGATGACCAGACACTTAGCATATTAGGCTTTTATTATATAGGATTCCAGCAGTTCCATCACTTGATATGTACCTTAGTTAGGGACATGTACACATATGCAATAGGATACACACACACACACACACACACACACACACACACACACTAATGTTTATTAGCAGCATTTTCAATAATAGTTAAGAGCTGGAAGGAAAAAATGTCCATCACATTCTAAAAGAAAAATAAATTGCAGTAAGTTATGTAGTGGGATTCTGTATATTATAAAAATGAAAGAACTGCAGTCACATGCAACAGTATAAGTTTCTCCCACAAAACATAATTGAAAAACAGACATGAAAGAATAATATGATTTCATTCAAATGAAATTCAAAAATAGCCAGGGAAATATACATATTACTTAGGTATCCAGGGAATAAAACAAAATCAATATCAGAAATGCTATTTTTAGAGGAGATTTTGATACAAGCATACAGATTTCTGAAGTGCTGACAATTTCAAATGTATTTACCTGAGTGGTGGCTATGTGGGTGCTAGTTTTATTTATTAAACTGAACATGTTCTTTAAAAAAAAACACGTTTTTATTGATATTAGAGAAGAAGGGAGAGGGATAGATAGAAACATTGATGAGAGAGAAACATCGATTGGCTGTCCCCTACATAGACTCCCTATTAGGAATCAATCTAGCCTGCAACTCAGGCATGTACCCTGACCAGGAATTAATCAAGTGACCTTCTTTTTTTTATTTAAGAATTTTTGTGAGCTTGAGCCAAATGGTCGACAATTGCCAGGAAGCAATATCTCAACGGATTGGGATAATGCTCCATAGAATGGTGTCTTCTCATCTATATTTATAGACTGCAAAGGAAGGGACATAGGTAGGTTACATGAAATCGATTGGTGATAGATTAGAGAGGCGGGAGAAAGCAAAGCAGGGAAACCCCTGGGATTGGATAAAAAGTAAAATGATAGACACATACTTAGGTGGGTGCAGGAACAGTTAATATGTTAAAAATGAAGGAGTTTGTGATATCTTTCCTGGCACCCAGACAAATTAGGTTCATGACTTCTTGGTTCTCAGTCAATGCTCAACTACTGAATCACACCTCCTGGGTATTTTTAATTCAATTTGAAAGTAATTATTAGGGAATTTAGATTATTTATGTTTTACATAATCTTACTGATATATGTAAGTTTATAACTACAGTCCTACTCTTTGTTTTCTATTTGTCCCATCTATTTTATGTCCCTTTCTCCCTATGTGTGTCCGTCTCTATTTTAGAATTCTATGGATTTTTTTAAATCTTTTCCCCATTACCTTATTAATTATACATCTTTAATTGTTTCTTGAGCAGTTATCCTAAAGATCATGAAATGGATTCTTGATTCTAATATTAGAGTCTAATATGAATTACTACTTTCACCATTTTGTACACAGTTCTTACTAACCTTAGAATACTTCAGCTCAACTTACTACACCTCATTCTTTGAGTTTTCAAGCATTTATTTTACATTATTTTAAATCTCACAAAAAAATACTAAAGATAATGAGGAGACAGGCCATTCTTATTATTAAGAATTTTTCTTTTTTTGTTGAGGCAATGTGGATATTCGGCATGGTGGCTGGCTTGACTTTAGAGTAAGAGAGAGTATGAATAAGTACGAGGAGATGGAAGGGTTTGGACGTGTGTGTGTGTGTTTAACAGATCTCACAGGTGTCTCTGAGACAGGCAGAAAGGCTCTCTTGCAGAAAGAACCCCTGCTACCACCACAGGCACTCCCCAGGCAGATGTGGCTCTAGCTTGGAAATCTTGCTGTCTTGAAGGAGGGCGTGTGCAATGGCTAGGAGTGTGTATGATTGAATTTTGGGGGAGAGGTGGGTGTGATTGGATTTTTTGTTGCTTGCTTGTTTTATGACCCTTTTATTTCTTTTTTTTAATTATTGCATATCTCTAATTTCTTTCCTTTGATTCTATTCTACTTCAGCCTGCTCTTATGGTTATTATTATTCTTATTTTGTTGTTTTCTCTTGTTTTCATTTCTTTTCCATTTTACTTTTCCTATCTGTATCTTAATATACCCATTTTTACTATGTTTTAATCTCATTATTAATTCACTTCTTTTGTTTCCTCTTTTTTCTCCTGTACAAGTTTTTTTAGCTTCTTCCTTCAATATAGTCATCTTTTTGGCTTCTTCTTTCTCCCCTTTTCTTTATATCCCCTCTAAGTCTTTGGTTGTGTGCCTTTTAGTATTCTTTTTTTTTTCTTTGCTTGTTTTTCTCTTCTTTTTCCTTTGTAGTCTTTTCTGTTGTTACTGCATTGAGTAGTTTGATATTTGTGGTGTTTTTGTTTTGGACCTGTTGTGTCTTATTCCGTTTTGTCAGCACCCATATAACAGCTGGCACGACGACGTAGGGGTTGAGCCTCAGTTGCAGTAAGTTGAAGGAGAAATCCTTCCCATGAATAGGATATCAATAATGAAATCCCAATTACAACAGAAGAGCCCAAATAACACACACAAAGAGCATTCCTAGAGCATCCAGCTCAGGTGAACAAAGAGCCTGCACCACTAGACATCTCAAGACACTTTCTGTATTAGGCCAGCACACAAATACTGGGCGGCATAACAAGCCTATCTGATACAAAGAAGCAAGTATAAAGATGCAGCTAAAATAGGTAGACAAAGAAACAACCGCCAAATGAGAGAAAAGAAGGAATCCCCAGAAAAATAAATACGTGAAATGCTGGTGAGTAAGCTATCAGACATAGAGTTCAAAGGAATGGTTATAAAGATGCTTAAAGAACTTAGTGCAAATTACAACAGTTTGAAAAAGGAAGTAGAGTCCACGAACAAGAACCAGACAGAAATAAAGAATGATTTATCTGATATCAAGAACATATTGTAAGGTATTAAAAGTAGATTGGTTGAAGATCGAGTCAGATTGGGAAGACAAGGTAGAAATAAATACCCAATTAGAGCAGCAAATAGAAAAAATAATTAAAAAGCATTAAGATAGCTTAATGGAGCTCTGGAATAACATGAAATGTAACAACACCCACATTATAGGAATACTAGAAGGGAAAAAGGGTGAACAAGTAACGGAAAACCTGTTTAAGGAAATAATGACAGAAAAGTTCCCCAACCTGGTGAAGGAAAATGTCACACAAGTTCACTAGGCCTGGAGAACCCCAATCAAGATGAACCAAGAGACCCACACCTAGATCATAATTAACACATTGTGGACCATTAGTTTTATTGCTATCTACCCAGTGGCCAGATAAGTTTCTATTGAACAAGTACAAAAAATGTTTTACATTAATATTAAAGGCACACATTAAAATTAAATACCCATTGCATTTTGAAGTTATTACATGTTCTTACAAGTTAATATCTGTTTATAGAGTTCTCGTGATTGGCCACAAGCCTTAGAACAGAAAACACAAGAATTCTTGTGATCCATTCTCAATGTGTTAAGATGGCAAATGTCTCTTAAAGGCAGAAAGAGACAGAAAATTACCTACAAAGGGGTTCCCATTAGCATGTCAGCTAACTTCTCAATAGAATTACTTCAGGCCAAGGGAGTGGTATAAAGTACTGAACGTAATGAAAAGCAAGGGCCTAAATCCAAGTCTATCATTTAAAATTGAAGGAGAAATATAAAACTTAAAGACAAAAAGGTTAAAGGAGTACGTTACCATAAAACCAGCAATGCAAGAAATGTTGAGACTTTTAAGAAGAAAAGGGGAATCATAGGCATAAAGAAAATAAAAATAGCAACAAATAAATACCTATCAATAACCTTAAATGTAAATGGATTAAATGCTCTAGTCAAAAGACAAAGGGTGACTGAATGGATTAGAAAACTTGACCCATATGTATGCTGTCTCCAATAGACTTATAAAGCAGTAGATAAATCAAACAACTTTTCAATCCAATAGAGAATGGAGCAGAATGGAGGCTGATTGCAATCTTTGTAAGACAATCTATTCTGATTTTTCCCTATCTATATAATATAACCCTTCAAGAGTTGCATCAAGAAGCCTGGGGTATTTCCTGTGTCTTCCCTCTATTGCTGGTCTTGTATTTCAATTTTTATCTCCCCTGTGTAGTTCACTGTGACTTCAGCCACTTGCTGGTTGGCTTCTTAGATTCCTAAATGGCTTTACAAGAGCCTTAAGAAGAATACTAGTGGCAAGTGTCTCATCTGTTTCTCTATGCCCTCCTCTCTGGGATCTTAGTTCCTTTCCTTAGGTCCTGGCTTCCACCACAGCACTGTAATCTCTTCAACCAGATCTTTCAGTTTTCCTTTTGCTAGAGAAAAATTTTAATATAGCTTTTCAAATTGTTCAAGTGTGTCAAGGAGGTAAAGATACAGCATAACAATTCTACATACAAAGTTTTCCTGTACATATATATACGTTATTTTAAATTTTTAGAAAATGATATGTTATTCCCCTCATTATTATAAATCTACAGAAAGCCAAGTTTAATTGTTTTGTCTGGTAGCCCAAGTATTGAAGGAATTAAAACCATTGCTAACTTTCTATATGTAATAATGGTTGGAGTTAGATGTTTATGCATTTTTCTTTTTAGAAAGTGAAAGGCAGTAACAGTTGAGCTAAAGAAGTTAATAGGAGAGAAAGCTTATGGACCAGAACACATATTTTATAAAGAAGGATATTGCTTAAATACACACAAAAAAAATACCTTTATGTACAGTCATTTCCAAAGATGAAAAGTAAATGTCAAGGTCTAAGGCACCCAAGAGCAGACCACTTCTCCAATATTGATTGAATGAAGCATTAATATTGTCTAAAAAAATAAGTCTTGTATTGAATTTCTCATAAAGAAATGTTTACAGAAATACAAAGGAGAAAATAATCAGTTACCAGGCACCCTATTTTAAGAAATTTTCTACTGTTTTGCATGTGTTCTTTACTATTTATTCTTTAATAATATTTATTTAATCTGAATAACAAACTTACCTGGCTTTTACAGATGAACAAACTGATGCAGATTTCTATCCCCAAAACACTCACTAGTAAATGGAACAGTCAGGATTTAGATCCAGTCAATATTGTCTCCAGAACCCATGATCTTAAACTAATATCTATAATAATAAAAGCGTGATATGCTGTTTAGACCGGTCAGCTGAACGACCTACGGATGTCCTTCCAGACTAAACTACTGGGGCGGGAGCTAGCTCTGAGGCGGTTAGGGGCAATCAGGCAGGCAGGCAGGCGAGCAGTTATAGGCAATCAAGCAGACAGGCAGAGTAGTTAGGAGCAATCAGGCAGGCAGGCAATGGTTAGGAGCCAGCAGTCCTGGATTGCGAGAGGGTACCCCGGAGTGGGGTGTCCCTCAGCCCAGTCTGCACCCTCTTGCAATCTGGGACCCCTTGGAGGATATCCAACTGCCAGTTTAGGCCTACTTCCCACAGGGAGTGGTTTTAACCTGCAGTGGGACACCCTTAACGCTGTCACAGGGGCAGGAGAGGCTCCTGCCACCACTGCTATGCTTGCCAGCCATCAGCCCAGTTTGTGGCTGAGCAGCGCTCCCCCTGTAGGTGTGCAGGGAGCAGCATCTCTTGCATTGAGCGTCTGTCCTTGGTGGTCAGTGTGTGTCATAGCGACTGGGCATCCCACTGTTTGGTCAATTTACACATTATCCTTTTTATATAGTACTAGTGGCCCAGTGCACAAAATTCATGCACATCAAAAGGGAATTAGAGGAAATATTTTGATATTGGTATTTGCCCTTTCTTTTTAATAGAAGTGTCAGAGATGAAAGAAAACTAGGAAAATGTATGTAAAAATTTCCCCGATGTTAGAGTCTGGGGCACGCCACGTTACCTAGAGTCAAGTCCTCGCCCACCACTCACACACACTTCAAAAATGCAGGAGACCCAGACCTGACCGGCCCCACCCCCATCAAGTGCCTCCAGGTGGGGGGCACATCTGAGGATCCCCCAGCCTGGCATCGGGCAGGGGACACAACCTCAGGTCCCCTGGCCCAGTGCCAGGTGCGGGGGCGCAGTCTCAGGTCCCTCGTAAAGCCTGCCAGGCAAAGCGTGCAGCCTCAGTTCCCCGAGCCAGGCACTAAGGTAGGGGGCGCAGCCTGAGGTCCCCTGTTAAGTCGTGTAGAGCGCAGGATGCAGCCCGAGGTCCCTTGGCCTTGCACTGGAACGGGGGGCGGCGGGGGGTGCGTGTGGGGAATGGCCTAACATCCCTGTCAAGCACTGCAGGGCTGGGGGCGCATCCTGAGGTTCCCCAGCACTGTGCTGGGTCAGGGCGTGCGGCATGAGTTCTCCTGGCCCGGGGTGGGGAATGCGGCATGAGGTCCCCCGTCAATCCTCACCAGGCGAGGGGCATGGCCTGAGGTCCCTCACTCCAGCCAAGTGCCATGCAGCCTCAGGCTCCTGCTGTTAAGTCGTGACGTTACAGCATCCCAGCTTATTTGCATATTCCTCTATTATCACATAGACTAGAGGCCCGATGCACAAAGGTGCCTGAAAGAATGGGCCTTCCTTTCCCTGGCTGCTGGCTCTGCCTTTGCTTCTGCCTGGAACCACCTTTCCACCTTCCCATGCTACCCAGAGGTCTGGAGTGGCTGGGGCAGTGCGGACCACCTGCATCATTGCCATAGCAATGACACAAGTGTCTCGCCTGGCGCCTGTATATACAAATTAACCCACCATCTTTGTTGGGTTAATTTGCATACTCACTCCTGATTGGCTGGTAGGCATCGTGATGGTATGGTCAATTTGTATTGTTCACTTTTATTAGTGTAGATTACCTGGAGAGTTTTAATTACTAATTTTAAACACAGGAATTTCCAAGGTAAAATGTAAGCTGAAAACATGTTTAGTGCATCCAGATGACCATGAAAATCATTAGTCCTTAGTTTTCCTCCCATGTGTGGTTCATTTAAAAAAAATGCCATAAAAATAAATTTAAAAATAAATAATAAATAATAAAAAAGAAAAGTGCCCAGCCAGTGTGGCTCATTGTTTGAGCATCAATCTATGAACCATGGTTCAAATCCCAGTCAGGGCATTGCCCGGTTGCAGGCTTGATTCCCCAATGTGGGGCGTGCAGTAGGCAGCTGATCAGTGATTCTCTCTCATCCTTGATACTTCCCTATCCCTCTCCCTCTCCCTCTCTGAAATCAATAAAATATCCTATCTAATAAAAGAGAAACATGGTAATTAGCGTATGTCTGCTACCTTCCCATTGGCTAATCAGCAAGATATGCAAATTAACTGCTAGCCAAGATGGGGGCCGGCAGCCAGGCAGCTTGAAGCCAACATGAGGCTTGCTTGCTTCAGTGACGGAGGAAACCAACGTTCCCCACCTGCCTTGCCGGCCTCTGAGCTTGCAGTTTGAAACATTGTTACAAATATAGAAGTTAAACAAAACCCCAGAAACCTGCTTTCAGCCCGCCAGGATCTCAGAGCTGGAGTTGATAACAGTGTTTTGATTATAGAACCCAAACAAACCAGATACCTGCATTCAGCAGCAGAGGCCTCAGAGCTGGAGCCAGAGCTAAAGCTGGCCCAGAATAAAAGAAAAAAAGGAGCGGTTGGGAGCTTCAGTCACCCGCCAGCCTGAAAACAGCCCTCAGGCCCTCACCCAGACTGGCCTGGCACTCCAGTGGGGACCCCCACCCTGATCCAGGACACCTTTCAGGGCAAACCAGCCAGCCCCCACCCGTGCACCAGGCCTCTATCCTATATAGTAAAAGGGTAATATGCCTCCCAGCACCGGGATCAGCGGAGCCGCGAGGCCTCTTGGCACCAGGATCAGCGTGACGGGGAGGCAGCACCCAAACACCTGATCACCCTGAGGCTCTGTGTATGACGGGGCGGGGCCACAACCTCCCTATCAGCCCTGCTCTGTGCCTGATAAGGGGGAGCTCCCCAACCCCCTGATCGCCCTGGGGCTCTGTGTGACAGGGTGCAGCGCCCCAACCCCTTGATCGGCCCTGCTCTGTGTGTGACAGGGTGCAGCGCCCCAACCCTTCCTCCCCCCCCACCCCCCACGGGCCCTGCTCTGTGTGTGACGGGGTAGAGCCATAACCTCCCCATCGGCCCTACCCTGAGTGTGACAGTGGCGGCGTCCCAACCCCCTGATTGGCCCTGCTCTGTGGATGATAGAGGGCAGCGCCCCAACCCCCTGATCCACCCTGCTCTGTGCGTGACAGGGGTGAGCTCCCCAACCCCCTGATCGCCCTGCGGCTCTGTGTGTGACGGGGCAGTGCCCCAACCCCCTAATCGGCCCTACCCTGAGCGTGACTGAGGGTGGCATCGCAACCTCCCAATCCGCCCTGCTCTGTGCATGACGGGGTGGCGCCCCAACTCCCTAATCAGCCCTGCTCTGAACCCGACCAGGGGCTGCACCTAGCCCTCTGCCACCGGGAGCAGGCCTAAGCCAGCAGGTTGTTATCTCCCGAGGGGTCCCAGACTGGGAGAGGGCACAGGCCGGGCTGAGGGACCCCCCCTCCCCCCCAGTGCACAAATTTTTGTGCACCGGGCCTCTAGTATATTTAAAGAGCTATTATTGGGAGCAATCAGTAGATCAGTTTCAGCATATCTTCAAATGTTCATTGAATTCTGATTAGATTCCATATTTATGGATGGATTCTTCAGGATAAGGATTAACAGCTTTATTCACACACACATACTAGTTATTAACGAAGTTAATTAACATAAAATACCTACTGAAAACTGCACAAACAGTAAGTGTATAGTTTGGTGAATTTTGATAAAATCAAATGCCCTGTGAACTGTCCACCCAGATCAAAAACAATAACAGTGTCATCCAGTCTGATTTACTTAGTATGCCATATTCCCCATCATCAGTCCCACACCTACCTCACCAAACTAAGCAACCACCATTCTAACTTATAACACCATAAGTTGTTTAGGTTTGCTTTTCACATTTATATAAATGGAACGTTACTCAGTGAACTCTGGTATCCTGCCTCTTTTGTCCAACATTGTGTTATGAGATTCATCGAGGCAGTTTTTTAGCAGCAATAATTTGTTCACAATCATTTCTATATAATGTCCATCAAATGAATACACCACAATTTACCCATTTACAATTGTTGATACACATCTAGATTTACAGATAGGGTAAATTATGAACAGAGCTGCTGTGAACATTCCTTTACATTTCTTTTGTTGTGTGTACTTGTATACATTTCTGTTTGCCATTTTCTAGAAGTGGAATCAGTAGTACATAGCGTATGTGTATTTTCTGGTTTAATAGATACTAACAAACACTTTACCAAAGAAATTGTACCATGTTACACTCCCTCTAAAAGTACATAAGGCTTTTGTTACTCCATATTTTTCTCAACACTTGGTATTATCTGCCTATTTATTTTAGCTACACTGTTATATTGAATAGTACCACATATTGGTTTTAATTTGTATTTCCTTCTAATAATGAAGTGAAGCACATTTTTATGTTTGTTAGCCATTTGGACATCTTCTTTTATAAAGTGTTCTAAGACTTTGCATGTTTTTCTTTGGATTTGCTTTTTCCATTTGTCAGATACATTCCCTGTAAATATCTCTTCCCACCTCACATCTTCCTCCTTCCATAAGAGTATCTTTGTTTTTTTTGTTGTTGTTGTTGTTGTTTTTTTTTAAAATATATTTTATTTGATTTTTTACAGAGAAGAAGGGAGAGGGATAGAGAGTTAGAAACATCGATGAGAGAGAAACATCGATTAGCTGCCTCCTGCACGCCCCCCACTGGGGATGTGCCTGCAACCAAGGTACATGCCCTTGACCGGAATCGAACCTGGGACCCTTGAGTCCGCAGGCTGACGCTCTATCCACTGAGCCAAACCGGTTCAGCATAAGAGTATCTTTGTATAAATTGGGTCTTCTTAAATTTATCATAGTCTTTTTCATAGATGATTATTTTCTGATTACTCTTCTATTTGTTTAAGCTATGTTCTCTATCTTTCCTCAGTATTCTTAAACTGTTAGTCATAGTTCAGTGCCATTGTTTTATAAATCCAATATCTGAAACATCTATATATCTGTTTTTGTTGATGTTCTGTGAGTTTCTGATCATTTGATTTTGTTGGCATACTTAATAATTTCTGAAAAATTGGTGAGGCTTTGAATGATTTCACCTTCTTAGAGACAAGATTTTTATGTCCTCTGGCAGATAGAGCCAGGGCTAATCACTTAATCCACTCAAGAAATTATAATTTGAGGCTCGTTTTGATTTTGGTACTTCTCCTTCTGCTTCATTCTGGTTCTTAAGACATAGTCTTTCTTGGATTCCAGCAAACTCTAAGAATCTATGAGAGGCTGAAGAACGAACCATTAAAAAGTAGGACGCCAAATATTTCTTGTCGGTTTTACACGGGTCAGACAGTTGCTCTTCCCCTCGCTATAAAAAGAGACTTATAATATCATGGAACAAGAGGTAGATTAGAGCCTGAGACAAGTATAGCTATAGGGGGGCTAAATTAGTCCTGGACTAAAGATTGCAGTGGAACTACAATAACAAAAAAAATAAACTAAAAGGACTCAAGGAATCAAACGAATCCTGAGTAATTCATTAGCAATAAAGAAAGTCCAACACTCTTTAAAGGGATGAAACATCCAACAGTGTAAATTTTAAAGTGTCTGATGTCTAATAAAAGATTACCAGGCATTTAAAGTAACAAACCTTGAGAAAACTGAAATGATTAAAGTAGACATGGAAATAATATGGTTGCTGGACTTAGCAGACAACAATTTAAACCAGCTATTACCAATATGTTCTTTGTGTACATCAATATAGGTGAAAATTTGAACACTTAAAGAAATAGAAAATTAAAAGCAAATACGCAAATTGAACTTCCATAGATGAAAAAGACAGTAAAGTGAAATATACATTGGATATCACTAATAAAGAATAATTATTTTTTGAATCAGTGAAATAGCAATAGAAATTTAAAACAAAGACATGAGGAGAAAAATATAATGAAAATATGAACATAGCATCAGAATCCTATGAAACATTATCAAGCAATCTAATATATATAGTAGTATCTCTAGGCAGGGGTTAAGGGGTCAGAAAAATTAACAAACTTAAACAGAAAAAAGAATTAAAAAAAAAAAACAGCTATCATGATCAGATTGCTGAGAGTCGGTGATAACAAGAAAATCTTAAAAGCAACCAGAGAGGAAAGACACATCCTTATCTACTAAAGAGGGAATATGCTAATTGACTGTCACACCATCACAAAGATGGCAGCGCCCACAGCGGAGGCAGTGTTTCCATAACACAAAATGGCTGTATCCACAGCGGAGGCCGAATTCCTGTGACAAGCCTTAGCAAGCAATCAGCAGGCACCTGAGGCTGTGTGGCACTGAGCCAGGGCAGGGGACCTTATGCTGTTCCTGATGCCCAGTGAGGCTTGACAGGCGACCTCAAGGTGCGCCCCCCGCCCCAGTGCTGGCCCAGGGGACCTCAGGCTGTTCCCCCCAGGCTGGGGTACCTCAGGCTGTGCCCCCCGCCCCAGTACCAGGTTACCTGAGGCTGTGCCTCCCCGCCCAGTGGATCTTGATGGGGTAACTGAGGCTGCTCCCCCCTGCCTGGCGGGGCTTGACAGGATTTCAGACCGCGACCCTTGTTTGGCAGGCTTGATAGGGAATTTCAGGCTGTGTCCCCTGCCCAGCAGGGCTTGACATGGGACCTCAGTCTGTGCCCCCGGCACTGGGACAGGGGACTTCAGGCCACGCCTTCTGCCTGGCGGGGCTTGATGTGGGACCTCAGGCCACACCACCTGTCCTGGCGCTGGGCCGAGGGACCTTAGTCCGTGCCCCCTGCCTGGTGGGGCTTAATGGGGGCCCTGAGGCTGTGCCCTCCGCCAGCTGGGTCTGGATCTCGAACATTGGGGGTTGGGCCAGCTGGGTCTGGGACTCGCGTAATTTTAAGGCGCTGCGGTGTGCAGGGACTTGACTCTGGGTCCCGCAACGCGCCCCAGACTCTGATAGGAGGAAGATTTTCATGTACATTTTACTAATTTTCTTTCATCTCTGACACTTCTATTATATAGAAAGGACAAATAGCAATATTAAAATATTTCCTCTAATTAATCCCTTTTTAATGTGCATGAATTTCATGCTCTAGGTCATTAGTTAACATATAAAGGAACAACAACAGATCAGCTGTAACCATAAATTTACAAACTAAAAGACATCTCTACTGTATAGAAATGGAGAAACATCTCTAAAACATTGAAAGAAAATCTGTTCATTCAAATTTCTATACTCGGTGAAAATATATTTCAGACATGTAGAGGATAAAAGGATTTATCGCACTAAAAATAGGTGAACAGACTATGTCAGCAGCAGACCTGCACTACAATGTTAAAGGAGCCCAGCCAGCATGGCTTAGTGGTTGAGCTTCGACCTATGAACCAGGAGGTCACAGTTCGGTTTCTAATCAGGGCATAAGCCTGGGTTGCAGGCTCAATCCCTATTTGGGGCACAGGCAGAAGACAGCTATTCTCCATCTCTCTTCCACTCTGAGTCAATCCTATATAATAAAAGTGTAACGTGCTAATTAGACCAGACATCCTTCCAGACCAAGCCGGGCCTGTGAGGGAAGCCAGGGTCCCAGGTGCCAGAGGAAAGCTGGTGCCGGCAGCCGGGGTAACGAAGGCCTACTCTCGCATGAATTTCGTGCATCGGGCATCTAGTAAAAATATATATATTTTTTGTAAATGTTAAAGTTCTTCAGGCAGAAGGAAAATAGTGGATGCAATTCTTAGATCTATGCAAAAGTAAATTAATGGAAAGGGCATTTGTCATTTAAAATATATATGGATAAATATAAAATTTCCTGTTTCTATATAGGATATATATGTGAGTATATTATACTAGTATAATATGTGTAGTGTTTATATATACGTGTGTGTGTGTGTGTATGCATGCAATATACTATTTCTGTATAGTATTTTTATGTACAGACAACAGGCAGTTGGAATTTGATATTTAAAATCAATATCATTTAAAATAATATCAAAGAACTAGAGGCCCGGTGCACAAATTCATGCATGGGTGGGGTCCCTCTGGGTGGCCTGCAGGGATCAAGCCGAAACCCGCAGTCCAATGCCACCTACATCTCCTACCTGCTGCTCCCGCTTATCCCAGCCCCACTGTGCCTGCCGCGTGTGCTGGCACCTAATCAGTCCCGATTGGGAGTGGCTTGCACTGCCATAGCAGCTCTCATCAGCCATGAGCCCTGCATCTGGCGCCTTTCCCAGGGGAGTGGCCTGTGGGATCAGGCTGAAACCGGCTCTCCAACATCCCCCAAGGGGTCCTGGATTGCGAGAGGGCGCAGTTCAGGCTGAGGAACCCCACTGGTGCACGATTGAGCTGGGGTGGGACTGTAGGAGGGCTCCAGGGCTGGACACCAGCAGCAAGTTAACCTACCAGTTGAAGCATCTGCCCCTGGTGGTCAGTGTATGTCATAGCAATTGACCAACCAGTTGATGTCTCCTGGTAGTCAGTGCACATCATAGCGAGCGGTTGGGTATCCTTAGTATATCATTACCGTATCACTCTTTGATTCGTTCTTCGGTTCTCCCATTCAGTCTATTTGTATATTACCCTTTTATTATACCCTAAAGGCCCGGTGCACAAAAATTTGTGCAATCAGGGGGTTCCCTCAGCCCGGCCTATGCCCTCTTGCAGTCTGGGACCCCTCAGGGGATGACCACCTGCTGGCTTAGGTCCGCCCCCTGGGGGATCGGGCTCAAGATGGCAGTCAGACATTCCTCTGGCAGCCCGGCAGCCCTTGGGGGAATGTCCACTTACCAGCAGGGAGCAGACCTAAGCTGCAGTTGGACATCCTTAGTGCTGCTGAGGAGGTGGGAGAGGCTCCCACCACCACTGCTGTGCTGGCAGCCATCAGCCTGGTTTGTGGCTGAGCAGAGCTTCCCCTGTAGGAGCACACTGACCACCAGGGGACAGCTCCTGCATTGAGTGTCTGCCCCCTGATGGTCAGTGTGTCATAGCAATCAGTTGTTCCCAGGCGTTTTGCTGTTAGGGCCAATTTGTATATTACTCTTTTATTATATAGGATAGAGGCCTGGTGCACGGGTGGGAGCCGGCTGGTTTGCCCTGAAGGGTGTCCGGGATCAGGGTCAGGGTCCTGCTGGGGTGCCTGGCCAGAATGGGTCAGGGACTGATGGGTGTTTGCAGGCTGGTCACACCCCCTTCATGGTGCGGGTCCCCACTGGGGTGCCTGGCTAGCCTGGGTGAGGGGCTGAGGGCCTTTTTCAGGTTGGCCAAGCCCCCGGGCGATGGAAGCTCCCAGCCTCTCCTTTTTCCTTTTTATTTTTATTCTGGGATTTATTTACCTTGTATAATTGAAACTTTGTAGCCTTGAGTGGAGCTCAGAGCTGGCCATGGCAGGCGGCCGGGAAGCTTGGCTTCCTCCATCGCCAGGGGCAACACAAGTCTCCTGCTCACTCCAGCTCCTTGGCCACAGCCGGCTGAAATCAGGTATCTGGGGTTTATTTATCTTCTGTAATTGAAACTTTGTTGCCTTGAGTGGAGCTCAGAGCCTGCCGTGGCAGATGGGAAGCTTGGCTTCCTCCATCACTAAGGTAAGCAAGCCTCCTGCTTGCTCTAGCTCCGTGGCTGCTGGCCACCATCTTGGTTGGGTTAATTTGTATATAGTCGCTCTGACTGGCTGGTGGACGTGGCTTAAGGCATAGCGAAGGTAAAGTCAATTTGCATGTTTGTCTTTTATTAGTGTAGATAGGAATAAAATTGCCAATTCATCTATAAACCTCACTTCAAAACTAAAAAGTAGCTTCAGATTTCTGGTCCAACATGTAAGGAGTCACCACTCTATTTTAACAATAATTGAAAAGCTGAATAAACTGAAAGTATCAACTCTTCTTAGATTCATCAGAGAAGTAGGGTCACAGAGCAAAGTACTGCCCCCCATTATTGGAGAGACAAACAGGCAGAAACATAATCACAACCTACTGGAATTGGAACAGAAACCTCCTTGAGATCTAGTGTGGAGGTACAAAAATCTAAAACTCTGGGGGTTGGAGGACAGTTATAGGGGGACCCCACAGTGTTGTGAGTTTAACCTCCAGAAGGTCTCCAAGTCTATCCAGTGAATATTGGAGAAAAACCCTCTCATGTTTCCCACAGGTGGAAGGTAAAAGGAACTTTTTGGAATACCCCAGCCAGAGGTCTGTCTTAACACGGCCTGCTCATAGGATAAACTGTTATCAGAGCTTAACCTACCTAGGAGAAAGGAAATACCCTCCTTCTGCTCTCTGTAGCCTTCTACATGAAGGAAGGAAAATACCCAACTCTAATCCGCTCTAGTGAAACTATCACCTCAGGACAGGTTGGGAGGGATTGAGGGAGAATACTGATGTTCATGTTACTGGACACAGACTCACTAAGAGACGGAAACCCAATGATGGGACTAGTAGAATATTTCCCATCCCCCCACATCTTACTACTACATTACTAAAGGCCTGTTTCTAAACAGTACAATGTTATATATGAATGTGGACTTGCATTAGTTGTAAAAATATGTGTATTGCAAACTCTAGGACAGGGGTCCTCAAACTACGGCCCGCGGGCCACATGCAAATAAAAATATTGTATTTGTTCCCGTTTTGTTTTTTACTTCAAAATAAGGTATGTGCAGTGTGCATAGGAATTTGTTCATAGTTTGTTTTTTTTTTTAAACTGTAGTCCGGCCTTCCAACGGTCTGAGGGACAGTGAACTGGCCCCCTGTTTAAAGTCCGAGAGAAGCAAATTCAAACAATGAGGTATCACCTCACACCTGTCAGAATGGCTACCATCAACAAATGACAAGTGCTGGCAAGGATGTGGAGAAAAGGGAATTTTCTCCACTGCTGCTGGGACTGCAGACTGGTGCAACCATTATGTAAAACAATATGTAGTTTCCTCAAAAAATTAAATATGTAACTTCCATTTGACCCCACATCTAGGAATATATAACCTAAGTAACCAAAAGCACCAATCAGAAAAAATGTATGCACCCCCATGTCCTTAGCAGCACAGTTTATAATAGCTAAGATCTGGAAACAGCCCAAGTGCCCATCAGTAGATGAGTGGATAAAAAAGCTGTGGTACATTTAC
This sequence comes from Myotis daubentonii, assembly GCF_963259705.1. Lineage (NCBI taxonomy): Eukaryota > Metazoa > Chordata > Mammalia > Chiroptera > Vespertilionidae > Myotis > Myotis daubentonii. The sequence goes on from NC_081843.1 coordinate 21,660,910, forward strand.
ACCATGGAATACTATGTAGCAGTAGAGAGGAAGAATCTCTTACCCTTTGAGTCAGCATGAAAGGACCTGGAGAGTATCATGGTAAGTGAAATAAGTCAATCAGAGAAAGACACATATCACACGATTGCACTCATGTGGAATCTAAATAACAAACTGTTGAATGGAGTGAATACAGAGACATGGAAGCATGGAACAGAGTGCAGAATCTCAGAAGGAAGGTGGGGGAGTTTGGGCTGGTTGGAGGTAATTAATCAAAACCTTTTATGCATATATGCATAACCCATGGACACAGACAATAGGATGCTGAAGACCTTAAGGTGGCCAATGAGGGGGAAAGACGGCATACATAATACTTTCAAAAGTAGAGAATTACAAAAAAATAAAATAAAAAGTGTTTATTTAGGTCGTTTGTCCATTTTTTCTTATTGGATTGTTTGTCTTCCTTATGTTCAGTTGTTGAAGTTCCTTATATATTTTGGATATTAACCCTTTATCAGATTTATCAGATGTATCATTGCCGAGTATGTTCTCCCATACAGTGTGGGTCCCTTTTTGTTTTGTTGATGGTTTCCTTTTGCTGTGCAGAAGCTTTTTATTTTGATGTGGTCCCATTTGTTTATTTTCTCCTTAGTTTCCTTTGCCTTAGGAGATGTATCTGTCAACATATTGCTGCAAGAGATGTCTTAGATTTTGCTCCCTATAGTTTCTTTTAGGATTTTTATGGTTTCACAACTTACATTTAACTCTTTTATCCTGTTGAGTTTATTCTTGTGTATAGTGTAAATTGGTGATCTAGTTTCATTTTTTTGAATGTATCTGTCCAGTTTCCCAACACCATTTGTTGAAAAGACTATCTTGACTCGATTGTACACTCTTGCCTCTTTTGTCAAATATTAATTGAGCGTAATCGCTTGGGTCAATTTCTGGGGTCTCTGTTCTGTTCCATTGATCTATATGCCTGTTTTTGTGCCAGTACCAGGCTGTTTTGGGTTATAATGACTTTGAGGTATACTTCTCTTTACACATTACTGAGAGTTTTTATCAATAATGTGTGTTGGATTTTGTTGAATGACTTTTCTGCGTCTGTTGACATAATCGTGTGATGTTTGTCTTTCAATTTGTTTATTCGACGTATCACATTTATTGATTTGTGAATATTGTACCAACTTTGCATCCCTGGAATACCACTTGGTGTGATGTATGCTCTTTTTAATGTTTTGCTGGATCTGGTTTGCTATTATTTTGTTGAGAATTTTAGTATCTATGTTCATCGGGGGTATTGGCTTGTAATTCTCTTTCTTTGTAGTGTCTATCTGGTTTTGGAATTAGGATGATGCTGGCTTCATAAAAAGAGCTTGGGAGTGTTCTTTCCTCTTGGATTTTCAGGACTAGTTTGAGAAGTACAGGTGTGAGTTTTTCTTTGAATGTTTGATAAAACTCCCGTGTGAGGTTATCCAGACCTGGGCTTTTGTTTGCTGGGAATGTTTGATTACTACTTCTATTTCATCAATTGTTACTGGCCTATGCAGGTTTTCTCATTCCTCCTGATTCAGTTTTGCGAGATTATATTTTTCTAAGAATTTGTCTATTTCCCTCAGGTTGTCTAGTTTGTTGGCATATTAATTGTTCCTAGTATTTTCTTACAATCCTTTGTGTTTCTCTGTTATCTGTGATTACTTACCTGCTTTAGTTTCTGATTTTATTTGTTTGGGTCCTCTTTGTTTCTTGATGAGTCTCGCTAACAGCTAATCAATCTTGTTTATACTATCAAAGGACCAGCTCTTTGTTTCGTGAATTTTTTTTTGTATTTTTTTATTTCCTTCCTTCTGTGTTTTTCTTATTTACCTCTTTCTAGTTCTTTAAGTTGTAGGTTAAATAGTTTATTAACTAGACAGCATAGAGTTGGGTCATGCTTTTGTATCCATTTAGCAACCCTACGTATTTTGTTTGTGGCATTAAGTCTATTTACATTTAAGTTTATTATTAATAGGTATTTATTTATTTCCACTTTAATTCTGTATGGCTAGATTTCTCTCTCTGTCTTCTCATTATAGCAGTCCCTTTAGCATTTCTTATAATGCTGGTTTGCTCTTAATGTACTCCTTTAGCTTTTTTTTTTTTTTTTTTCCTTTTTTTGTCTGGGAAGCTCTTTATTTGACCATCTATTTTTAAGAATAGCTTTGATGGATATAGTAATCTTGGCTTCAGATCCTTGCTTTCCATTACCTTGAGTACTTCATGCCATTCCCTTCTAGCCTGTAGTGTTTCTGATAAGAAATCAGATGGAAGCCTTATAAGAGCCCCTTTGCAGGTAACAATTTGCTTTTCTCCTCCTGCCTTTAAGATTTTCACTTTGTCTTTAATTTTTGGTATTTTAATTATAATATGTCTGGGCATGGGCCTTTTGGGGTTTGTCTAATGTCTTTTCTATTTGTACTGACATTCTTTATTTCTGTTTTCATAGCTAGTATATTTTTTCTCATGCTGTTGAACATCTTTACCAACATTATTCAGAACTTTGTATCAGATAAATTTCTTATCTCCATTTCCTTTATCTGTTCTTGAGAATTCTCTTGTTCTTTCATTTGGGGGTTGTTTCGTTATTTCCTTATTTTGGCTGCCTTTTGAGGTTTGGGACTATGTATTAGGTAAATCTGATACGCCTCTCAATCTCTAGTGCAATACAGTGTCAAACGCTGTTTCTGACTAATTACGTCACCCAAAGACTCAAAGCCTCCAGAGACTGCCTCTGCCTGTAGTCTTGAATACCCCTCAGGCAATTGTCCACAGGTGTCATGAGAGTCTTTCCAACAGGGTGTGGCAGTGGCTTCCAACTAGGGGCTTATTGTTATTCTCAGTGTCTTAATGGGTTTCAGAAACTCCACACTGTTGGACAAGGTGTTTTCCAATAGGGTGGGTCAACTGTCTTCCCCTACAGGCAAAATTGCCTGTATAGCAATTATCTGCTTTGGAAAGATGCCCTCTGGAGCATGAAGGAATGACTCAGCACAGAAAACCAGGGGTGTCTGCCTTCTCTGCTCTAACCCCAGAGCTTCAAACCCTGGCTTCTGCTCACGCAGCTCTAGTCCACTCTGCCCTCCCTCTGGCGGAGCACAAGGTGAGTGGCTTACAGGGATTTTCATGTGTTGTCTCTTTGAGGTACCTACATTTCCAGCCATCTCTCCCTGGCAGACAACAGCTCTGCTCCTTCTCATCGCAGATATTATGCGGGTACCCTTCTCAGTTTTGGTGCTCTCTACTTGAGGATTAGACCCCAAAGTTCTCAGTGACAACCCCCCACAGTTGAGGTATCTCTCCGGAAATTCATTTGCTCTCTGTGGAAGTCCAGCCAGCCCTTTTGAGCCTCCAGGTCTTCTACCAGTCTCTATGTGGTCTCCACTTTCAGCCCTTGGGTATCAAGGTTCTCTCCAGTGAATCTTCAGTTGATTATTCAAGGATTTTTTCTGTATTTTAGTTTTAATTCCAGTTTGGTCCTGGGAGCATGTCCCAGCAGCATCCACTTACTCCACCTCCATTTTTATCTCCCCAATACTCAAGATTTTCTTAACAAAAATGCTGATTTAAATGTTAACTCATAAAAGTGGTATCAGGGTCAAATGAGAGCAGAATACAATCTTCTGACTCAGGCTATTTCATAACCATAATTATCTATATAATAAAGAGGTAATATTCTAATTGGTCCTAACAGTGTCCCAGTCACAACCGGTTAACAGGTTGCACGCGCAGGTTAACAGGTTGCACAGGAGCTGATGGGCGGGGACTTCACTCCCAGTGCTGGCGCGTGCAGGCCTGCCCAGCACTAACATCACGCTGCTTTGGAGGCAGAGGCCACTCCCAACAGAGGCACGTGCAGGCTTCCCATACCCGCCCGGCTCAGAGGGAGGCATCAGGACAGGCTGCGCAGCCCCTCCTACCCCGCCCCCGTCCCCAGTGGGGGTGCAAACAGGCCCGCCACACGGCTCAGCCTGGAGGGGGTGTCAGGATGGGGTTGGGGCCTCGGCAGAGAGCTTTCAGCACTCTTGCGCTGGGTTCTAGAGGTGCAGAGAGGAAGGGAGAGCCGATGGGCAGTTAGGGGGATCAGATCAGGAAGGGAGAGCAGATAGGCAGGGGGATCAGACAAGGAGGGGAGGACAGTTAGGGGGATCAGGCAGGCAGGCAGGCAGGTGAGCACGTAGGAGCCAGTGGAACTGGATTGCGAGAGGGATCCCAGATTGGAGATGGTGCAGGCCAGACTGAGGGCCCCCCTCCCATGCACAAATTTCGTGCACCATGCCTCTAGTAATCTTGTAAGAATCAAGGTATCTTAATGGGTTTCTTTCACTTACCTGTTTTATTTTCATGAATACAAGTATATAAGTATATTTGCTAGGGTGACTTTTTATATTTTGCACCTTTATGTAATTGTATACTTATAGATAATGTATTTAGATTCATTGTAAGTAGATCTCTACTGAGGTTAAAGTGTCTATTATTATTGGTCATATAATTAATTGGTAATACATGGAGTTTCTAGGGTATTTGATTTTTTTATCACTTCCATTCCCCCCCCCCCCCCCGCCCCCAAACACACACACACACATTTATTAGATTACAATATGTCAGGTGTGAAATGTTAATTTAGAAGAATTCTAACCATTGATTGTATGTTTAAGCTTAACAATCCATATTTAGTTCATTTTTTTTTTATCATTTTAGTAACGATGATGTTGTGTTGATTTCTGTGGAAAATCCTAATTTGACAACACCAATTACATCAAATCTAACAGGTATCTTAAGTTGATTAAAATGCAATTTATTAATTTAGAAAGCTTCAAATCAATATTTAGAGAATTGAATATTACCTTTTAATAAAACAAAATTCTACTCTCAAAAATGTTTTAATTTATATTTGATTTATATTCCCTAAATAAATAAAGGACCTCTTAATATAATTGAATTTTCTTTTTAATCTGTGTTTATCGATTTATGACCTTTTGTTTCCTTACCGTTTGTTTAATGGCTTTGTAAGTTAACTACTTACCTTTTACACATACATTATTTTTACTTCTTTGCTCTGGCCTATGTTGGGGTATTGTTTATTTTACTGACTTTAGGGAGAGGGAGAGAGAAACATTTATTTGTTGTTCCACTTATTTATGCATTCATTGTTGCTTCCTATGTGTGTCCTGACCAGGGATCCAACCTACAACCTTGGCATATCGGAATGATGCTGTAACCTACTAAGTTACCCAGCCAGGGCCGGTGGCTTGGTTTTTGTTTTATCTATTAAGTTATCTTATATTTTACTTAAGATTTAAGGTTTGCCTAATTTTTTAAAATTTATTTTAGAGAGAGAGAAACAGCAATTTGTTGTTCCACTTATTTATGCATTCAGTGGTTGGTTGACTCTTGAATGTGCCCTGACCAAGGGATGGAACCTACAACCTTGGCATAGTGGGATGACACTCTAACCAGTTAAACTACCCAGCCAGTGCAAAGTTCGGCAATTCTTTAGTATATTTGATTTTTTAAAAAATTTTTGGTGTTTTTATAATACTATTGTTTCTCTTCAGAGTCTGACTTACTATATTTATGTACACTATTATACCTTAACCTTAAATTTCAAATAAATTTCCTCTCCAAATAGCTCTCTGGTTGGCTCATCATTGCTCATTCAAAATTCTCCATTTCATTTTAATTTTTATGATATATTAGAGTATTTACATTTTAATTTCAGAAAGCTTTGTCTCCACTTATGTAGCTACTTAATTGCCCCTGTGGTTTGCGCTGCTGCTATTGTGAATAAAATAGTTTAAGGAATCTTTGAGGCTTTCTTATTGGTTCTGTGAAGAATGCTCAGCCATCTCAGCTATTCTGATCTAAAGATACTGAACAAAAATGTGTACATTTTCAAGTTTATTTCCTCAAATGGTATTTACAGATAGATTTTCAAGAGTTGCTAATATAGTTGTAAAGCTTCAGAAGGACAAAATATTTTGAACTAAAATTATATTTTGTTTTAACTTGTTCATCGGTCTTTGGTACAGCTAAAGTCAATTGAGTTACTTTTTATGATTGTATAATAAGCAGATAATTAGCATTCCATTATTATTGTGTTTTAGCATTTATATATTACAAAGTATACATACATACTTGATAGTTTAATAAACTTGCCAAATGTTCATATTTTAATAATTTTATTTCAGATACTGGAAAAATTACATCAGGAAATTTTAATTCGTCTAATGCTGTTACTGAAGTTATGGTAGGTAATAAGTAATTGTCTTTAAGTGTTGTTTATTTGAATGTGTTAGTTCTAGGAGTTAGCATAACCAGGTTCTAGTCTAGCTTGCATTAAAAAGCAAACAGCTAATGATAAGTATATTTTACAGTCATACTTAACAAATTAAGTTATTTGGACACTGCCTAGTCATATTCTCAAACTATAAAGTATTTCATGAGTTTCTCACAGGAGAGCTAAATTAAAACATAAATAGTTATAAAATTTTCAATCTCTAGTTTCTGTATGGTAATCTAAAATTATGTGTTTTATTTTTTAAAAACATCTTTCCACTATTGAGGCAAAAGTCTTTTTTTTTTTTTTTTAACCTAACTTTTTAGGCTGTAGAGGAAAAGAGTCTTGATTTTGTGATTGATCTGACTAAAGAAGGTCTATCAAACTGCAACACAGGTAACAACTTTGTTTTTTTAAAAAAGAGGAAAGGGTAACAACTCAAAATGTGTTTGACCAGTTTATGAAGTTTATTTTAGTATGTGTGTGTTATAGCTCTATACAATTTTTTATCACATGTGTACATTCATGTTACTGCTACCACAAGCAAGCACACAACTGTTCTGTCACTACAAGATTCCCTCATGCTGACCTTTTTATAGGCATACGTACTTCCTGCCCCCAGTCTCTAATCCCAGACAGCTGTGAATCTGTTTCTACCTTTATAGTTAGGTTATTTAATGGATGTTATATAAATGTGATAATGCAGTATGTATCTTTGTGAAATTGGCTTCTTTCACTTAGTATGATTCTCTGTGAATGTTATCTAAATTATTAGGTGTATCAGTTTTACTTTTTATTGCTGAGTAGTAGTCCATGGTATGGATGTATAGTAGTTTATGTATAACTACAGGCCCAATGCACGAAATTCATACAAGAGTAGGCCTTCGTGGCCCCGGCTGCCCTGTGGTCCCATCCTCCGCCCACTGGTCATTCCAGAGGGTCGTTCCACTGTCTGGTCTAACTAGTATATTACCTCTTTATTATATAGGATAGTTTATCCATTCACTCAGTGAAAGATATTTGGGTTGTTTGGGGCTACTATGAATCTCTTTTCTACCTGTGTTTAATTCCTTCTACAGGTTTAATTCCTTAACTGTAACAATAGTGGTTGTGAGAGGATGCGAGGGCATGTAAACAAATCCATCTAAAGCAGTGGTTCTCAACCTGTGGGTCGTGACCCCTTTGGGGGTCGAATGACCCTTTCACAGGTGTCATCTAAGACCATTGGAAAACACATATATAATTACATATTGTTTTTGTGATTAATCACTATGCTTTATGTTCAATTTGTAACAATGGAATTGGGGGTAACCACAACATGAGGAACTGTATTAAAGGGTCGCAGCATTAGGAAGGTTGAGAACCACTGATCTAAAGGCACTGGAGCAAAAAAGGAGCAACTTTAATCAAATAACAGTTTGCAAACCAGGTAGACAAGGCCTCTGTTAGAAACCAAAAGCACTCTTCCAAGACAAAGGAGAGGCCATTTTTTACAGAAACCTTCCCACCCATAGTTTCCATATTTGCCTGCTTCATGTAAATGAGGTTTCCAAATTGTACTGTTTGGATTGGTTAATATAAAATCAAATAAGGGTACATTTTGTATAGTTCTGATTGATTGGGGCAGGTCATAGTCTATTGGTTGGATAATAATATGGCAATCCTATATAATAAAACCCTAATATGCTAATTGACCAAAATGGAGAACAACCAGTCACCACGATGCGCACTGACCACCTGGGGGCAGATACTCAATGCAGGAGCTGCCCCTTGGTGGTCCGTATGCTCCCACAGGGGGAGCTCTGCTCAGCTACAAGCCAGGCTGACAGCTACAAGCACAGTGGCGGTAGCGGGATCCACTCTCGCCTCCTTGGCAGCGCTAAGGATGTCCAACTGTGGCTTAGGCCTTCTCCTCTGGGGGAAGCGGAAGGTGGACATCCCCCCATCCCCCCAAGGGTTCATGGACTGTGAGAGGGTGCAAGCCGGGCTGAGGCCCTCCCACCTTGCGAGTGCACAATTTTTGTTTTTGTATGAAACTGTGCACTTGAATTTTTAAAGGTTATTTGTTTCAGCTCTTGTGTGATGATTAACCTATAGATTATGATTTCACAAATCTAGTTCTAATTAATTAAACAGTTTAAAAAGTTTGTACAGACTCTTATAATTATAATCACAAAGTCATCACCTCTTCCAAAAAGGTTTTTTAACATAGTAAATAAAGTGACTAATAAATTTGAAACACAATGCAGATTCTTAATTGTCCTTGTCCATAAAAAATATATATGTTTCAATTGGAGGAGATTCATTGAGTGTATTAAACAGTATGTCATTGCACACACGATGGATCTAAAATGATTTTTACTGCTTATTATGTTCAAATTTCTGAAATATTTAGAAGTTAGCATTCTACCCAGCCTTGCAACTTTCCAACATGAAACCCCTTTTTTTACCATCCTCATACTGTCCCTAGTTGTTTTCAAACTGTTCTTGCACCTTTTAACCTCTCTTTCTTTCCTCATCCACATTTTCCCTATTTTTCCTTTTCTTTCTTCTCAGTGTCTCTCTTCTACTCTCCCTTTTGTCCCTGCTCCTTCCTCTTCCCTTTTCACAGTCCACATTTCCCATCTAAGTAATTCCCTTTAGGCTAGCATAGACCTCAGCAGTAGAGATTCCTTCAATCCCAGCCTGCATGATTTTTCCCATGACTGAGTGTATCACATATTCAAGCAGGATTGTAAATAGCTCTGTGCTTGCAAATATCCTTATTAACCTAACAGAGCACAATCCTCCTCTGAGACCACTGAGCAGGGAGCCCTCTCCCCTGTGTAATTTTTCCTGGTTCCCAGTTACATAATGACTTAACTATTTACCTTAAGTGGGGGATTTGTCATATTAAAGGAAAATTCTTTATTTGGTAACTTTGGATCTTGAATTTTTATCAAAAGTTTAGTTCACATTTAATTACCACCCACAATATAAACTATTCTTTGCTTAACACTAGATTGCCCAAGGAAGTCATTTTGACTGCTTTTTAATTTCAATTAGAAAAAAAATTATGTATATAAGGACACAATGTCTTAGAATTTTGTGACTTTTTGTACAACATATAAACGCGTTTATTAATAATTGTAGTTACCTCCCCCCTCCTTCATTTCCGGTATATATATGTGTTATACCTATATTGCCCAAAAGCAGTCATTTTGACTGCTTGGGAAATTTTAAATAATCAAATGACTCTTATTATTGAATTGAGTAAATTTCTTATATGACCAGTTCGGCTCTGTATTGAAATAACAGTTTTCATTTTTTTTTCAATTACTGTCACATGATAACATACAAGTACATGATAAATTGTCGATACTTGATAAGTTGCAGTTGCTCAATAAGCTAAACTAGTACTTGTTATTCGAATCTTTATGCAGTGATACTTGTTCTAATAAGTTGTTCATTTTATTTCTTTTGCGCCCTAAATTCATGAAAGAAATGTCGAATAGAAGTGAGTTATTGGAAAAGCTAAGGAACATAAGTAAAGAGTGCTCCGATATTATTCTTTCACAATGCAGTCATTTTGACTGCTTTTGGGCAGTATAGGTATATACTAAATTTCAGTCTTTCTAGTGTTAAAGGCTAAGGGATTGAATGTTGCAGATGAATTTAATTTTTAAAATCTTGTGTTGTTCACAGAAAGTTCAGTATCCATGCTGGAGTCATATATGAAATCCGTGTCAATTTCAAAAGAGACAGCACCAATGGCCCAAAATGAAACCCAGGTACTGATATGAAATGCTCTGAAAGGGATAGTCATTTCAAATTGAGTGGAAATGGAAGTGCCCATTTTACTCATGAAGAAATATTTTGGTTACATTTTAGCTTAGATTGCACTTAATGTCCTTTTGTAAACGTTCTGTTGTGCCCAGTCAATGTGGCTCGGTGGTTGAGTACCGACCTATGAACTAGATCATAATTCAATTCCCAGTTGGGGCACATGCCTGGATTGTGGGCTTGATCTTCGATGGGGGGGAGGGGTATGTGTAGGAGGCAGCCAATCAATGATTTTTCTCTCATAATAGATGTTTTTATCTTCCTTTCCCTTGCTCAGAGCAATAAAAATATATTTAAAATTAAAATGTTCTATTGTGAGTCTACTTACACAACTAAAATAATTTCATTGAATTTTCTAGAAGCTACAAGAATTAAAACATATACATTATTTTACTCCACAAATTCGAAAAGATTTTTAAGAGTAGTAGCCATTGTTGCTGACAGTGCCTGGAAATGGGTGTTCTTGTACACTCACATTTTTTGTGTAAGTTAGCAGTGTTTGGGGACACAATTTGGAAATGAGATGGAACATTATCCAGAATGTCTGGGACCTAACCCATTCTGGTTAGTGTGATATTCCAGAATGTAGAAGTCTTAACTATAAAAGAAACTTAAGCTTAAAAAGACTGCATCCAATCTTACATATTCTTGAAGCATCCTTTTGTTATCAAATACTAGAGGCCCGATGCACTAAGATTTGTGCAAGAATGAGCCTTCCTTCCCCTGGCTGCCAGCACCGCCTTCACTCCAGCCCAAGCCACCTTTCTGCCTTCGCTCCAGCCTGGAGCCGCCTTTCTGCCTTTCCATGCTGCCCAGAGGCCTGGAGCGGCTGGGACGATGGGGAATGACTCCCACCGCTCAGCACCTGCGTATGCAAATTAACCCACCATCTTTGTTGGGTTAATTTGCATACGCACTCCTGATTGGCTGGTGGGTGTTGCTAAGGTATCTTATTAGTGTAGATATAAAAGCCTAAGCAACCAACCACCTGTTTGACCAGCCGACTGGTAGCTATGACAAACACTGACCACCAGGGGCAGATGCTCAACGCAGGAGCTACAGTGACTTGCCAGCTGTGGTTCTTCGGTGATGCACTCGGAACCAGAGAAGAGGGAGCCTGGTTCCAGGGTGTGTCACCCATGAACCGCCCTCTTGCAATCCGGGACCCTCGGGGGATGTCGGAGAGCTGGTTTCAGGCCGATGGGTATTGGTGCACAAATCCATGCACAGGGCCTCTAGTGATTTTTATAAATGGATTGAGGAGTGGGAAATAATATGTTGTAGAACTGCAGTCAACTACTTTAAAATAATTAGAACCCACCAATTCAGCTCACTAAACTTTTCATAAATGTGTTTCAGGTTCCTGAGTCCTTTGAGCATCTGCCACCTCTCCCAGCACCACCACAATCACTACTGAATCCGGTAGACAAAGTTCGAGACACACTTCCTCCCCAGAAGACTGAGCTCAAAGTGAAACGGGTGCTGAGACCCAGGGGCATTGCCCTAACTTGGAACATCGCCAAGATCAATCCTAAGTGTGCTCCTGTGGAAAGCTACCACCTTTTCCTGTGCCATGAGAACCCTGGTATTAAGTTAATTTGGAAGAAAGTTGGAGAAATTAAAGCTTTACCACTCCCAATGGCCTGTACTTTATCTCAGTTTTTAGCTTCTAACAGATATTATTTTGCACTCCAATCAAAAGACATTTTTGGGCGATATGGACCATTCTGTGATATAAAAGCTATCCCTGGATTTTCTGACATTCTTACATAAAAGAAAAGACTTCAATAATTATATATTGTACTGCATTTTGTTTTTTTCATATTTAAGTTTTATTTACAATGTTCTTCTAACACTATTTGCTATCTTAAGGGCCAGTTAAGATTGTGAACCCTTTGTGTAGGGACAGTCCTCTTCCCTATGTTGTAATGGCCTCTAGTTTCATGAATTTCAAATTCAATAAGTACTTCCCATGGATATGTTTCAAAACATACACTATCATGGATCCATGTCATTAAGCTGTGCTGGGTACAGTACTTTTGGTGACGATGGAGCTGCTGCTATCAGAAACCCTAGGATACAAGCAGTCACTATTTCCTCTGTTAACAACCAGCTTTTGGTGACCTGCTTGTGGTCAGTATAGGTACAGGAAAAACAGCTTTTAACTCAGGTCAGATCATCCCTGGGGTGCATCTCCACCAAGATTTTATGAAAATAAATGTCTTTGCATTCTTTTGAAATTCTAAGAGCTAATAGTTTGTGTCCCTCCCTCTTTTTTCTTACATAAATCATTTGGGAAAATAGTCTGGAGATTTTCCCTAAATCTGTATACTTACATGTATATAATAAAATTAGTTAAGCATTGTGTGCTGTATACACAAAACAGTATCTTTTATAAAAGCATTATCCAACCCATTATTTCAGTTGAGAAAAATGGAAATTGTCTGCCTTAGATTTAAGGCTTTAATTTGCTGATTCCCTATTGCTACCCATATTTGCTCATTCCTGGTTGCCATTATTACTTGAAGAAAGGACATAACACTAGGGACTCCAGCAGATGTGACCTGTGCAGACCTCTACCTGAGGGAGCACTGAGATGAAGCTGTGACCAGCATATGTAGCCCAGCAAACTAAAAAGTGAACAGACTTGTAGTATAAGTCAAGGCTCAGTGGGACAAACTGGGGGATGCTGAGGAAACAGAAAACGGTTACTGTGAAAGTCTATTGAAAAGATACATTCTTTCCTGGTACCTGGTGAATGTTCAGGTCTCAGCGGGGCTGAGATTTTAAAAACTGAACAGGAAATAGTTTTCCTTGGTATTCTGTGAATTTTCAGTCATAAATAAAGCTGTTACTTGAAAGTCTCCTGTGTTTTTCCCTTCTCAAACATTACAACTGATGGAGCCAGAACCTGAACTGGCTTGGATGAGACAAGCTGCCCTGTGAGGTCCCATTTCAGACTCACAGCAATGGAGGGCATCCTGCAGCACAGGACAATGGCTTCACTTTGGGGAGGATCGTCTCCTTGGGTTGACGAAGACTAATGTTCACTTGCTAAGGAAACCAAAAGGCAGCACAATAAACAAGATTCGGGTGTGCATCACCAGAGTGAAACTACATCTTCACCTGGCAAATCTGCATGTTGATAGACACAGTCTCAAGCAAAAGAACTTTCACAGTAATCGGATGGAGGAGGGAAGCTGACAGCAAGCATCTTGGACACAGCTCAAAAGAATGTTTCTTGCCTTTTGGAGGGGCAAGATTCTCCACTTACCTATTCGTGACACCAGAAGAGATCCAGTCTAAGGACAATAAAGGTCCAGCACATAGTCCAGGGAGCAGACGCCTTACCCACCCTGCGAAACACTATGTGCTTTTGGTGGGAAAACCTTAAGCCTCCTTTAAGCAAGACCCAAATTCTGGTGAACTAAATTCAATAGAAAAGGCTATGGGGTGGCTTGTGGAATCCCCAAGGAACTGAGTGACCCAGGCTTGGAGAATAGGAGGAAAAATTCTTGGCAACAAATGCATGAAGTTTCAAAACAGTTGATGCAATTCATATTCTACCACATAATGATATGTTAAGACCCTTGTCCATTTTTAAAATGGGGAAACAGGCCCAGGGAGCTTATATGGCTTGTCCAATTCGTAGACCCAGTCCATTCAAGCCCAGCACCGTGGTCCTGGATTCCAACTATCTTCACCACACTACACGCCTCCTTGAGACTGGACAGGTGCAACAGGAAGAATTCACTGCTGTCCTGGCTGCCATGTGGCTCCACAATCAAAACCAGGTAAACATCTGATGGGCTTATCCCAGGGCAGGTGTGGAAGATGCAAGGTGAACAAGAAAGCAAACCTTTGGCATCTTTGGTCAATGAGTGATGCACTCTACTGCCTTTGACCCTCATAAGACAGGTGTGGTCACTTCGTATTGTGTCTATGTCGATAAGCTGAAACAACCTTTCCCAAGAAGTCCTTCCCTGGCTGGTTCAAGATTAGCCTGGGTCACGAGACATTGCATGAGATTCAGAAGCAGAATGAAACCAGTCTCGTTTTATGTTCTGATGGTGGATAAAGGGCATCAGCACAGCAGCTTGTACCCATTTGAACTGCTGTCTCATGGACCTGCAGCTTCGCCCAGAGCCGCCTCTGCCTGTCCAAGTACAGGGCACCTGTGTATGCTGCTCTGTGCTCTTCCTACAGGCCTGTGAGTCCCATGGCTTCAAGGGCAGATGTCGTGACACAGACACACTTCAGGTTTGTTCTTGCTCTTATCCACATCCACTCTTCCTTCACCGCTGCCACCTGGCTGACCTCTAGTGACTCCTGGCTCAATAGTAGACTCGGAAGAGTTTGCATAGCCTTCTCCACCAGCTCTGCCACACTAGGCCAAGTCCGGCACTATAGTAGATTCCTTGTTCTACAGCTTCAATGGCTCCCTCACTGAGACTGAGGGTGTCCTCGGGCAGAGGAAGAGTAGCCTCACTCAGGAGTGTTGAGTATAGCCCTAGCTTGTCCCACTGTGAGATGTTTCATATTGTTCCCATAGGGTATTAATATAGGGAAGAGGCATGAGAACTAAACACATAGACCAGAGTAAAGCCATGCTAAAGTCTGCACGCCGCCAGATGCAAAGCTTGGTTAATCAGTCATGAGATCAAATCACAAGGAACTTACAAAATAGAGAAAATTCTTGTGAAGTTTCCTATTAATAGCTTGCTCATACCACACACATACTATAAAAGAAAATAGACCACAAAATATACCTTTTAAAAGTTAAACCCAGCCCTAACTGGTTTGGCTCAGTGGATAGAGCATCAGCCTGCAGACTGAAGGGTCCCAGGTTCGATTTCAGTCAAGGGCATGTACCTTGGTTGTGGGCACATCCCCAGTATGGGGTGTGTAGGAGGCAGCTGATCGATGTTTCTAACTCTTTATCCCTCTCCTTTCTTCTCTGGAAAAAAATCAAAATACATTTAAAAATAAAAGTTAAACTCAACAATTCCCATTCCAGTAATTTTTCATAGGTGCTACAAACAGATACAAGCTCTACCTCCAGAGAAGGTTAAGGTCTCTCCCTCTCTTACTCTTAGTGAGGAGAGACCAGGACTCTGTCTGTGAAGTGGCTTTTCTTGTCCTCTTTGCTCAATGATCTTGCTGCCTTACTTCAAGGCTCATTCTTAAATTCTTTCTGGCATGAAGCCAAGAACCCTCTTGGTTCTGGGGTTGAGTCCCCACCAGGGACTCACCCCCCCAAAATCAGTATGAACTTTACAAACAGACCCTTGTGTCGGAAAGCTACTTCCAACACCTAACTGTAATCCAGGCAATCCATTTCATCTCTCTGGGCCTCCTTTGTGCTGCCTCCTATATTTTGTAATAGGCTCCCTCCCACCCTTCCCTCTCCCTCTCTGCTTGCTTAACTGGTTCTGCTGCATGAGACCAAGAACCCTGATAGATATGGTGCTGCAGTAGGCAGACAGGCATGAGCAGAGCAAGACAATAGGCCAGGTACAGAATGTCACCAGGACAGAAAGCACCTAGCAATGGATACCTAGCAACAAGCAGCACTAGGAGAACAGGTGTTAGGAATTAAGTATTGTTAAGTAGGACCTTTCCCCTGAGGCATCCTTTCCTCCCTTAGAGCTGCTCCCGTCATACAGCTCAGATCTTCCCATTGACCTTTTCTCCTCTGGTATGTAAGTCATGTGTTGTAGTAATATATGGAAATGTTTAAAAATATCTAAATATGTTAAAAAAAGGTTTTAAAATGTTTGAGTTAACTTTCCTGAAACCTAAAGTGTGATATTAAGGACATGTGCCCCATTGCCCTGATGCGTGTGTATCCCACAGATAAGGACTTGAACTTCAGTTACTGGCTCATCGTGACTTGCTAAGATAACCATTTGTGTAAGTGATGTACTCTCCCTAGATAACCACATGTATCCCCTCACCCTGTTTGAGGTGAACATGTATGCATTGACGTAACTCATTAATAGCCACCTGAACTGCTGTGGGTACGAAACAGGCTTTAAAAATGGGTCCTGGCCAACCAACAGTGCTCCCCTGTCGAGACAGCCACAAAGACACATCCTTTTGTCATTCTGGCAAGTGATGCCCCTCCACGCTCCTCCCTCTGCCAGACGACAGAAGAATGACTAGTACCTCAAGAGACCTGACAGAGCTCTCAGCGGATACGCTGGCCCCCTGAATCCGGACCAGCCCAGCTGCCGGACCCTGGAGGACAGCACTACCGGGATCCCATCAAGCCTGTACTCACAGCATCAGGAACTTTTGTGAGTAAGAAAGTGCTGTGTGATTTGCAACTGCCTATGTTTCATGTGGTGTAATTCCTCCAGCAGTTCGTTGAATCATTTTGCTTACGCTTAAAACTGAAATTAGCCTGACCGGGTTGGCTCGGTGGATGGAGCATCGGCCTTCAGCCTTCGGACTGAAGGGTCCCAGGTTCAATTCCGGTCAAGGGTATGTACCTTGGTTGCAGGCAAGTCCCCAGTGAGGGGTGTGCAGGAGGCAGCTGATCGATGTTTCTTATCTATGTTTCTAGCGCTCTGTCCCTCTCCCTTCCTCTCTGTGGAAAATCAATAAAATATATATTTTTTTAAAAAACTGAACTTAAAGCTTCTGGTCTTTTCGGTCCTAGGCCTGCCCTTGGTCCTGCTTGCATAGAGTAGCCTCTTTGCTAGCAACTACTTGAATGTCCCAACACCTGCACCATTAAAGTTTATCTCAAGGGACGCTTTAGATAAACACTCCAGCTCCTTTCCTGGGATCTACTTGGGACAATATGCCACTCCCCCTACCCCCCACTCCTCCCAACCTCCTTAGAGAAAAACAAGGGGACTGGAGAAAAGCCCCATCTGACTTCCATACTAGGACAGGAGACAACAGGATACGTCACCATAGGTCATCTAGAAGAAAGCAGTTAATCCCCACCAGAAATTCAAGTGGCTGATGTGGTCTGGAGAAGCCTGCAGCTGGGAGTGGGGGTCCCCACAGGCTCCCTCAGTTATCCGAGGTTTCGGGTACAAAAAAATATTAGGTCTATGCTGAAAGAGCCAGGCCAAGAGACGTTGTGAGAGTTTAAGAAATTTTATTACATTGTCTCACAGCGGCTGAGACCAGTCTGTCGGTGTCAGCGGGCAGAGTAGGGGGAGCGGGATATTTATGTCTTTTGTAAAAGTCAGTCAGAGTCAACACTGGACCAGGTGCAGGTGGGGCCGGGTGGAGGCGGTCCACTGGGAATTGCGCGAGGCCCTTTACTGCAAACTGAAGGCCATTAGTCATGAAACCTACAATGAGAATAACAGGAAAATCGCCGGGAGTGGCAAGAGCTCCCAACAGGGCATAATGGAGCACAAGAAAGTGTCTAACAGCACTGACCAATCAACGAGTGGAGACCCCCTGGAAGGACATACCAGGAAAGCTGATAGTCCATTGAGATCTTCCCCTGGGACCTCCTCTAAAATCTCCACCCTTGAAGCCCTGAGGACGGAGGGCCAGCAAGCTCACAGCCCTCCCCGGAGCGCACAGCCCTCCCCGGAGCGCACAGCCCTCCCCGGAGCGCACAGCCCTCCCCGGAGCGCACAGCCCTCCCCGGAGCGCACAGCCCTCCCCGGAGCGCACAGCCCTCCCCGGAGCGCACAGCCCTCCCCGGAGCGCACAGCCCTCCCCGGAGCGCACAGCCCTCCCCGGAGCGCACAGCCCTCCCCGGAGCGCACAGCCCTCCCCGGAGCGCACAGCCCTCCCCGGAGCGCACGCGCACCTTTCCCTGCCCCTCCCTGCAGATGCGGAACCTTTACCTTCCTCCCTCCTAAGCTCCAAGGGCCCTTCCTTCACCTGGACAACTTGTTTCCCAAGCCCATTTCTTCTATGCATTACGTCTGCCTCTGTGATTTTATAATTAACTGTTCTCTTACAGTTTGAGTCTCGGCTCTGAATTTTTTCCTAGCCAGGACTCAAGTACCGAGGTTGCTGAACCGAAGGTGACCCCTGACACCTTGTGCCATGGCCACATCCTGCCCGAGGAACACAGCACGCTCTACATCTCCGCCCCAGAGCCCCCACCTTAACCTTCAAGCAGCCCTTAAACCCCGTCCCTCACGGGGACAGGGCCGTTAGCTCTCTATAGCTCGGGGCCCCTTTCCTCCCTTGGAAAGTGCATAAACCTTTTTTTGCTCAGTTACTCCTCTCTGTGAATTCTTTCACAACCTGCAACTCAAATGGAAACAACCATCAGAGCCCAGCTAACGAGACAAATGAACAGGAGGAAAAATCAAGGTTTTAATACATACCCGTGGGGAATTCACAGAAGCATGAAAATTCTTAAGACAATGAGACATTACTGGACGGTGGGGGGGGGGCGGGCAGAATGGGTATTAGATTTCAGAAGTGAGAGTGGGCGACTTATAGGTAGTTGCTAGGTGATCAGAAACAATGGACGCAGGCTATCTAGCTACCATACTTAATTCAAACTAGGCGAAGGGGAACATCTTAAGGTCGCCTTTCTGAAGCAGGTTTCTCTGTTTGAATCTCTTGGGTAAGAAAGGGGGGAGGGTTAAAAGTTCTTTCTAAGTCTCGTTTCTTACTAAACAGCTTAAAATCGATATCAGGGTGGCAAAACTTTGGTTCCCTTCGCCACCAATAAGGAAGACGCAAAGTCCCCCTCAGTCACCTTAAGGGGGCTTCCCTCAGGAAGCTGTGCCCTACATAACGAAATCCCGATTGAGGCCTTATCTGGAAGTAGCTGATAACAACCAAAGTGGCAAAAGTTCAGAGATAGACTAACGCATTTACACATTGCCCAAGACCAGAGGAGGGAGGGAGAGAATTCAACTTGCAAAATAAATAAGTAAAAAAGCTCTATAATTAGACAAATCCAGGAAGCCCCTACCTTTCAGTCTCAGCAGACTGGGGGTGGGGAGGAGGATGTAGTGCAACTACTTGGTTTTGATGGGGGATCAGGATATGCCACCCCAAAATATGCCGCTTTGACATAAGGATTATGTTGAGCTGAAGGCAACTGAGAAACAGAAGACACGGGAAGAGCGCTCTGCCTTCCTCCTCTCAGCCTAAACTCCAGGCATAAAGTAAAGTTGATGTAAATTTGTAAAGGAAAAGTGACACAAATTTCCATTTGTAAAGGTGTTCCCCTCTCCTACCAGGAAGGCCGAGATGATGGAGATGAGTCTGCATAACAATCCCCACTAAACCACCTTTACCGACTATGCATTCCTAGTCCCTTCCCCTGGGAACCACCTCTGCGAGCCCCAAACCCCTTCCCTTTGTCTCCTCACTTCTCCATAATTTATCGCCTTTGTTTAAGCCCCCCCCCCCCCCCCGCCTTACCCCTCCCTTCTTTGGGGTTTCACTAATTTCTTTGAAGCCCCAGTGCTGGCAAAAATAATAAAATTTGTATTGCTTTTCTCCTGCTAATCTACCTTTTGTCAATTCACAGGCTCCATTCATTCACAGAACAGAAACAGGTATTTTGGGGGGTGAAAAAGACAGGTTTAGGAAATTTTAGAAATTAAAGGGGATCATGGAAGAAGCACAGGGCTGCAGAGCAGCAGAAGGTATATTTCCATAGAATAGGGGAGCTGAAAAGCTGCAATGTTGTAATGTACCCCGCGAATCACAGAAGGACGCCTCAAGAAGTCGAATTAAAGAGTCACATTTGGATGTGAGGGCGATCTGGCTGCGACATCTGTCACCCCATTGATCGCCAGGGTTGATTCGGCTGATCTGGCTGGCTAGGCGGATGTCCCTCTCCTCCCTCACCGATCCATGTGCGTCCCTCCCGAAGCTGCGCGCTCGGTCGAAGAGGACGACCTTTCCCCCCGAGGAGAGGACCGGTCTTCGGTCAAGGGTATACGAGTAGCTGTGCTCCCCTGCTAGAACCTCCAAACAAGCTCTCAAAGAGTCACATTTATTGCAATCTGGGACTATGAGGGGCCTTTCCCAAATCTCATAGCAGTAAGATGGTGGCAAAACCAGACTTATATAGGCAAAGATCACAAAGGTATTGATTACATCCCAGGGTTCGGAATGTGGCACCTGGCTCGCAAAAAAGCAGATTACAGGAGCAGAATTAAGCGTGTTAATTACAGTTTCGGGTCTCGGGGTCACTGAGTTGACAGAAATACATTATCTAGAGCCCTCGGGTCTCCCGACCACTGAGTTGTCAGGACAATTTAGAGTAATTGTGCTGTCCTGGTCTCGGGACCACTGAATCAGCTGGAATGCACCACCTGTGGCCACTAAAACAATTTAGGGTAATTGTGCTGTCCTGTTTCCAGGTACAGAAGAATGTGCTTCGATAACCAGTAAGATCACGATCAATGGGATAGTCACGTTACAATCAATAAGGCATTCAATCGAATGGGATGATTTATATCAAAGTAACTTATATATTGTTAAGCCGAACAACAGTGTTAGAGTTAAACTAGTTTCCACCTGAAATGGTTGCTACCATACTTCAGCAACAGGTACATTTCCGTAGAATGAGGGAGCTGGGGACAGAAGGTCTATATTTACAAAATAAAGGGAAGAAAGCCCTTCATCCAGAAGGAGAAGAAAGCCCAAAGGGAATGGAAAACAATAAGAAAGGAGCGGGGCGGCGGGAGAACCCCATGTGAGGTTCAACCTTTGAGCTCAGAAGTTACTATAGTAACCAGTCCTAGGAAATATGACCAATCAGAGGGGATATCAAGGCACAAAGATTTGCAGCCTTTATAAGCCCTAGGCCAGTGGTCGGCAAACTGCGGCTCTCGAGCCACGTGGGGCTCTTTGGCTCTTTGAGTGTGGCTCTTCCACAAAATACCACGTGCGGGCGCACGTACCGTGTGATTGAAACTTCGTGGCCCATGTGCAGAAGTCGGTTTTTGGCCTGGGCGAGTCTATTTTGAAGAAGTGGCGTTAGAAGAAGTGGGGGGTGTTGGTTGGTCGGGTGACGGGATACACGGCGCAGGCGGGCCTTTGGATACGCAGCGCGGGGAAGGCTCGAGCGATTCATACACGAATTGAGTGAGCCAGTTGGTCAGCAGTCTCATTGTGCAGTGGTTAGTGCTAGTCACCTCCTCAAATCATGCGCAGGTGACAGAAGTACCTACTCGAAGCATAATGTTACCTGTATTTTTCCAACCAGCTGCAAATCTTACAGGTATTTTTGTCATCAACTTAAGAATCGTAATTCTTTTGTGTTGGTGGTTTTATTATAAAATGAAACATTTTTTTAGGTGCCCTGTTTGAGATGGCTACAAAGAAGCAGCAAAGAAAAACGGAAGACGAAAACCGTGAACTTTAAGTTGAATTTAAAGTTGGATGTACCTACCTATATGGTTTAAGTTTAAAAATTTTGGCTCTCAAAAGAAATTTCAATCGTTGTACTGTTGGTATTTGGCTCTTTTGACTAATGAGTTTGCCGACCACTGCCCTAGGGAAAAGGAACTCAGTGGTACCCTTTCCCCTTCTCCACGTGGGAGTCTATACAGTGGGGCCTTGACTTACGAGTTTAATTCGTTCAGAGACCGACCTCGTTAAGGAGCTCGTTAACTCAAATTACTCTGTCAACTCAATGCAAAAAATCAGGCGAGAGACAGCCGCTATCTCAAAAAACTCGTTAGTCAGGACACTCGTAAGTCAAGGCCCCACTATACTTGTTCCTTTTTTTCTTTTTAAATATATTTTATTGATTTTTTACAGAGAGGAAGGGAGAGGGATAGAGAGTTAGAAACATCGATGAGAGAGAAACATCAATCAGCTGCCTCCCGCACACCCCCTCCTGGGGATGTGCCCGCAACCCAGGTACATGCCCTTGACCGGAATCGAACCTGGGACCTTTCAGTCCGCAGGCCGACGCCCTATCCACTGAGCCACACCGGTTAGGGCTGTACTTGTTCTTTAATAAATCTCTCCACCTTTGCTATACGATCTTCTGTCAATGGGTTCATTCTTCGACTCCCACGGACAAAGAATCCGGGGAACCACTCTGCCCAGGGGAACACCGCGTGTTCCAGTCCAAACATTCCGTTTCAGAACGCAGGAGGAAATGTTTTTCCTCCCCTGCCATGGAAACCAAGTGGTGAAATGTGTGGAGGTGAATAGCTCTGCCCACGGGATTCAAGCATCCAAACTCACGGGCATTACAATAGACGTAGGAGATTTGAACAGATTAGTTACTTAGATGGTGAAAAGAACAAAAATTAGTTAAAATTCAAACTGTCACTTAGTAGGAAACTAAGAAAATTCCCTGGCAAGTGGAATGAGGAAATGGCTGATCAAAAGATAGGACCGGCTGAGCAATTAACTCCCAGGTGATACATTTCACGACTTTTAAATCTCTGAAGGAGGAATGCGCACAAGGCCAGAATGGGGAGGGATTAGGAATTGATTTGATCATCCACACACCAGGTGGCTGAGCCAGCATGGCTCCAGCACCCAGTGACGGGAGTCAGCCGCTTTTAAAGGCCTTTTGGAGGGATTTTTCTGGGTGGAGACTTCTTTATGCATACCTGGAGGGGAAGTAATGTAATGTGGTCACCACAAGTGAAATGTGGTCTCAGCGAAGGGAATGTCCATAGTGAAATGGCCTGAAAAGCCAGTTCCCAGGGAGGTGTATCAATTCACTTATTTGATCAGACCTAACAACTATTTTCCCTAATCAAAGGTACATAAGAACAGATGGTTTAAATCGCCTTAGGTGAAGTATGGTACCTATTTGCTTTGTTTAACAATGGACAGGTTATTGTGATTTTCTGAATTATATAAATCATCCCATTCGGTTAAATGCCTTATTGATTGTAATGTGAATATCCCATGGGTTGTGGTCATACTGGTCTTAGAAAGCACATTTTCCTTTACCTGGGAAGGACAGCACAGTTATCCCAAGGTCAGAGGGCTCTAGACCCAAAACTGTAATTTAGATAACATGCCTAAGTTTAACCCAGGTTACCCAAGGGCTCTAGATAATGTGTTTCTGTAAACTGCTTTTTTGCAAACTAGGTTCCTCATTCCAGACCAGAGGGTTCTAGAAAATGTGTTTGACCCCGAGACCCAAAACTATAATTAACATGCTTAATTCTGCTACTGTAATCTGCTTTTTTGCGAGCCAGGTGCCTCATTCCAAACCCTGGGATGTAATCAATACCTTTGTGATCTTTGCCTATATAAGTCTGGTTTTGCCACCATCTTATTGCTATGAGATTTGGGAATGGCCCCTCATAGTCCCGGATTGCAATAAACGTGACTCTTTAATTCGACTTCTTGAGGCGTCCTTCTGTGATTCGCGGGGTACATTACAACATAGGGAGATGTAAAATCCCTCATCTTTTATTCATTTATTTATTTTTAGTGTACTGAGAAACATCAATTTGTTGTTCCACTTATTTATGCATTCATTGGTTGCCCCTTGTATGTGCCCTGACTGGGGATCAGACCTGAAACTGGACAACCAATGGTCCGGCTGCTTCTCACTACTTGAGCCAATTAAGCAGAGACAGGGTTGAATCATATATGAACGTTTATTCCAATACTGCTGGCAGGATGGGAAAGCAGCAGGTCACCCACAAAAATCTGCTCTGCAGCCTCCCATAAGCCAGCCAGCTGCTTATACAAGGTAGGACAAAGATTACATGGTAAACTATGCAAAATGGGTATCCCAGGCATGGGGAAGGAGGCAATGCAGGCTGGGGTGGGACTCCTTTGTTTGGGCAATAAGGTTGTTAATCTTTCCATGATAATAGGCAGTTCTTGAGTGAGAATGGATCACATTCTAAGGTTGACTCCCAGGTCCAAGGTTGACTGCCAGGTCCCTGGGGGTACAACTCCCAGCCAGGTTAGAATGTCCTTTCTTTAATCACAACAAGGCAATCACGATTAACAGAGCATGAGTAATCGTTCTTATAACTATAGCTCGTCCCCAATATTCTATTTTTGCCCTAACAAAACCTTGATGTATTGGGATGATGCTCTAACCAACTGAGCTACCCAGGGCAAACCTCTTGGTATTTCCCCCCTTGGGGAGAAAGATTTGAGCTTTCTCCCTGTCTCCTGTTTTGGTTACCTTTTGCCTGGATAGAGTGGCTCAGTTGTTTGAGTGACATCCTGTGCACTGAAAGGTTGCCAGTTTGATTCCCTGTTAGGGCATATTTCTGGGCTGTGGGTCCTATCCCCAGTAGGGCCATGTGCAGAAGGCAACTGATCGATGTTTCTTTCTTTCTCTTTCTCCCTTTCCTTGTTGCATACTCAGTGCTTTGGTGATTGGTCTTACTGCCCGTTAGGCATACCAACATGGGTTCAGTTACACTACTGGTCAACAAGCTACTACAGCCCGCGGGCCACATGCGGCCCGCTAAAAACATTTATCCGGCCCGCCGGGTGTTTTTGCCGCCGCTGCCTGTCCTGCTTAGCAGCCGACTCGTCCCGGGCCCGCAGTGTGCATGTGTGGAATGTCTGAGAGACAGTGAACTGGCCCCCTGTTTAAAAAGTTTGAGGACCTCTGAGCTAGACCCATCCATATAGACCAGTGATGGCGAACCTATGACACGCGTGTCAGAGGTGACACGCGAACTCATTTTTTTGGTTTATTTTCTTTGTTAAACGGCATTTAAATATATAAATATCAAAAATATACATCTTTGTTTTACTATGGTTGCAAATATCAAAAAATTTCTATATGTGACACGGCAGCAGAGTTAAGTTAGGGTTTTCAGAATGCTGACACGCTGAGCTCAAAAGGTTCGCCATCATTGATATAGACAATGAAATAATCCATACACCAGGGTAGTTTTCTCAAATCTCTTTGAAAGAAATACTTTCCCATAACTTTAAAGTTCAGGCTGGAGGGTTGTCAGTGCCAGTGAAATAAGAGGGGGTCATCTTTGAAGCAGATCCCTGGGTTGTTTTTTTTAATATATATATTTTTATTTTTATTGATTTTTTACAGAGAGGAAGGGAGAGGGATAGAGAGCTAGAAACATTGATGAGAGAGAAACATCCATCAGCTGCCTCCTGCACACCCCCTCCTGGGGATGTGCCCGCAACCAAGGTACATGCCCTTGACCGAATCGAACCTGGGACCCTTCAGTCCGCAGGCCGACGCTCTACCCACTGAGCAAAACCGGTTAGGGCCAGATCCCTGGTTTTAAACAGCCAGCTACAGCCACATGGAGCAGAGTAACAGCCCAGCTGAGCCCTACCCAAATTCCTGCCCCACAAAAATCGTGAGCAAAATGCAACTCTTTTAAGCCACTAAGCTTGTGGCTCATTTATGAGGCAACGACGGTACCTGTGATATGGGATTTTCGGACTGGAACACGTGGTGTTCGCCTGAGCAGGATGGCTTCCCCAGGGGTCAGACGGAAGATGGTATAGCAAAGGTGGAACTTTATTGAAGAACAAACACAGACTCCCACGTGGGGAGCGGGAAAGAGTCCCACTAAGTCCCTCCTCCACAGTTTATAAAGGCTGCAAGTTCCTGTGTCCTACTATCCCCTCTGATTGGTTAATATTCCCTTTGATTTGGTCACTATAGCAACTCCTGAGTTCAAGTTTCACCTGAGGTTCCCTCCTTCCTCTCCTCTGCTGTTCTTCCATTCCCTTTGGGCTCTTCTTCCTCTTTGAATGAGGGGCTGCCTTCTCTTTATTTTGTAAATGTGTATCTTTTGCTACTCCCAGCTCCCTTGGCATATGGAAATGTAACTTCTGCTGGCTCCCTGCTCCCTTGTCTTATGGAAATGTACCTTTTGCAACTCTGTAGCCCTGTGTTTTTTTCCATGGACCCCTTAATTTTGAAAATTTCCTAAACCTGCCTATTTCATCCTAAAAATTTATATTTCACCTGGGGCACTACGAGACTGTTGTTTATGTTGAGAAGTTGGTCATTCTATTGCGAGTAATGGAAAGCCACTGAAGGTTTCAATCCAAGTGGGTGACAGGACCAGAAGGGAGGGTTCGGATCACTCTGGAAAACAGACTGGTGAGTGGGCTTGGGTGATGGGGGAGGGAGGGTTACCAGGGTGACAATTACAATACAATGGTGAGAACAGCAGCTGGGACTGGGGTGGTGGAAATGATGGCCAGGTGTTATAGGCAGTTCGACACCATGAGCAGAGCAAGAAGGATGAGCCAGGGACAGAAAGCCCTGGATGCCTAGCGAGGGGCAAAAATGAGCAAACAAGACCCAGGGTAACCTTTAATCCCCTAGCATATCGCTGGTCAGGCAATTTGGATCCCCTGACTTTTAATATTGTTAGTCATGTTATCTGTTCCTCCCTAGAGATGACATTTAGGCCTCATTTAGGCTATATTTCAGCTCCAGGCCCAGAAAAGCAGCAAAACCAGACAAGTGATGCCATGGCTGCCTCAGACCACCTGCATTGAATACTGACCCCTGCCCTGGCTCTGACCCATCAGTGGAGACCAGGACCCTGAAAGAGCGCACCTGGGAAGCTGATGGATAGTCTAGTGAGCACCTCCCCTGAGCCCTCCCCTGAGATTCCCACCTGCAAGAGAGATACAGGGGCTCAGGATGAAGGACCCAGTGCACACTCTCCCCCAGGGGAGCACGTCCGTGCCATTCCTTTCCCCTTCCTCTAAGTGACCCCACGAGACGTGCAACCAGGGGAGCAATGGGCAGCAGCAGCAGCTCCTCTTGGGTTAACCCCCGGAACCTGTGTCCAAGGCCCCCTTTTCTCTGACTTCTCAGTGAACCAAAGCAGCCCAGCCTAGACCAGTGGTCAGCAAACCGCGGCTCGAGAGCCACATGCGGCTCTTTGGCCCCTCGAGTGTGGCTCTTCCACAAAATACCACGTGCAGGTGCGCAGGTACAGTGCGATTGAAACTTCGTGGCCCATGCGCAGAAGTCGGTTTCGGCCTGGGTGGGTCTATTTTGAAGAAGTGGCGTTAGAAGTGGGGGGTGTCGGTCGGGCGACGGGAGACGCAGCGCGGGGGAGGTGCGTGCGATTCATGCACGAGTTGAGTGAGCCAGTCAGTCAGGAATTTAATTTTATCAAATAATATCGTTATTAAGTATGATATCAAGTTTTATTCAACATTACCTATAGTTTAACTAAGACTTAAAACTTTAAGTAAAGTTTATTAAGTTAATTTTAGGGAACGTTGCAGAGTGAAAGAAGATGTAGTGTCGAGGATTGAGAAAGGTATGTTGAGATGGTTTGCACATATAGAGAGGATGAACGAAAGGAGATAGACGAAACAAGTATACAAGACGAGTGTGGATGGGAGAGTTGGAAGGGGTTGACCTCAGCGAACGTACCTCAATCAGATTGAGGACGTTTTTAGCAAAGGCCAGCTTAGGAGTACCCCAATTAAGTTAATAACAATGTACCTACCTATATAGTTTAAGTTTAAAAAATGAGGCTCTCAAAAGAAACTTCCATCGTTGTACTGTTGATATTTGGCTCTGTTGACTAATGAGTTTGCCGACCATTGCCCTACCAGGGGTGGGCAAACTTTTTGACTCGAGGGCCACAATGGGTTCTTTAACTGGCCCGGAGGGCCGGAACAAAAGCATGGATGGAGTGTTTGTGTGAACTAATATAAATTCAAAGTAAACATCATTACATAAAAGGGTACGGTCTTTTTTTTTTTTTTTTTTTAGTTTTATTCATTTCAGACGGGCGGATCTGGCCCGCAGGCTGTAGTTTGCCCACGGCTGCCCTAGACCCTCCTGTCGCTTCTTCTATGCCCTTCCGTGTTTCCCTGTCCTTGAAAGGGCGAGTCGTCTCGGGGCCTGACCACGCTGCTGGCGGCCTCGGGCACCGACTCCCCAGCCCACGGCGGGAGCCCGGCGCAGGCTGCCACCCGCCCGCCGCCCCCGGACCGGACCCACGCGGCAGCAGCGGCGGCGGGGCGCGTGCCCTCACCCGAGGAGATGGAGGAGGAGGCGATCGCCGACGCCCCCGGGAACGAGACGGAGGACGTGGACTTCCTGCCTGGGCTGGAACTGGTCGATCTACTGGACCCCCAGCAACCGGACTGGCCCCTGGAGCCCGGGCTCAGCTCGCCCTGGGGGGGGCTAGGACTGCGCCCTCCATCTTGCCCTGGGTCCTCCATTTTTGGGGCAGCCGCCATGTGCTCAGGAGAGTGCCTTCTTCCCGGAAGCCCAGGCCCCTGCTGGCCACGCCCAGGATGACCCGACTCGCGCCTGGCCAATTGGCGGGGCCCACAGTCCCCTCTCCTGCCCTCACTCCACCCCCCTTTAAAACCCCCTGTCCCATCAGGCCTCTCTCTCTCTCGGCCACTGGAGCTTACCGTTGCATCGGTGAGTGTGGCAGGGGAGCCAAACCCGGGTTTGAAATAGATGACTCTTTGCTTTTGCATCGGACTGACTGGCTCCCTGGGGGTCTTGGGAACTTTGAAATCTGGGCACAACATCCTAAGTATATATTTGCTGTGGCCGATAAATTCTTACTTTGCTACACTTTGTTTCTTGATTTAAACCTTTCTTTCCAGAAGAGAAGAACCGAGGTCTCATTGTCCCGCCGGTAACACAGGGGTAGGAAAAGAATGAATAACTCCCAGGGAGCCTTCATTACAGATATCAGGCCCAGACCCCAGGGTCCAGTTACTCTGCCCCAAGGCCACTGAGGAGGCAGAATAACCCCCCCAACCTTATTCCCCAGGATAAGTAACCCGGCAGAAGAAATTGTAGACTGGACATAAAAGGGATCGCTGGAATCATTTCTCTTCTTTGAGGAATATCTGATTAAAATAAAAATTTATCTGACCAAACCAAATTATTTTGGTTTATAATGAAGATTTTCATTGAATATAGAAATGTATACAGCCCAGGTCAGTAGCCAAATGTTGAGGGCTTTCAAATGTTTGTATTTTAACCTCTGTGCCACAAATTCATCCCTAGCAGACCTGAACGAACAATTTGGGACAATGGCCACCAGGTGGCAGTCATGCCTCTTTTCCACATTTCTGAAATTAAAATGAAAACTTTTTGGTGTGGAAGCCAATTGATTGTCACAGTACCGCTAAGTCACATGTTTGAAAAATGGTGCCCATGTAGCCCTTTTTTGCTGATATCTAGGTACCCCCTGGCCCTTCCCTCCCAGACCCCCACAGGTTCTCAGTTGAATTTTATTCTCTACTTGATTCACAAACTCTAACTGGAATTGCCCTAGCAGTCAATTGGCTTTTCTAAACTCAAGAGTCAGAAACTCTTTCCTGGCTGTGTTCCCCGTCCCAGAGTGTCAGTTCTTTCTGGAAATAAAAGCCCTTGCAGGTGGATTTATTTTACCATCAGGCAAACCATCCCCTCCTCACTTCATTCCTCCTTGCACCCTTTCACCAAATTGGAAGCGAATGATGGAGACTAAAGACCATTGATGTCAGCTGAGAATTCAATCCAAGTGGGAAGACTCAAAATGCAAGGAGACTATGGAAGCAACGCACTCTGTGTTGTCTGTGATGAAATGTACAGCTTTTCTGATGGACTACGTTGAATGGCAAAATGAAGAGCACAGAAATGGCTCACATTACCATCCCCACATCAGCTCTTCCCCTCTCCCTGTGACAAATAAGCACAGAACAAAGCTTTCCAGAACAGGGCGACGCCATGCAGACATAAGGGAAGAAGGAAGGAAGGAAGGAAGGAAGGAAGGAAGGAAGGAAGGAAGGAAGGAAGGAAGGAAGGAAGGAAGGAAGGAAAAAGGAAGGAAGGAAGGAAGGAAGGAAGGAAGGAAGGAAGGAAGGAAGGAAGGAAAAAGGAAGGAAGGAAAAAGGAAGGAAGGAAGGAAGGAAGGAAGGAAGGAAGGAAGGAAGGAAGGAAGGAAGGAAGGAAGGACCTTCAGAGTTGTCAAATGACGCAAAAGTTAAGCGTCAGAGGGATTTATGTGAGGGACTGAGGATGGCCCCCAGAATTTCAGCACAGACTAGAGAAGGCTCAGAAAGGGGCAAAGCGACCATCGAAAGGAGAGGGACTGATGGAGACTAGATAAGATGCAGCCGCTCAATAGAGTGAAGGCCAACGGGGATCTCCATCCTCACTGCCTAGGAGAGAAACACCGACTGGCCTGGCTGGGTTACACATCACGAGTCACCTTGGTTGACCTGCCCACCATCTTGCCCCCAGGGAGAGGGCTCCCCAAAAGGAATCGGGGGTGTTGTTACCAAGCAAGGGGATTGCATATTAGACAAAGAAAGCAACAAACATCCACATCAACGTGATGAACAGGTATTTTGAAAACCTGTGGGTCACGAGTAGGAGATGAGATTTCCCTTTTTAAAATGTATCATTTGGGTTGAACTGAAGTCGGGTCATTGCCTTTCCAACTCTCCTCTGAGGCCCGCTGTGTGTCTGTCACGTCTGGCGAGACAAAGGCCAGCAGCAGCCGAGAAGGTGGGTTATCCCGCCTCCTGATCGGAGCTGCCTGGGCTAGTTTACAGGGTTAAGCACCCCGTGAAATATGCCCAGTTTGATCCACCGACAGCCTGCAGCCCACATCCCTGGAGAGCTTGTGAAAATGGCAGATTCCCGGGCCTCACCCTTGAGGGTCCCACTCACTGAATCTGGGATGGGGTCCAGAACGCTGCATGCTCAGCACACTCCCCAGGGAATTCCACGGCAGCGACTCCATGGACCACACTTCAAGAAACGGCTTTTCTCCCGCGAGCAAATTACAAAGGCGTTTTCACACACAACCAGACAGAACTCCAGGCTAAATGTGAAACCAGTTGAGCTGCAGGTGAAATCTGGCAAGTTGATGCATTTTGCCCCATTTTGCCCACTGGCTCCCTCTGCCTCCTTTGCCAGAAAACAAGCCAAGCAAGACTGAGACAAGCACTGGAGGCTGAGTCATCCTCCCTTTAATAGGTACTCTGGTTACTGTGTCAACTCACCCAGAACCAGGGAGGCTGGGGAGGCAGGCCACGCCTTCTAACCAGCGGAGGCAACTCTGGGAGGGTCCATGTCTGCAGCTCTTGCTAAAAGGGGCAGCCCACCACATGAACTCCCCGCAGCCTGCCTCTCCCACCCACCCCTGGGAAACCCCAGGCAGCGGCTCCACGAGCTGGCTCCACCCTTTTCTGCTCTCCTGGTGCCTCTCCTCCCAGAAAGCCCAGGTTCACGTGAGCTCAGCCACCACCTCCTCCTCCAGGAAGCCCCACTGTGTGTGACCTCTGCCCCCTCTGGAGTCTTCAGCACTTGTCTGAACCAACCCCTTAATGCTGCCATTAAAAAGAATTAGGATGGTGGCCTGGCCAGCGTGGCTCAGTGGTTGAGCATTGACCTGTGAGCCAGGAAGTCACAGTTCGATTCCTGATTAGGGCACATGCCTGGGTTGCATCCTTGACCCCCCAGTAGTGGGGGGGCGTGCAAGAGGCAGTTGAGCAATGATTTTCTCTCATCATTGATGTCTCTCTCTCTCTCTCTCTCTCTCTCTCTCTCTCTCTCTCTCCCTTCTCTGAAATCAAGAAAAAAATATATATGTTAAAGCTAGGATGGTAAAAAACAAAATGCATAACATGAAATCTCCCCTCCTAACAAAGTGTCCGGTCCAGTGTTGTTAACTATTGGCAGGATGTTGTACAGCAGCTCTCTAGAACTTTCTCATCTTGCATAACTGAAACTCTGAACTTTTGAACAGCAACTCTCCATGATCCCTTCCCCAGCCCTGGCACCCACCATCTACTTTCTGTTTCTATGCCTTTGACTACTCTAGGGACCTCATGTAGGTGGAATCAAGAGGTGGAAACAATCTAAACAGTCATGGACAGAAGGATGGATGAAAGGAATATGGGATGCATGTGCAGTAGAATATTATTCCGGCATGAAGAGGAAACGCAGTCATGTGTTACGGCCCGGACGAACCTGGAGGGCATTACGCTAAGTGAAATAAGCCAGACATTGGAGGCGGTGATAACCCATCCCCCGTGAGCATCCTTTCTTCCCTGCTGGTTCTCGTCTCATTAAATACTGTGCAATTCTGACGGTCGTTAGATCGCACCTGAGTCATAACGTGGAGCAGAGCGAGGTTCTCCGCCCACGTGCACGCTAGGATCACCTGGAGAATTTTAACAACTTCCACACCCAGGCCGCTCCCCAGGCCGATTAAAGGGCAACCTCGGTGGGATCCAGGCTTTGGAAGCTTCCCCAGTGGCTCGGGCAAGTGGTGAGGTCGAGAACCCAGGACTTGGAGTCAGAACATCTAATGTCAAGCCTTGAATCTGCCACATACCTGGCAGGTGGCCTTGGCCCAGTGACTTGACAATAATAAGGGGTGGATAGCCCTGATTGAGCACTGACTGTATCCAGGAAGCAGCGGCCCAGAGACATCAAGCAGTTTGCCCAAAATCACACAGCCGGGAAGTGCTGGGACCAGATTTGAATGTAGGCAGCCAGCTCAGCGGGGTCCATGTTTCCTCCCATCAGATATCTGGGAAGGTCTGGGGGGCTTTCGGGACAAGGGCTGCTGTAGGATGGCAAAGAGGAGAGGCAAGCTCCAGAAAAACACAAGCCCAAACAGCTAAGAGGACAGGTGTGGTGGTGGCTTTGTTAATACCCGATCCCGCATCACCAACTCCGGGCCCACTGGGAATGTGGATGCTCTTCTGGCTGGGCTCTCACTCTCCATCGGTCCTTTGACCCTCCATTCCTCTCTGGATGAGGCGGCAGCATATCATGGCAGCTTAACTTCCCCTCCTGGCAAAAACAAAACAAAAATCCATCCATTTGCCTCCCTTTTCTTGCATGTGTCCAAGCCCCTGGTGAAATGACACTTCGTCTTTCTGTGTTAGGCAGTTAGACCCGAGCAGAGCAAGGACGATGGGCCAGGTACGGCAGGTCGCCAGAGGGAAAGCCCTGGGTGCCTAGCAACGGGCAAAACTGGGAAAACAAGGACCCCGCCCCCAGGGTGGCCTTTCCGCCCCTAGCACTGCTGGTCATGTGATTTAGACCCCCTGACCTTTCATACCGCTGGCCATGGGGTTCTGACCCTCCCCTGACCCTTCCTGCCCGGGCATGTCGAGAGTCACGCAGTAGACCCCCTCGGAGGAGGAACGAGGGGCCGAAGAGGGGCATCAGGAGCTCCCACGTGGGCCCGTGCAGACCACTCCTTAAGCATCGACCCCTGGGGATAACATCTAGGCCTCAGCTGTGTGTCCGCTCCAGGCCCCGAGAAGCAGCAAAACCAGGCAAATGCTGCCATGGCCGACCTCGGGACCAGCTGCAATGACTAATGACCCCCAGGCCTGGCGCCGACCCATCAGTGGAGACCACGATCCTGGAAGGACACACCTGGAAAGCTGATGCATATTCTATTAAGGTCCTCCCCTGGGCCCGCCCCGAAAGCCCCCACCCTTAAAAGCCCTGAGGACAGAGCCCCAGCACACTCTCCCTCCCAGGAGCACACGCAAGCCTTTCCCATCCTCCTCTCCCCCTCTAGGCGTTACCTTTATCCTTCTCCCTCCTGAGCTCTAGGGCCCCTTCTTTTGCCCCTGTAATTTGTTTCCTGAGCCCATGTCTGCTATGGCTCACTGTTTCTACCTCTAACTTTCCCTATAGTTTGAGTCTTGGGTCTGAATTCTTTTCTAGCCAGAACCCAAGCACCAAGGTTTCTGAACCCAGGTCCAGTCTGACCCCACCCATCTAACACCCGGTGCCACTTTGCTGCCAACACCGCTACAGAAAATAACTTCTTTTTGGTTGCTCTGGTCTCTCTGTTTTAGTCGATAACGAACATTGAGCACATGTGCAGTTTGTTTTGGGGACCAGGCACATCCTGTGCTATTCCCCTGAGTGTTCAGAGATATGCCAGGGGCCACAGTGGTAGGCTGTCATTTGCTTTGCCCACTGGTGGGAGATGTTTTGGGCCCGCCACCTTCACTAGCAATTTCCAACAGCACCCTCACCCTCAAGCTGCCTATGGTTGCCAATCACCATATTTCCTGGTGCATAAAACCCTACAGCAGTGATTCCCAAATGAGGGCAATTTGCCTCCCCTCCCCAGGGGACACCTGGCAATGTCTGGAGACATTTTGGGTTGTCACAGTTTTGGGGTGTGTGTGCAACTGGCATCTAGGGGGTGAAGGCCAGAAATGCTGCTAAATATCTGACACGCACGGGACAGCCCACGACAGAGAATTATCTGGCCCAAATGTCAGTTGGGCCAACACTGAGAAATCATAAATTCTACTCAGACATCCAGTTGCAAACTGTAAATCTGTCTCAATGTAGTAATATTATAGTAACTGAAAGAATGATCACAAGAATCACATGGCTAAAAATTAATAAATTGAGCTCAATGAAGATAGGTACCCAGCAGTGTTCTGGTCATAATAGAGTTAAATGTAAAGTAATGAGGAATAACTCACGTTAGCTTCTGTCAGCTCTGTTGGATTTGGCTAAATTGGATGTGAAACGATGTAATCTTTGCTGCAGTATTTTATTGTTCTGTTGTGTGGCCACACACCATCACTAGGAGGCAGTAGCATTACTTGCTCATTCACTCTGGCCACTTGGCCTTCGATGTCCATAAAGCAAAAACATTGGAAGGAGGAAAATTTTTGGATACATATTTCTTGGAGGGGGTGTAGAAATCCATATACACGTCTATATATAAAATACTTCTCGTTCCAGGTTTACTGCTAAAGGTAAAATGAAAATCCATGTGATTATGTACATAGGTCTGATCCCTTAAAAGGATGGCTTGCAAACTTTTGTGGTCAGCAAAATAACCTGAAAGGTTTATAAAATTTAGATTCTGGGTCATGACCTTAGAGATTTAGCAGGTCTAGAATCTGCATTTTCACAAGTATTCCATCTGTACCCTAAACGGTTTCACACACACACACACACACACACACACACACACACACCTTAGGAGTGTAATGTGTGGGACACACCCTCTTCTTCGTTGTGTTCACTGACAACCATACAGTAATCTGTAATAATTATGATTTTCTTGATTTATTCTTTCGTGTTAAACCAAATAATTAACATTTATAAATAAATTCATTTCTATTGTAAAATCATTGCTTAAATTCTGTAAATTAGTTAGTGTTTTCTTGTCTGGGAAGTTCTTTATCTGTCCCTCAGTTCTAAATGATAGCTTTGCTGGGTAGAGTAATCTTGGATGTAGGTCTTGCTTTTCATAACTTTGAATATTTCTTGCCAATCTCTTCAGGCCTGCAAAGTTTCTGTTAGAAATCAGTTGACAGTCCTATGGGAGGTCCCTTGTAGGTAACTAACCACTTTTGCTGCTTTTAAGATTCTCTCTTTGTCATTAACCTTTGGCATTTTAATTGTGTCTTGATGTGGACCTCTTTGGGTTCATCTTGTTTGGGACTCTGCACTTCCTGGACTTGTATGGTCTATTTCCTTCACCAGATTAGGGGAGGTTTTTGTCATTTTTTCATATAGGTTTTCAATTCCTTGTTTTCTCTCTTCTTTTTTTGGTACTCCCATGATGCAATTGTTGGTCTGCTTGAAATTGTCCCAGAAGGTCCTTATACTATCTTCACTTTTTTGGATTTCTTTTTTGCTGTTCTGATTGGATGTTTTCTGTTTCCTTGTCTTCCAAATCTCTGATTTGATCCTCTGTTTCATCTACTCTACTGTAATGTATTTTTCTTTTCAGTTAGTGTATTCTTCATTTCTGACTGGTTCTTTTTATGTTTTCTAGTTCTGTTTCTGTTTCTACCTCTATGTTTTAGTTTTTACAAGTTCATCTACTCTTCCCCTAAGTTCCTTGAGCATCCTTATAACCAGTGTTTTGAACTCTACATCTGGTAGATTCCTTGTCTCCATTTTGTTTAGTTCTTTTTCTGGAGTTTTGTTGTTCTTTTATTTGGGACACATTTCTTTGTCTCCTCATTTTGGCAGCCTTCTTGTGTTTGTTTCTATGTATTAGGTAGAGCTGCTATGTCTGCTGGGCTTGGTAAAGTGGTCTTATATAGTGGGTGTTCTGTAGGGTCCAGTGACATAGCTTCCCTGATCACCTGAGCTGGGCACTCCGTGTGTGCCGCTACCCCATGTGGGCCCTCCTGTTGTAGTTGAGCCTTGATTGCTGTTGGCACCTCAATGGGAGGGATTTATCAGGGGGCAGAACAGCCTCTGTCCCATCCCTCTTCAATGATGTTCTTTGAAAATAAAACTAACCAGTAAATAACTCCTGATACCTGTCTATGCACCTTTGGATGAGTCAGCATATTGAAGGTCACACCTGAAGAGCTAATGAATATTCTGCTAAGACCTCCTCTGAAACCTTCCCTAGGATTCCCACTGGCCAGAGAAAGATATAAAGCCTCAAGACAAAGGATCCATGGCATGCTCTTGCTAGAGCACCTCCACACCTTGTAGCTCTGCTTTCTTTTTCCTAAACTCTATGGGTCCTCACAAGACTTGCCACCAGGGGAGCAGCAGGCAGCGGCAGCTCATCCCAGGCTTATCTCTGAACCTGTCTCCAAGACCCCCATTTTCTCTGACTTTCCCAGTGAGCTCACTTCATTTACTGTGACCCATTTCTCAGGGAGCCAAAGCAGCCCCACCTCAGCTCTCTCCTTGCTCCTTCTACCCTAAGCCCTTCCTTTGTTCCACTGTCCCCAGCTTGAATAAACGTGCTCTCAAAATCACCTGGACTTGCCCTAACCAGTTTGGCTCAGTGGATAGAGCGTCGGCCTGCGGACTGAAGAGTCCCAGGTTCGATTCCAGTCAAGGGCATGTACCTTGGTTGCGGGCACATCCCCAGTAGGGGGTGTGCAGGAGGCAGCTGATTGATGTTTCTCTCTCATTGATGTTTCCAACTCTCTATCCCTCTTCCTTCCTCTCTGTAAAAAATCAGTAAAATATATTTTTAAAAACCTGGACTTGTGTTGCACAATCCTTCCTGCACAAAGTCAACAACCTACACACTACTGGTCAGGCCTAGACAGACCCCCTCTGGGCCCAGACCCCACCCAGTAACAAAACTAGTACAAAATAATACTGAATGTAAGCCGTACTGAAAAAAAGAAAAAGGAAGAGAAAGGATTGGCTACATATTTTGTGGAAACCATTGCAAAATGAGAATGTGGGGCTGTTTGCTGAAATATCATTACGAAGTATAAGATGGTGTTAGCAGATCGTTAACCCAGTATGAATCCTTCTGGAAGCCCAGGTCCTGGGCAGTTGCGGTTGGTTCATCCAGGCAAAGGTGGTGGGAGTCTGTCCTATGACGAACTGTCAGGCACCAACTGCTGGCTGTAAAAACCACACCTTCATCTCGATGAGAAATCTAATGATCCCCTGCCACTCGACATGGCAGCATTTTAACCTAGATGCTGGCACGCATGGGCACATTCGAGGCTGTGGCTCTGGGTGATTTGGTTTTAAACTTTATTTTTCATGTACAGTTTCAGATTATACAAAACATAGAAAATGTACTATTTCAAAGGCACATTAAGGAGAAAGTATCTAACTACCCTAAAATCACATTTGTCCACAAACCAAGGTTCAGACTTAACCTCTAGGCCTTTCCCTGCATTTCCTCATCACCACCGCGCCCCCAATATACAAAACTGCCCAATGCACTGTATTGTAAGTAGCCTTTCAACGATTAGCAAGTTTAGTCATTCCCCACCCAGGCAGATTTTAAATGATGCTACAGCTTCTATCTAAGCTACTATGTTTAGTGTGTTTACATACAGGCTTGGGGGTCCAGGTGTCCTCGGCATCAGTTAATACAGAGCATCCCAGGACCTCAGCCTGTCAATTAGGGATGCACACAGGCCACCAACCTGCCGCAGAGGATGGAGGATTGGGGGGAGGTCTCCAATTCTCCCGCGTTCAGGTATAAATATATACATTCACTCAGAGCTACACATCAGTTTTCCAAACTCACTTGACAGAGACCCAAAGTAATTTTAATGCAAATAACAAAATGAGTTAGTCTGTCTCCATCCATAGCCCCCCCCCCATTGAGAGAATTACAGTACTGTATAAAAATGTCCTAACATGCGCAAACTACAGTTCCTTCAAATACAGTTGTTACCAGTAATATATTTGGTCCTAATTTTTGCTTCCTGGATGTCTGTTAGTTTCCTTTGTTGTTGATGTAACTGATCATAAGCACCGAGTGAGGGCTGATTCTGCCTACAGGTGAGAAATGTGGGTATTTTCTCCCCGACACCATCACCTCGTTCCCACCTCCGCAATGCAGGGCAGGCAGCTCTCATGAGTCACAAAACCTTGGCATCGCGATGGATGTGGATGCTAATGCTGTACAGTAGCGGCGACCAGCCAGGAAAATCCATGGGGTCATTTCAGATTCTCACGCACCCCTCAAGTTTTGGAGAAGGAAATTCGTGCATTGCCCGGGGATGAGGCTTACCAGATTCCTGGTTCTGAGGGCTGCTGGTTTGTTTCCACATGGCCACCAGGAAACTAGAGAAGAGCCACCTGGCTGGGAAGCTGGGGGCACTGTAGACCCACCTTCCTCCACAGGCTCCTGTAGCATCCTCCAAACCCCAAGCATGTGGCTGCTCTGATCCACCCCACGCCTGAGTTTTCCAGGAGTGGCACCCTGTCCTGTCCATGGCCCGATGTCACCCTGCACTGTGCTGGTGGCCTCTCTGTGGGGCGGGTGTCCTGCCTCGGGGAGGATGCCTGGATTTGCTCGCCCCTGTGTTTTCAAAGCCTCACAACCTGCCCGGAACATAGCAGGCACGGAGTACTCGGTGGAAAATGAACAATGATTGAATGAACAGATGGACAGAAAAACCCAATCCTGCACTGAAAAGGAGTCCACGGTGGCCCCAAAGCTACTCAACACAGAACTGGGCTGATGGCAGATCGCTGAAGCATTTAAGCAGCACCAGTGCCGAGACGCGGCCAACAGGTCGCACTGGCCCAGGCATGCTTCCCCAGAAGCACGCTCAGCACCAGAGGAAAAGGACTGAGGCGCGCCAAGAGCTCATTCAACGGGGGCACGCCCCAGGGTCAGGCGCATTGCCGCACACCTCATGGTGCATTTACACCGAAGGACAGACTCCCCAAAGCCGCATTTCTCAGTATAGTCTTGGAATTGTCTGGAACACCCACCCCCCTAGACCCTGACAAGGCAGATTCCCCCGAGTGGCACTTGCGCCCTCTCAAGTCTGAGAACCACCGCAGACTGGGTTCCTGTCACTGCTTCATTGGCTCTCAGGGCCCTGGGGTGCTCCACAGAACTAAACGTCCTCTTGATGGAATCGACAATGCTGCCCAATAAATGCCAGCTGCACAAGTAAGAGAACGATGTTGAGGGTGATCTCCATGCCTCCAGGGGCATTTAAAGACAGGCAGGCACGAAGCAGGTTCCCTCCCACCCACCGGCCTCGCTTTTCAATCCTTGGTTGCCGTCCTCGCAGCCTTCATCACAGTTTTTAATTAGTTTTCCTAATTGGTTTTTAATTCATCTTCTCCTTGGACGATGAGCCCCAGAAGGAGAAATGATCACCCAGCCTTATGCTGATGAATGAATGGATGAATGAATGGGTAAATGAATGGATGGTGGATGGGTCCTCTGAGGCTCCAGAAATGTAATAGAGGCCAACCAGCTTAGAAGGCAGGTCAGGACGAGAAGGGGGAGGCCTTCTGACTTAGGGCTATAAGGAGGCTGTGGCCCCCCGCCTGCAGGGTGGCTGGGGTGTGGGGCCTGGGCCTGGAGGTTGGGTGGTCCAGATGAAAGCAGCTGTGGCAGGGACAGGGAAGAATCAAGAGCTGACGGAGGCCAGGGCTTTGGTCTGCAGTGGGGTCTAGACCCACCTCCCAGCTTGATATGATGAGAGCTTTAACGTTTGTGAGGAGGCAGTTATGCTCCCCGGGTTCTGGGAGGTGGCCCTCAACTTTAAGGCACATAAGCATCACGGAGGAGCTTGATAGCAATGCAGGCTTCTGGGCCCCACTTCTGAAGACAGATTTTGTAGGTCTGGGGGTGGGTACCTGATAGTGTGCATTTTACAGGTGTACTAGGGATCACAAGATGAAAGTCTTTGCCTCAGGGTGAGCCCACATTTGAATTCCCCTCCCCCAGGCAAGCAGGTGACATCGTCTGCAAGTTTAGGTGGCACCTTCGGGACCTAGCCCGTTATAGGCAGTTAGGGCCGTGGTCTGGTACAGGCAGAACACCAGGGTCCATACCTGTTTCTCACATGGAACTTGGCGGAATACCTGAGGAGGTTTCATCCCTCACCTGGCCGCCCCTCACCTCACCTTCCACCACTAAACACCCAGAGACTCGGGAAAGGGAAGCTGAGATGAGGATGACATGGTATGGCCCAAACCTAGGGGGAGATGTCCCCCGAGACCTGGCTTTCTCGGCCTCTTGTCCTCACATCACACCCCCGTGGTAAGGAAACATCCTGCTGGACATTTGAGGATTGG
Organism: Myotis daubentonii; assembly: GCF_963259705.1. Taxonomy (NCBI): domain Eukaryota; kingdom Metazoa; phylum Chordata; class Mammalia; order Chiroptera; family Vespertilionidae; genus Myotis; species Myotis daubentonii. The sequence continues at coordinate 21,701,418 of NC_081843.1, forward strand.
AGCGTGGCTGGATTTTTGGCTTTGTCTTGTTGGGACTTTCCGACGGCGGGAGTTCTGAATTCCAGCCTTCACAGTCCGTTCTCTGATCTCAAGAATGCAAAAACTCTTCTCTTTTTTTTGGCTTTTAAAGGAAACAATATGTTTGCTAGAAAAACCACAAAAAAAACAAAACAAAAAAACGGATTATATACAAAACGGTTATCTGGATGTAGACTCTGCACTGCGCGAGAGCGACCGAGCGCCGGCGTCTATTTGCGCTTCCTCAGGATCAGGTACATGAGGCCGCTGATGAAGGTGAAGGCGAAGGCCACCCACGCCAGGATGAAGGAGTAGCCGTACGTGCCTTCTGCGGTCAGAGTATAGAACTCCCGGTTGTGGTTGTGAATGTCTTGGCGTCGGTCTGTGTAAATGGAAGCTGCAATCATGACACACAGGCCTGGGAGAAGAAAAGTGAAGATACCAGTAAGTCATGGGCCGCAGCGTGTCCCAGGCCCCTGCGGGGACTATTAGAGACCAACTTAAGCTTTTATTGTTACAGGTGTTTGTTTTAGTCTATTGGAACGATGATAACGAATATTTTACTTGACTATCACTGCCTCCCCTGTCACCATTTTGCTGCCCATTCTTGCTAGCTGAACCCAATTTTTATTTTTTTAAATATGTGTTTATTGATTTCAGAGAGGAAGGGAGAGGGAGAGAGAGATAGAAACATCAATGATGAGAGAGAAGCATTGATCAGCTGCCTCCTGCATGACCCCCACTGGGGATCGAGCACACAACCTGGGCTTGTGCCTTGAATGGGAATCAAATTGTGACCTCCTGGTTCATGGGTCGACGCTCAACCACTGAGCCATGGTGGCCAGGCTGAAGACAATTTTATTTGGGCAGCCGTGTGCCCAGCCCAGAAGACAAGACATCATGTATCTAAGCCAGAGTTGAGCTGGACAGTTAATAGTTCAAGCTTTGCAGGCTCTGTACAATGTCTGTCCCCCACTACTCAACTCTGTACTTCCCCTTGCATACTACTTTAGCGGGTTAGGTTGGGAGGGAATGGCCGGAGCTGTGGCAGCCTTTTGGGGGCCATGAGAGGGTTGTCACTGACACTCTGAGGGTGATGGCATAGAAGGAGGAGAGGTGTGGGGGTTGGGGACACTGCTGCTGAGCTGCCGGACCAACTCTGGCACCTTCCACCTCCTATTTGTTATATTAAAAAAGTAAAGGTCTTTGTGGCTGAAGTCATTGTTAATTGGAATTTTCTCTTACTTGCAGCCAAAGGCAACTTGACTGAATCACAGACATGAATGCTAGGATGAGGTTAAGCACCCTGGTTTTCCTGGCGGGACCTATCGCCTCCCCTGGCCAGCTAGGACTGTCCATCAGGGTGCCAGCCCTTCTCTAACTGGGGGTTGAGTGTATGACCATCTCTGCCGATCAGATTGTTGTTCCTGGAGGCTTGAATCGAGGGAAAAGCCACACTGTCTTCTGATTCACACGGATTCTGCCAGCATCTCGCTGAAGTGACTGCCCATCAGTTCCTGCTGCCTGGATCCTCTATCCGAGACCTGGTGTCCAGCTTCTCCTTCGAATCGTGTGAGCTGCCCCGGCATCCGGCTCTTACGTAAGTTATCAGAGCGTCTGCTGCTCACACCTGAACATCACTGACTGATATGGAGTCCAAACCTTGCAGGCTTGGGGCAGAAGAGGGAGGGGCAGGTCCTCGGCCAAAAAATGGTCAAAGGAGTTGTTGTGGACGGCAAAGGGGTGTGTGTGGCTTTTGTATCAAGGTAACCAGTTTTGACTAAATGGCCTTCAGAGACAAACAGACACATGGAGACAATAACAGAAAGGAAACTTGAATGGGAATCTCCCCAACTCCCTCTCTGCGTGTTACGTGTCGAGATTCGATGGCCATTAATGGTGCGAGTAGTGGAGTGTCCATGCCTCTCACTGCGAGATACAAAGAAAGTAAAGGAAGAGGCAGAGCAGACACCCCCTCACGGGTGCCCTTAGGCAAGTTGTATTGCTTCTCTCGGCCTTACTGGGTCTGGGTCTGCGTCTCTGCTCCCAAGTGCTGGGCTCATGGATGAGAACACTCATCCCCAGGTTCTAACCAACAGGTCAAGATGGGCCTTTGGGGTCTGCACTTTAGACAGGTCCCCAGAGGGATCCCGGTGGACTTGGGGCTCAGGGACCAAGGGACCCTCCAGGGTCTTTTATGATCGAAATGCTCTCATCTCTGCCTGCACCCTGGCTTGTCAGGTAAGGTGCCCTGAGGGAAGGATGCTGTCTGTGACCAGCCATCCTGCTATGCCCAGGACTGAGGGGTTTCCTGGGATGCAGGACTCAGTTTTAAAACTGAGACAGCCCAGCCGGAGTGGCTCAGTTGGCTGAGCAGTGTCCTGTGTACTGAAGGGTCGCCGGTTCAATTCCTGATCAGGGTACATGCCTGGGTTGTGGGTTTGATTCCCAGTCAGACAGCATATGGAAGGCAATCGATCAATGTTTCTCTTTCACATCGATGTTCCTCTCTCTCTCTCTCTCTCTCTCTCTCTCTCTCTCTCTCTCTCTCTTCTTCAGCATGTCTTCAGGTGAGAATTAAAAAAACAAAAAGTAAAACTGAAACAGGTGCAGGCACACAGATCACCCTGGTGTGTGGTAATGTGCCTTGGGACTATGTTGAGGGCATGGCAGGCCTGGACTTCACTCTGGGCTGCAGAGAATGAAGTCTGGGAGACAGACAGGTGGCTGGAAGGGGGTGGGAGTTAGCACCAGGCAGCAGGCGGTCTCTGAAGTACAGAGTTCTCATCCTCCGCAAGCCACCCGTTGTCTCCCGACTGGAAAGTACAGTGGAAGGTGTGTGTGTGTGTGGCGGGGGGGAGGGCTTCCAGTTTTTGTCATCAGAAAGCTTTAACTCTCTACTGAGGAACAGTAACGCACCATCATGTGGTGGCAGAGGCTCCTAAAACTCACAAGTAGGGCAAAGTGCTCTGGGACACCTTTTTTCTCTAAGTCCCTTCAGGATTGAGGCCGTGTCTTGTTCATCTCTGTATCTCCAGCAGCCCCCAAGGGCCCAAAGCAGGCACATCTAACGCCAACCAGCCAAAAAAAATGACGAAAAGCCAGTTGGTGGCTTCCCACCAGCTTGGGAAAAAGACCCCCAAATCCTAGCAGGCTTACAACACCTATGAGTCTGGCTCAGCTCACACCAGGCCTCCCACCCCAGTCTCTACACTCCAGCCCCACTGGCCAGCTAAGTCTCTTCTATCACAGGGCTTTGGTCATGCTGTTCCCTCTGCCTGACACACTGTTCCTTCCCCTCTGTACCAACAGAGCACATTCTGCAGCAACTCCTACTCACCCTACAGATTCCAGCTCAGGAAGGATGCCCCCCCCGCCCCCGACTCCCTAACTAAATCCAAACTCCAAAATATGAAATGTCCCACGGAGGCACCGGGGCACAGCTGCCAACCTCTCCTTTCCAAGTCCTCACCTGCCACCCTCCTGGCTGGGAAGTGAGGGGGTGGGGGTGGGGGTGCCGATTCCAGGAAGCCTGTCGTTTCACTTACATGACATGAGCTGGATGATGGAGGTTAAAACAAACCTCTCTCCCTGCTTGAGGCGGAAGAGCTGGAGCAAGAAGATCAGGAAGGCGATGCAGCAGAGAATGGTGGAGAGGATCATGCTGGCCTGGACCGCCTGCATCGTGGAGTAATCTGTGGGAAAGGACAACAGCGCGGGACTGAGGACCGCAGGCGGCCTGGGCCCCGGGCGCAGGGACAGTGCCAGCTCCGGAGTGGGGGGATGAGACCAAAGTGCAGGGAGCATAGTGTGAGCACAGGGCAGTCAAAGAGTCTTTCCTCCCCATCCCCCCGCCTCTAGTGTCCACTTGTGCACTTGACCCGAGTCCCGTGTCCTTGTCTGGAAAACGGAGAACCACCACCTGCTGGGCATTCTTCCTGGCCTGGGTCGCTGCTCCCACATCCGTGGCTCTCGCATGGGGGAGTATTTAAAAGCACAAGTCGCCAGGTTCCAAGCTGGCAGATTCTGATGCAAGAGCTCAGAGGGGACAGGTCAGTCTGCGTGTCCGGACTTTAGCGAGACCTCTGGAGGCATTCTCGGGGACGTGGGGCCCTCAGGACTGAGTGTACATTTAAGAGAGTGAACCTTGCGCTCGCTTCTTAGGAAAAGGAAAGCGAAGTTGTTTCAGATGGGCCTGAGAGTGTGGCTGTGAGCAATCGGGGTACGGGGGAGCTGGAGCGAGACAGGAGCCAGTCTGCGTGAGGGCGCCGCACGGGGAAGGACACAGCTGGAGCCCTGCACCGAAGGTGTACAGAGGGGTCGAGTGCAGGGCCTGGAGCCGCCTGCGTGGACCTCAGTTTCCTCACCTGTGAAATGGGGATAATAATAGCTCCCGCCTCAGCAGGCTGGGGGAGTGGGGTGAGCTCATCCATGGAAGGATTTTAGGGGGTGCCCCCTCAAAGGGAATGCTATGTAAGGGCTGATGTTATCACCAGGACGCAGGTAAGATGGTTGAGGGGACAGTGCCCAGAGCTGCAGAGGAAAATCTAAGGAAAACCTTCCTTTTTTCTTTTTCTTCTTGCAATCTTGCCTAATAAATGACTAGAGGGAGGCACAACGTTAAGCTCTTAACGACATGTTAAGCAACGGCTCTGAGCGTGGTCTGGCTGCGCGTGAAGAGCCGCCGGACAGCATGGAGCCCCTCCCCCACTGCTTACAGTGAGGAACGAACCCTCTTCCCCTCCCCCAACCCCACATGATCGCATCCTAGGGAGTCCAAGAACAGGCAGAGGGAAGGACAGTGGCAGAAGAGGTTGCCCTCGGAGCAGGGGGTGGTGGGAACTGAGCTAAGAGGGGCCCGAGGGAGCCCTCTGGGGGACGGAATGTTCTCCTTCTTGCCTCGGCTGGTGGTTACAAGGGTGCACACATAATTGTCAAAGCTCTTTGAACTGAGACCTTAAGGAGTCTACGTGTTATAGCTCCGTTCTGTTCCAAAAACATCTGGGAGGCTACACCGAGAAGAACTCCATCAGAATCTCTGGTGGTGTTGGGACCCGGCCTGGAGGGGGCGCCACCTTCAACGTGACCCTCTCTTTCTGCTCTCTGCCACGTGGGGACATGAGAACCAGGCTGTCTGCAAGCCAGCACGAGTGTCTGTTCTCACCAGACACCTGATCTGCCCGCGCCTGGGAGATATAAATGTCTGTTGTCCAAGCCACGCACCGGCCTATGGTTACACGCTGCCTGGACGTAGGCAGACCGTGGCTGTAGGAGAGGACAGAGGGTTTCTCAGCGTTGGGGGGTGGGTGCAGAAGGCAGCGCTGGTGGCCGATGAGCTCAGTGTAGGTGGAGGCCAAACAGTGCACTGACCAACGACACTCACCGATGAGAGGGGTGCTCACTGAGCTCTTGTTTAAATGTGTCTACGGAGCTCCGGGAGCTCTCCACCTGGCCCGTTAGCACGCGTGTAGCACCGCTAATATCTGGGTTTACTGGTGGTTTTGTTTTTAACAAGGAAAGAACCGGACGCAGTCTCGGGACCTTCAAGAGGCAGATGCATCTGGTGAGGGTTTAATTACATTTGATTTTCAATGTAGCATTTTAAACAGAATTCCCTTCCTTTATGGCAAGTGATTCCAGGTGAGCATTTATGTAGGGACATAAAGTCCCCTTCAAAAGAAATTGATGTAGGAAACCGTGAGCAGGTTTAAAGTAGGGTCGGCAGGCTTTTCTGTGAATACTCTGGGCTTGGTGGCCATATAGTGCCTTGTTACATTTTTGTCTTTGTTTTTTGTCTTAACAACTCTTTAAAAATGTAAAAACCGTTCTTAGCTCATTGGACTGAATGTGGCTGGTAGTTTGCCAACCCCTGTTATTTTAAGGAAAAGTAACAGGGAATTAAATAATTCCACGTAGAGGATGTGGAACGCAAATAATAGAGACTTGGAAACATTGCCATGGAGCACAGCCAGCTCGCCCAGCTGGCCACGCACACGGACAGCCGGGGCTGCAGAGCGCAGGGGAGAATGGCTGTTTCCCGGGTCAGGGGTTAGGGTGGCAGATAAAGGCACCGAGGGGGAGGGGTGTGGCAGGGACCACGTGATGCGGTTTAGAGCTTCAGCGGCGATCACTTCAAGACTGGAATGCTGGCTCCATCATTTAGTCCTGGATGTGTAACCTTGGGTTTCCGCCCTGTGCCTCAGTTTCCCTACCTTAAAACGGGGCCAATGGTCCCTGACGGACAGGGCTATGAAATTGCTGAGGTAAAGGACTTAGCCCTGTGCCTCGCAGTAAGCCTTCAGCAAATGATGCCTTCTACTGGGATTTCTGCTGCTTGTGTTATGAATGTTGATATTGTCACTGACGGAATGGTGAGACTTTAGGAGTCAGTGAGCAGGGTCCCTTGCTCCCTAAATAGGATGGCCAGGTTTGGTAAACAAACACACAAAAACACACACAGGATGCCCATTAAATATGAATGTCAGATAAACAACACATAATTTTTTAGTGTAAGCATGTCCCATGTTAATATTTGGGGCATACTTAAATTATTTATGGTTCCCTGAGATGCCAAATTTAACGGGGCATCCGGTATTTTATCAGGATGCCCTCCTGCATCAGTTCTAGAACAGAACACAGAGCCATCCTCTCCAGAGTGGAGGAGAGTAGCAGCCGGCATGTGTTTAAGTGGGATGCTCTGCATTTGCAAAGCCCTGTGGTACTTCGGCTCATGCACAGAGGCAGGCGGGGCAGGTGCAGCGCTTCTACCTCCATTTACAGCTGAGGATACTGCTGTTCTGAGCACTCAGATGACCTGTCCCAAGGCAAGGTGACACAGCTCACACAGGAGCCAGCTGTTGAGATGCTGGGAAGTGGCACTGATGTCAGATATAATCTCTGAGCCTACGGAGAGGGGAGGCTTGGATAAGTGAGAAGGGGGAAAGATTCTAGATAAGGGCTGAAGCTGAGAAAGTGCGAGGAAGGGAAGCTCTGCTTGGCCAAGACACAGGGATGGGTGGGCCCAATGTAGCGGGGGTTGGTGCGCCCTCCAGCTTCCGGCTTCTCCACCCCCTCCTGTCTCCAGCTGCCATCGTCCCTGCTGAACCCCTGGCCGGACCCCTCCCATCATGCTGGGTGGCGGAGAGGGTGAAGAGTCAGAGGGCGGGGAGGCGGCCTCTTTCTCATCAATGCTTCCCCATCAGCTGCAACTCACAGGCAAAGCTGTCGTCGATGTCTGTACAATTGGTGCTGTTGACTGTGAAGCAGACTTTCCAGACATCTGCAAAAAATCCGTCTCCTACCCACCAGGCCTGTAACACAAAAGGGAAACACAGGGAAAGGCTGATGGGTAATGATGAAAACACGGACTCCTGGTGGGTGGGAGGCACGGGGTGAATGGGCGCAGTGTGCGGTGTGCGTGCGGGTCACCGGGGGAGCTGGTTAACGTGCAGATTCTGATTCAAGAGGCTGGCAGTGGGGCCTGAGATCCAGGCTCAGGTGATGCGCCCAGGTGATGTCCACCTGGTCTGAGTAAAGGACAGGATGGTCCAGGCCCTCCTGAGGTGGAGGAGAGGAGGCCAGGCTCAGTTGGTGGAATAAACAGTGGTAAATTCCACCAGGGCCACAGGGGTGAAGGCAGAAGGGAGTGAGATAATGAAGAAACTGGTCGGGGAAGGGGGAGCCTGTTATGAATGAAATGATCAGGCGAGACTCTCCTGTCTTCAGTCCAAATGCTTTCATTTCTCTCCTGCTTCTGCTGTCTCCACCCCCCAGAAGACAGGACTCTCCCCCACCCGTCCACCCAGTCACAGACATTCACTGAGCACCCACTGCGTGCCCTGCTACAGCGCCAAGCACAATTCCTAACCCATGAGCAACCGGTGACTCACTGACTGGCAAGAATGCCCATCTGTGTCTGCCCCGTGAGCGCCACAGTCGTGTGCATACGCAGGAGCGTTCCATGGGACTGAGCGGCGCTGTGGCCGATGGCTTTTCTGCCCCTCGTGTCTGTCTATTCTGTTCACTAAGTCTGCGACCATTTCAGAACCCCAGAGGACCAGGTGCAAGACACAGAAAAAGGAGATTCTAAAAGAACATTCACTACCATTTATTTCACCAAGTGCGGGCCCTCAGGCTAACGGCAAGTGAAATACTTTTAACTCCCGGCATCACTGTGATCCCTGCCCTACCCACTCACGGCTGTTCTTCAGGAACCTGCAAGAAGCCAAACCCGATCACTGCATTTATCTGCCCTTACAGGATCCAAGGCCAGATCTGTAATGGTTCCAATCCCAGCTCTGCCACTTACTGCAGTGTAAACTCCAGCAGGGACCTTAACTGCCCTGAGTCCCAGTTCCCTCACCATAAAACAGGGCTAGGAGAGGGCCTATCTTGTAAACTTGAGGTCAGGATCAACTGAGATGATGCACATAAAAGGGACTAGCCCAGGACCTGGCCAGTGTGAGCGCACGCTAAGTGACAGGAGGTGTGATGGTCTATGATACTACTGCTATGACGATTAGGCATCAGGCAGAGCTGATGGCCACTTGTAAGGCGCATTTTTTTTAGCTGTGTGAGCAGTGTTTCTGACTTGAAATGTCTCTGCAGTCTGAAATGATCAGGATTGAAGCCAGACCTTTGGATCGAGGTCTGGGCCACAGGGGACCTTTGGCAAAAAGCTTCATTTCCAGCTGGCAGGGATATTAATCTATGCCAATAGATTATTTACCTAATGCATTCCTGCCATATGGCTGAGAGCTGGACACTACAGGACAGGAGTTCAATTTTTCACGGAAGCACGGGCAGAGTCAGAGAGTCCCAACCCTGGGCTCTGCTGGGGAGGGCAAGGCCAGGGGGGCCAGCAACAAGGGCTTCTGTCAGTCAGGAGATGTCAGAAGCGAGAGGGACAGAGATCCCCTGGGATGGGTCACCTGGGAGCTAGGGCAGTGGTCCTCCACCGAGGATGATTTTGGCCCCCTTCAGATATTTGGCAACGTCCGAAGACATTTCTGGTTGTCACAAGTAGGGGTGGGAGTGCTGCTGGCATCTAGTGGGTAGAGACCAGGGACGTGGCTAACCCTCCTACAGCAACAAAGAATGATCCAGCCCAAAATGACTGGCCAACCTAGTGCCAAGGTTGAGTCATTGACCTCAGGAGGGCTGAATTGAAGCCGAGTGCCCAAAGGGCTTCCTACAACCAAAGCTTTTGGGGGAATCAGAGATGAGAGGACCAAGGTCCCGGCCCCACCTAAATGTGGATGCTTCAGACCCCAACACTTAGGCCAGAGCCCTCAGGCCCCAGGCTCAGGAGGTGGGCATGCCCTGGTGGGCAGGACAACCCCAATTGCAATCACCTTGGGGAGTTCTTTAATCCTACTGTTGACGGCAGGACCCAGGGGCTCTGGGATGGTCATAAGGAAAAGGAACTTACATTGTCGATGGTGGCGATGAAAAGCAAGGCCGCGGAGGTGATGTGGAAGATGATGATGAAAGCCAGGAGCACCAACATTTTCACAGGGCACGGTAGGGCAAGGGGTTGCGTTGAAAGCCCAGAGAGAGCAGGAGATGTGCTAAAGAGGGTGTGAGAAATTGGAATTTGTCAACGACAAAATTAAAATGAAAAACAAGCAACTTTTAATGGGGTTTAAGAAAATAAAAAACAGCTCTTCCTGTCTTTCCTTGCCTGCATATTTTATCAGACAAAGTCTAGAGCTTTCTTTTCAAAGCTGTTCTTCGTTGCATCCAGACACTGAATATTCCTTGTGGAGGATTTGGGGTGAGGACCAAATAGAATCCCTACTTAAGAAAAGCATCCCACCTCCTCAGTGGCCTGCCAGGGGCACTGAGGGGGGCAGGAGGGGCTGTGTGGGGGCTTAAATGCTGTCTGAATCTCCCTCCCACCGGGCAATGCTCTGGGGATATCACAGCACCGGAGGAAGCTCACCCTCTGAGTTGAGTATTCATTATCACAGTCTCTGCTGTGTAACAAAGCAAAGGTGGTCATGATACACAAATATTTCCTAGTGATCTGACCGTTTATAAAATTAACCCTCACTCCAACACCCTTCCTCTTTTTTTTTTTTTTTTTTTTTACAGAGAGGAAGGGAGAGGGTAGAGAGTTAGAAACATGGATGAGAGAGAAACATCGACCAGCTGCCTCCTGCACACGCCCTACTGGGGATGTGCCCGCAACCAAGGTACATGCCCTTGACCAGAATCGAACCTGGGACCTTTCAGTCCGCAGGCCGACGCTCTATCCACTGAGCCAAACCAGTTAGGGCCAACACCCTTCCTCTTAATACCTATTCTCATTTGAACAACATCCGACCACTAAATGCAAATACAACATGTAGCAGACAGCTGCCATTCATTTTTTTCTCCCTCGGGGCACTGGAAGACTGAATTTCCCAGACTCCCTTGCAGTTAGGTTGGACCTCGTGACTAATTCTGGCCAATGGGCTGTAAGCAACACTGGTAGGTGTCATTTCCGGTCTGAAGCATTTCCGCATTCAGAAGCAGGTGTGAGTTCTCCATGCTCCCTCCCCCTGATGACATAGCTGGGATGGTGCAGCCACAACACACTGAAATAGAATCGTTAAAAGAGCCTTTTCCTGATACCAACTCTCCCACCCAGAGAGTTGCACTGTGCCAAACCCTCCACCCTTTCTCTGTCAGCTCTCCCCTCGGCGCGTGCTCACTCTCACTCCCTTAGTCCCTGACCAAGGCCGCCCTCTGAGACCCAGGACCTTTAACAATGAGCCAGGAGCTGTGTGGCTGCAGGGCTCAGCCTGGGTGGCCCCAGCTGTGACTCTGCATCATCATTTGGAAGAACCTAGTGAACCAGCTCAGAGATTCTTCCAATTCTTTTAAAAAGGACAAACCCCCTCTTTGTTTAGGCCTGCGTCACTCTTAGTCACTCTTAGCTGCCATCATACGCTGCCTGGAAAGAGATGCATTTCTGATCCTCGCAATAAAGGAAAAGACAAAAAAGGCTCCTGCACCACAGATATTACATCAATGCCAGCTGGAATGCAAAATGCCAGCCTCATCAGGCAGGGCCACAAACTTCAGGGTGATAATGGCTTTACACATTGTCCAGCTCAGATGACACAAATGCCTAAGACTTTCTGGAAAAGGAAAAGAAAGGCTTTAACTCAGTCTTCCCCAAAGTGTGGAATTCATGTTACAAGGCATGATTTTGGATGGTGCATTGATATGGTATCAAATAACAATGAACCATGTAGGGAGAAAGCCCTCATGGGAATGGTCTGAGTCCACCAAGGAGAAAAGACCCAGTTTGGTCCTAGCCTGTCTCTAACATGGGCCATTTTTTTTTAAAGCAACAATAAGCAGAACTTTTGGCAAGCCATAGTGTGTAGCTAGAATTAACAATGTTGCTTTGATATTATAATGTTTATTTTAAGGTTCTCTCTTTTTAATTTTTTTTTCATGTATTGATTGATTTTAAAGAAAGAGGACAGGAGGGAGGGAAGGAGAAAGGGAGGAAGAGAGATTGAGAGTGATGTATTGTTCCACTTATTTATGCATTCGTGTGATGCTTCTTGTATGTGCCCTGACCGGGGATCAAACCCACAAAATTGGTGTATCTGGACGATGCTTTAACCAACTGAGCTACTGGGTCAGGGCTAAAGTTCTCTCTTTTTATAGAAATATCATATATAGTAGAGACATAAAATCTCATTAAAACAACTTTATTGAAATTTTAAAAGAGTGAGTCATTTAAAAAATATATTATGTACATAAAAGGACAGGTGGTCTTCAGTGTTAGCAAAAATCCTGGGGGTGGTTCTCAGAGCCCAGTGTCTGGACGCGTTGCTTTAACACCTGAGAGTGGTTTCAGTTGGAGTCCCAGACATTAGGAATAATCTCCTGCACAGAAAAGGGTAAGTGTATACAAGGGGTTAAGTCAGGTCTTGAGTCCAGTGTAAGGCGAAGGCCTTGGGGAATACAAGGGTGGCTAGAGATTGGTTTGAATTGTTTGACATCCGGGAAAATTGGAAATAGAGAAGTACTCTCCCATGATGACACCTGGAATTCAGATCTAGTGACTCACCAGAGCTTTGGAGGAAATTATTCATAAGTAGAGGAGATCCCTTGAATCTTTAAAAGGGACTAGAAATGACTCTTTACTCCTACATCTTTTTTCTTTTTTAAAAACATATTTTTCCCTGACTGGTTTGGCTCAGTGGATAGAGCGTCGGCCTGCGGACTCAAGGGTCCCGGGTTCGATTCCGGTCAAGGGCATGTACCTTGGTTGCGGGCACATACCCAGTGGGGAGTGTGCAGGAGGCAGCTGATCAATGTTTCTCTCTCATTGATGTTTCTAACTCTCTAGCTCTCTCCCTTCCTCTCTGTAAAAAAATCAATAAAATATATTTTTTAAAATATATTTTCATATCCTTTGACCCAACATCTCTACATTTTTTAAAAAAAATATATATATTTTTTATTGGTTTTTTACAGAGAAGAAGGGAGAGGGATAGAGAGTTAGAAACATCGATGATAGAGAGAAACATGGATCAGCTGGCTCCTGCACACTCCCTACTGGGGATGTGCCCGCAACCAAGGTACATGCCCTTGACCGGAATCAAACCCGGGACCCTTGAGTCCGCAGGCCAACGCTCTATCCACTGAGCCAAACCAGTTAGGGCTACTCCTACATCTTTAAATCAAAATAAGTCTCCCTATTCTATTCCTACTGGCAGCCACTCACCCCAGTTTCCTATGACCCCTTCCGGAGATAGTATCTGTTATGTGGGAACGCTTACTTTCCACTCCTCTTGCTTCCCTGTAGAGCAGCGGTTCTCAACCTGTGGGTCGCGACCCATTTGGGAGTCGAACGACCCTTTCACAGGGGTCACCCAAGACCATCGGAAAATACATATATAATTACATATTGTTTTTGTGATTAATCGCTATGTTTTAATTATGTTCAATTTGTAACAATGAAAATACATCCTGCCTATCAGATATTTACATTACGATTCATAACAGTAGCAAAATTACAGTTATGAAGTAGCAACGAAAATGATTTTATGGTTTGGGGTCACCACAACATGAGGAACTGTATGAAAGGGCCGCGGCATTAGGAAGGTTGAGAACCACTGCGAGGGAGATGCACCAGAGTAACACTTCTGGCCTCATGCCCCACCCCTCACTCACTCCTTCGCTTCTGATTGGAGGAGCCATCCCGTGTTCACTTCCGGGGTTGGTGGCGCTCAGCCATCAAGGGGCCACTGTGTATGGCGATGCTCTTCCCTCCTCTCGCCACTAGGCGTGTCTGAGCTTCCAGAGTCCCAATGCCCCTTGGCTGGAGGGGCTCCGGGGCCAGTGGAGGACAGGGGTGTGGAGCTGAGAGCTACAGCAAGCGCATTTGGCCACCGTCTGAGCGAAGTCAACCCAGCCTTTCTCACCTGCTCATATCCCCCAGAGATCATTCTTTTCCATATGAGTGCACCTGCTTCTTGGATAGACTGCCTGGTGTTCTGTTGTAGGCTATGCCACAATGGACTCCACTAGCTCCCTATCCAGGCCCATTTCATTCATTTCCAGGCTTTTGCTGCTCCAGGCTGCACCGCCAGTGAACATTTCTGAACTTACTTCTTGGGCAGATTCCTAAACCTAGAGATGCTGGGCCAAAGGATATAAACGTTTAATTTATTGCATTTTAATTTTTATTCATTAAAATCTGATTTACTGCAAAGCATACTAGGAACTGTTAGTGCTGTGTCAGCCTTGATCTTCAGAGGGTCTTCAGGAGGTAGAACGTATTGGACCAACTCCTATGCATGGCCTGGGTGGGTGGACAAGCCTTGGTTTCCTACCTTTGACTTATTAACACCCCTATTTCCCCTGGAAGTATAATTCCGCCGCTACAGTCCAGCCTCTGCATGCCCACGGCTCTTCACAGCGGCGCTCAATCCTTCCCACAACACACACCCATGTTTCACTCCTGGGCAGGGACTCGGTGGGCCCTCTCGGGAGATACTGAAGGGCAGACAGCTCCCTGGCCTGGGTATTGGATGAAGGCTGGCCCAGCAAACCCAGGGTGGCATCACATTTATGCTTCCCATGCACAGAAACTTATTTTCCCTTAAAAAAAAGTCATATTGACCCCTTGTCTCCCCCACCTCCCCCATCCTTGCAGGACACAGTGCTCTGCTGAAGCAGAGTTCCCAGAGGGAACTGCCACCCCCACTGGGTTTCCCTCACATTGTCTAGGTCTCAACTCAAGCAGCCCCTCCTCAGAGCAGTGTCCGTGATCATCCACGCCCTCCAGCAATGTCTATCCCCCATCATTATCTATCCCAGTGGTTCTCAACCTTCTGGCCCTTTAAATACAGTTCCTCATGTTGTGACCCAACCATAAAATTATTTTCGTTGCTACTTCATAACTGTAATGTTGCTACCGTTATGAATCATAATGTAAATATCTGATATGCAGGATGGTCTTAGGCGACCCCTGTGAAAGGGTTGTTCGACCGCCAAAGGGGTCGCGACCCACAGGTTGAGAACCGCTGCTCTATCCCATCCCAGCATCACCGATACCATCCCTTGGTTTATTTTCTTCGGAAAACTTTCAGTCTCAACGAATCTTATTTGTTCACTTGTCTATTACCTCTCTCTCCCTCTGTCCCCTGCTGTGCCCGGGCACAGAAGCTGTCATTTTCCCTCTGGGGAAATGGAGAATTGAAAAGGCCCTTGGAAAACCCAGCGCTCTGATTGTCCAGAGACAGGAACTGGGAGGCCATGACTGGCTCCAGTCCCACAGTGAAATGGGAGCAAGGCCAGGACTTAGGGTCTCCTGGCCCCTCTCCAGTTTCCCTTGGGAGACCCCTCGAGGGCGCATGACGATCTTTCAACAGCCAATGACCATTTCCCCAAAGTCTCTGTCACTCTCCAGCACAGCATTCGCCAGGCAGTTCAAACCAGGGCTGTTTTCTTTTGGTGCCGAGCAGGGTGTGGTAAGAGGCCACCTGGGTTTGGGCGTTCACCTATCCAAAGGTGGGAGGCCGCACCAGATGAGCTTCTCCAGTTCCCATCTAGAAATCAGAGTCTTACGATTGGCAGAACTTCTCTTTTTAAAAAAATATGCTTTGATCTACATAGTCCATGGGCTGATTAAGACTAAAAAGGATAATGGAACCAAAAGGCATATGATGAAAAACCACAGCCCTCTGCCCTACCCCAGTCCTGATCCTTTTTGGCTTGAACTTTTTGGCTGTCTTTCCCTCCACAGTTCCATATTTCCAAACAATACTCATGCATTTCTATTTCTAGATTCATCTACTGTAAACATCACTGACTTCCTGCCTCGAGGAGAGTTTCCTCACCCGTCATCCCAATACAGCCTTGCTGGAAGCTAATTCCAGCGGGGCACAATAAGATGCAAGAAGTCCTCAAAAGGTTGATGGGCTTCTCTGTTCAGCAGGGCTGAATCATAGTACCTGCTGCTGGAATAGCCGAAAGCATTTCCCCAAACCTAAAGATGTGTATATATTATTGTCTGCTGCCTGACAGCTGAGGGCAGTTCCCCCAACCTGACAATGCCTACTATATACCAGGCCTTACCTCTGATATGTTTATCTGCTTTGCTTTTGGGCAATTTGTGTTAATAGAGTGAGGGGTCCAGAGATTCAGAGAACTTGGTTACTGAAGCTAGGTCTCCTCTGGCTCCCCAAAATGCCGTCCAAATTTATATGTCTAGTCTCTGTTAATTCACATGCAGCCCCTTCTCCAGATTCCTAAACCCTTCTAGATGCTCAGAAACATGCCGGCACAGTCTTGTCATCCTCACATCAGTAAGTGTCATTTGCATTATGACCATGTCGGCTGTTCGCTGCAGAGCCAAATAGTGTACCATGATTGCATTCTTCTTAAAAAACTTGTCTTTTCTCTAGCTAGTTCCCTGTTCTCTCGCTCTGTGGCTCCATCTATTATCCTCATTTCTTCCTTATTTTTTTATCATCCCAAGTCTCCTATGGCAGAACCCCAGATGCTGGGCAAATGCACGGTTTCACTTGCAAGCCTAGACTCATCTTTCCCAGGGCACTTGACCCCGCCAGGCCCTCTCTAACTCCGTCCTCCGCTGCTCTCCGCCATGTGCAACCTCAGCAGCTGCTGCTGCCACAGAACAAGTAGGACAAGCACTCTCCAGAGAAGACTAGCAGATTCGCCCATAAGTGTGGCTAGGGCACAGGATGCTGGCATAGCCCCAAGAGATAAAGGAGATAAAGCAGGTCCCTGGGGAGGGGATGCCCAAGAGGACTCATCCCACACGAAACGAGGCTGCTTCTGATGAAAGGTCGAGCTACAGTTTACACAGCCTGTCTTGTGCTGGATCTTCACGCCAACTCTGTGAAGCTGGCAGAGTGAGGTATCATTATCCCCATTTTACAGATGACAGACTGAGGCTGACAAAGGCTTCAGGTGACTTGCCAACGTTTGCAAAGCCGGGATGTCAATCTATGGTTTTCCAACTCCAAATCCAGGACACCAGGACACTTTTCTTTCTTTTTAAATATATATTTTATTGATTTTTTTACAGAGAGGAAGGGAGAGGGATAAAGAGTTAGAAACATCAATGAGAGAGAAGCATCGATCAGCTGCTTCCTGCACATCCCCTACTGGGGATGTGCCTGAAACCAACGTACATGCCCTTGATCAGAATCGAACCTGGGACCCTTTAGTCTGCAGGCTGACACTCTATCCACTGGGCCAAACCGGTTAGGGCCAGGACACTTTTCTATGACCCTCTTCCCTGCCCACATGCTTAGGGCCTAATGAAAGTCACATGGTGGCCTAATTAAAATCAGGTGAGAGGACAGGCAGCCTCATTTTTGTTTCTGTTCCTTTGGCTGGATTTACCTCAAGCTTTGCACCAGGCAGGAGAGATCTGGGAGGGCCCATTAGCTAAAATTGGGATATGCCTGGGCTAATTAAGAAAGGGCTTGACGAAGAAGGATGTTTTAGTCTTCATTTGGACTAAAAATAGAGCTTCCTGCCTTTTTAAATCTATTGGTTCACTGGCTAAACTGAAGCATGTGTTGTCTTTATTAATCTACTCTGAGATTGGTTTGAATTTTGGCCCTTTAATCACCGAAAAGATTCACTGTGACATGGGAGAATGGACTACATTCTGCTTTCTAATTACAACACACCTTCTCTCCACCCAGAAACTCAGGTGGATCTGGCGGAGCACTGTACCTGGACTCTCCAACCTTGGTTTAGGTGCATTGTAGGAACCATGGAAAAGGGTCTTCAGATTGAATGCCTACCATTGTATACCCATAAAATATCACAGAAAATAGTACAGAACACAGGGTATTAGAAATTATTATTTAATTTTTTTCTTAAAATGAGAATAGTAATCAGAACAGGAGCAGCAAATGGGCTTCCACCTCCTTTGGGCATGGGACTGAGATGAGCAGGGGTGAGGAGGAGGAGGAGGAGGAGGAGGAGGAGGAGGAGGAGGAAGAGGAGAGGCATTGGGAGATGTAGGTGGGGCCATGGAAATTCTGCACACAGAATGGAGTATTTGTGGCTCCGTGAATGTCAAGTTCTAAAGCGATGGTTGACAGTACTCCCCAGAAATGTCCATCTAGATCTCAGATAGCAAACAGGATACACCAAGAATTGCTACTTCCTTGCTGCCTCCTAAGTAGAGGTGCTGTCCTACTATGCCGTGGTCCAATGTTTGCTTGAAGTGTGTGTGTGTGTGTGTGTGTGTGTGTGTGTGTGTGTGTGTTGCACATCTAGCCTTGGGTGTGGAGAAAATTCTGCTGGTGACTCAATGGCCCTCCATCCGAATTGATTTACTGCTGATGGTCTTACAGGGAGAGAGAAGACCACGGGCCTGCCACTGGCAGTGTAGGGGTCCCCTCCTCTCGTCCCTTCATAGAAACACAAATCTCCGCAGCAGGAGGCTCAGCCCTGCCTGCTGGTGCTAACAGGAAGCTGCTCTGGCACCCGCTCTCTTTCGTGCAAGGGAACAAGAGTGAGCCAGCTGCCTTCCCCAGGGGAGAGAACACGCTATTAAGGCGACCTCTCGGCCCCCCCGATTCTATTCCCACCCTTGGGAGTTCTTCCCACAATTCACACTACGGCCCATTCTCAGCCTGAGTGGAGCCTTTTCCCGGAACTGTAGGCAAAAGGACAACCCTGGAGCCTTTCAAACAGACCTGAGAAGTTGGGCATCTGGAGGTCAGGGCCATTGCCCCCAACGGAGAAGTGCTCCGTCCGCAGCTCCCCGGTTCAAAAGGCCAGGAAGCTCTGGGCCCGTCCTGGGGAAGGTCGGCTGGTCAGCGGCTGCCCAGGCCACACAGCCAAGGAGACTCCCAGGCCCACTCTGGAGCTGGCAGTTCAACCCCCCGCTGGCTGGAACCTCGGCCCCTCCCACCGCCCACAGCACTCGGAGGGGACAGTGGCTTTGGCCTCTGTTTCAGGAAGGCAGAGGTCAGCTCAGCCTCCTGCCCTGCTATCTAGACAGCAGCCAGCCCGAAATATCCAGACGCCCGAGATGCCCTGGGGATGGCGGAAGCCCCTTTGCCCTGGGTTGGCCGGCGTTGTGCTCACTGTGGCTGGGGTTTCTGGGCACCAAGACAACTCTTGGCTCCGTCCAGAAATGACAAGAGGCAGGACACTGGGATTTGGCAGTGCTTCAGGGCAGAAGCCACAGAGAATGGTTCTGCCTGCTCAGCCCTGGCCCTCTCAGCCACTGAAATAATAATAACACAACATCAACAACAGTGGTGGTCAACAGTTACTGCCTCGTGTGTGCCAGGCACTATTCTAAGCTCTCCACATGGATTAACTTATTCTCCTCAGGAAAACACTAGGATGTAGCTGTTATAATTAGCCTCATTATTTATTTATTATTTATTTATTTATTGTTAATTCTCACCCGAGGATATTTTTCCCATTGATTTTTAAAGAGAGTGAAAGGGAAGGGGGAAAGACACAGAGAGAGAAACCTCAATGTGAGAGAGACACATCAGTTGGTTGCCCCCCGCACATGCTCCGACTAGGGCCAGGCATGGAGCCTGCAACCGAGGTACATGCCCTTGACTGGAATCAAACCCAGGATCCTTCAATCCACAGGCCGGCGCTTTAGCTACTGAGCCAAACCGGCAAGGGCTATCATTAGCCTCATTTTACAGGTCAAGAAAATAAGGTTCAGAGAGGTTAAGCAACTTCCCCAAGGCCACAGAGCTAGGAAAGGCTAGAGCTGGGATTTGAACCTAGGCAATCAGGCACCAGAGAAACCACCATATTGTCTACATCTCAGTTTCTCTTCCCTTGTAGGGTGCTGTTACTTTCAGGCTTGATGAGGAGATCAGTGCAAAGTCCTGGGGCCACCTGTGGCTTTGGATGCTGGTCATCCCTACGTGTCACTGCTCCGGGCTCCACGAAGTGGGACACACGTGAGGAGGCTGGGGACAGGGACGCAGAGAACAGCGTCACCCGTGAGTCCTGAAAGCGCCTCCCTTCGCCGAGCGCAGGAGGAACACTTGTCAGCGAGTTGGCCCGTCCTGAGGATGGGCAAGGACTATGATGCACTTTGCAGGTGACGCATTAAAACGAAGGGATTTAGCCACATCATCCCGTTAGCAGGTGGAGAACCAGAGCTCAGACTCCAGCCTTCTGATTATCAGCCTGTCACTCACTGTCTTTAAATGGAGCAAGTATTCACCCAATGAGCATTCACTGAGTGCTGGCCACGCCCGGGCCCTGGTGATACACGGATGAGCAAGGCAGGCTCCGTGTCCCTGGGGAGCGCTCAGGCGCAAGAAGAACAAGCAGGTGCCAATAAGTGAACACGCTGTGATGACGTGTGTGTGAGCACACAGAGGGAGGTGTGACTAGCCCTGTGCTGGAGGGGGGCAGAGTCATCAGGGCGTCCCAGAGGAGGTGACCTCAGAGCTGGGTGTCAGAGGATGGACAGGCAGGGCTGTGGGGACGGGGTGTTGTGGGCAAATGGAGCCAAACGCTCCGCTCTGAGGCACAGGAGCATGACCAGTGTGAGTAGAGTATGTGTTGGGCAGGGCCCCGGGCTGAGCCAGAACTTAACGGGCCTTGGGAGTCTGCGTGCTACCCTGGACACAGTGGGAGACGGGAGGGTTTTTAGGCAGGAAAGTAACAAGATCTGCCTCTACAAGCAAAACACTGCACAGTCCGGCAGCGGGTTAGAAGGAAGTGAACTGGGGAGCTGCTGGAGCAGCCCTGGTGAGAAATGAGGAGGGTCTGGACTAAGGCAGGACAGGGATGTGGGCAGAAGGGAGAGACGGAGAGCTCCTCAGCAGGCGGAATCGCCAGGGCCTGCGCTGGGCGGAGGGACGGGCAGAGGACCCTGGGGGCCGTCTGCTTGTGCCAGAGTGGACGCTGGTTCCACTGATGCACTTGGACTGGGGCAGGAGGAGCACGGGAAGGACGAGGGTTTTCGAAATGCCTGGTTAACAATGGTGGAAAAGGGCTGGGCAGTTGGAAATATGGGTGGGGCTGCCACTCAGGAGAAAACGGAAGCTGGGAACAGAAATCCAGTGTCATGGGTATTGATGGGAGACAAAACCACGGGGAGATATAAAATATTCCCCGGGGAGAAAGTGCTGGCAGAGAGGAGAGGCGGGGAGGAAAGGCCCACGAAGGAGACAGTGATGAGGGCACAGTGGGGGGAGGGAAGAGGAGTGGGGGGGGGACGGGACCAAAAGGCAAGAGAGGAGAGACGAGGAAAAAACACATCATGATGGAAAATGAGCTCATAGGCAAACTTGGTAATAATTTTGGTGAAGTGAACGAAGGCCCTTCTTTGTTCTCCTCCCTGCGACCTGATGGTATCCTGTGGCTGTGAACTTGGGTATTACTGCCTCTCCCGCTGGGGTCAGGGACAGTGCCTGGTTTATAGATGGTGCTCAGCAAATGTGTGTTGAATGAAGGACTAAAGGAACCAGCTTTCAAGGAGGTACAGAGGTAAGAAGAAGTCAAGAAAGGACCTAGACTTTTCTTCCAAGTCTGACAGTAAAAGAAGAAATGTTTATCAGGTGCCTGGAGGCCCTTCCCAAAGAGAAAACGCAGCCCCGATGGCTTCACCGGTGATTCCGCCACACACTGAAGGAAGAATAATACCAGCTCCGCATGAACTCTCCCAGAAAATGGAAAAGGGGATACCTCCCAACTCATTCTATGAGGCCTGCAATACCCTGATCTCAAAAGCAGACAAGATGTTGTAAGAAAAATGCAGATCAGCATCTCTCCTGTTCATAAGCACCAAGGATTTTAGTAACATTTTAACAAACCGAATCCTCCTGACTAGAGGTAAAATGCATTCCCCACCCACTGAGTCCTGGCTGCCCCTGGAAGGGCAGGGGTCTCCTCTGCCTGTCCCTGTGCCCTAACCCAGCCAGCTCCCAGCTGACCCAAGCCCACTCCGCCCACCTGCAGAATCAGGAGCTAAATAAATGCTTTCTGTTTTAAGCCATTGCATTCCGGGATGGTTTGTTACACAGCAAGTGCGAACAGATACAGGGGAAACACTGCTTTATGAGACTCAGAGTTCCTCAAGGATGGAAACCACATCTTACTCATCTTCGTACCCCCAGTGCCCAAGGTTACTCAGCACATACTTGTTGAATGTCTGCTAGGTTGGGCAGCTCTTAAAAGGGCTAATAACCACCATCCTGCCAATGACTGCTACCTGAACCCCTCAATTAAAGAGCTCCCGCTGCCTGCTGTCATCCCCGGAGCTCTCTGTAATTATGCTGCCCGGCAAACACACAGCCCAGCCCAGATACTGTATCTGCAGGCGCACGTGTCAGTGTGGGGTGAGGTGGATTCGGATTAGGTGGCTAGGGGTGAGGCAGGTGTCAGACTCAGGGGGCTCTCATCCTCACAGCCACTGGGTTAGGAATATCCCTCCCGCCACAGAGCGCCTTGTATTAGTGGCATTCCCTTTAACAGCCTAAGTGACAAGAGCCGTCCTTTTTATAGATGGATTTTGCCAGCAAGTTAGGGACCAGGAATCACTGCCTACAACTCAGCCTCAAGACCAGGAAGCCAGGCCTCCACCGCCGTGTAAATTCACACAGGAAGGGGACGAAGGGGATAAGACCGACAGGAAGTAATGTGTACAAAACTCGGTGAGAGCGCAGATGGAGCCAGACTGGACTGTGGCCCAGCAGCTTGGCCACTCACTGCCTCAGTTTCCTCATCTGTAACATGGGGATGACAATGGCACACCTCTCTCCTAGGACTGTTGGGTGATAACAGAGTGGACATGCTTAGAACAGCATCTGTATATAACAAGTACATGCACCAGTCGCGACCAGAAACTCAGTGAAGTTTCTCAGAATTGCCACGCCGGTCCCTTCTGCTCCCCAAGAGCCAGCATTCTCCTTCCTGTCCCCCGCCACCACTCTCAGGTGGCAGCCACCAAGTGGAAATGACCACCAGAGCTGTCTCCCGGAGGGAAAGAAGTGCAAACAGACAACAGGACGCTCGAGATGTGCGGACAATTAGGGGATATTTCAGGCACCGTCCCCGCTATGCTTACGTCAATGTTTTCCAAATCAGTCATCCCTGCACCACCTTCAGAAGGTCAGGCCTAACTGTGTCCCACCTGTGTTACTAGTAACTGACTTTTAAGACTCACATCGTTATGAAAGGAAACCTTATATCAAGACTGGAAATGGAAAGTCAGCCGTTGCTGCCCTAAGTAGGTGGTGCTGGGGAAGAGAAATACAATGAAAACAAAACAGTGTTATTAGATTCCAGCTAGAAACTGCTGCTGCTGCTGCGAGCTGTGCGACCCAGCCAGCTTTTCTCTCTCTCTGCTGAAACAGGAATGTCACACGTGTTTCAGAAGTTTGAAAGACACTTTTGCACAAAACGGACAGTTTCTCCTTGGAGGGTTAGAAGGAAATTTGAAAGGGAATATCTGAAAGATTCTATTTTACTTAATGCTGTGTGTCTGGCCTACCTGAAGTACCTGTGATCATTAATTTTATGGGTCAACTTGGCTGGGCCACCGTGTTTCTGTGGGGGTGTTTCTTGGGTGAGATTAGCATTTAAATTGGAGAGCACTGAGAAAAGCAGACTGCCCTCCATACTGCGGGGGGCCTCATTCAATCAGCTGAAGGCCTGAAAATAATGAAAAAGCCGACCTTCCCTAGGTCCTGCCGGCCTACCTGGCAGATTTTGGTCTTGCCGGCCTCCATACTTGGGTGAACCAATTCCTTACAGTAAATCTCTCTTTATAGCACACATCAATTGGTTCTGTTTCTTAGAGAACCCTGCCTAACACAGCACCTCTCTGTAACCTGAGAGTAGGTAGGTCCTGCCCTTTACCTGGGGGCTTGGAGGGACTGACAGGAAGGGATTCCTGCCAGGAAACACTCAAGACCAGGGCAGATACTGAGCCAGCTGGGGAGCGATGCCCGTGAACCTGAAATCACACTGGAACATTTCCCCGTTGGCATGTCTGGAGGCCTGCGAGGTCACCCTGCTAGAAAGAAAGGCAGTCCCAACACCTCCCCTTTCCAACTGGGGCACCTCTGATGACATTGTGTCTGCAGCTGTGGCCCTGTGCAGCCATGGCATTGGGAACCTGACCCCACACAATGAGAACGGTGAACTCATGCAGGCTCAGCTGAAAGGCACGGTGTGGTCATGCAGAGCCGCCCTGACTCATAGCCCCTGCCTGGGTTATTTTTATAGCTTCCAGTTTCCATATGAATGTGCCCCCGGATTGGGGGCCTCGCCACTTCCCAACATCCCATCTGGTTTGGGGGCCCTAAACTTTAGAACACGGCTTTCCAAACCTCAGTCATTTGCCAACCACCCTCTCAAGGTATCACTGCAGGATTTCACTTCATCTTTGTCTTAAAATAAACCCACTCTTTAACAGAAATACATGTGTTTTAAAAAGAAATCTGGCCCTGCCGGTGTGGCTCAGCGGTTGAGCATTGACCATGAACCAGGAGGTCACGGTTTGATTCCCAGTCAGGGCACATGTCAGGGTTTCAAGCTTGATCCCCAGTAGGGGGCATGCAGGAGGCAGCCGATTGATGATTCTCTCTTATTATTGACTAGAGGCCCGGTGCACAAAATTCGTGCAAGGGGCTTGACCCTCACAGCCCCGGCCGGCCCTCGCAGCCCCAGCCGGCCCTTGCAGACCCTTGCAGCCCCAGCCAGCCCTCGCAGTCCCGGCTTCGTCTGGAAGGTCGTTTGGCTGTTCGATCTAATTAGCATATTAGCTCTTTATTATATAGGATGTTTCTATCCCTCTCTTCCTCTCTCTGAGATCAATAAAAACATATTTTAAAAAAAGAAATCTGGCTCCCTGGAAATGGAAACTCGGCACCACTTGCCACAAATAGAGATTGACTGTAAAATAAATGGCCCCTCTGCTAACCCCTTCACAAGTTCTGGTTCAATGCTGCTGTCTGCAGAAGAGCTGAGCTGAAGACCTGCCCTGTCTGGTGATAGAAAAAAACCAACAGCAAGAGTCAAAGAGGCATCAAGAGTTTAGCAGCAACGAAGGGTTTCCCTCTGATGGAAACAAAACGTTTAAAGACAAAAAGGAAACCACTTTCTCCCCGAGTGATTTAACATTGTTTAATGACGTTCCAGCACCACCTAAAATCGCTCCAGCATCGCGACCCCCACCCTGCAGTAATCCATTGATTTCCAGTTCTGTCTCGGGTGGTCCCCACCCAGGGAACCACAGCGCACATGCCTTCCCTTCCTTCCACCCCCTGTCTGTCCCAAGACCTTCAGTGGGGCCTCACTTCGATCCAGGAGCCCGGAACTCAGTAGCCGCTCTAGACCTCCACCAATGGAAGCTTCTTAGGGAAGCAGGACAGGACGGGGCACTGAATTAAAACGAAGACAGTAGAATGCTCTTACACTGCTGGTAGGACTGTGAGATGGTGCGGCCACTATGGAAAGCAGTCTGGCTGCTCCTCAAACAATTACACAGAGCGACCACATGACCCAGCAATGCTACTCCTAGGTATGTGCCCAAGAGAAATGAAAACACATGTCCAACAAAAACTTGCACAGTGCATATAACAGCATTATTTACCACGGCCAAAAGGTAGAAACAACCCATACGTCCACCCACGCATGAATGGATAAACAAAATGTGCTACGTCCATACAACAGAATAGGATTAGGTCATAAAAAGTCTAACAGATATGCTACAACATAGATGAACCTCGAAGATATTACACCAAGTGAACTAAGCTAGACTCAAAAGGCCACACAGTGTATGATTCTATTTATATCGAATGTTCAGAAGAGGCAAATCCATACAGGCAGAAAGATCAGTGACTGACCAGGGCTGAGGGGGATGGGGAAATAGGGGGGGATATCTAAAGGGCGTCGGGTTTCTTTATGAAGCGATGAAAATGTTCCCAAATGGACTCTGGTGATGGCCACACCTACCTGCGGCGCCACTAAAACACTCCGAATTGTACGCTTGAAAAAACTCATTTAAAAAGAGAGTTCAGAGAATAAAATGGGGGAGCTCTGAGTTTCCTGGGGGCTGGTATTTCAACACCTCCATGCCCTGGGGGCTGGCACACAAGGGCACCTGCGAGCCCTTGGCAGCCCCTGGTGTGAAAGGGAAGGTAGAACCGCACGGCCCAGAGGCCAGACATCCTCATCCCACACCCTCAACCGACCACCCACATCCAAGGCCTGGTTCTGAGCCAGCCCCTCACTTCCCAGGATGCCCACCTGTCCTGAGTACAGAGCGTATACAGTAGGCACTATCGAGGACATGAGGACTTGGACCACCCAGTCCCGGCCCTCACAGAATGCCCAAAAGAAATCGGGGGTGGGCTTAGCACCCCAAACCTTAGTTAGTGCCCCTTCCTTCTCCCCAACGGACCCAGCTTGCTTCCCACTCAGGGCGGCAGGATGTTTGCCGAGCAATTCCCCCTTTCGGGGCAGTTCTTAGATCTTGGGGTGTCTAGCTGCTACTCTGTGTTCAGCCTCAACTTCAAAGTCCCCTCCTTAGAGAAGCCTTCCCAGACCAGCCAATCGAAGCGACTCCTGTTTTATTTTCTTCAAATCTGCTATTTCCCTATTGCTCTCTATTCACTTTTTTGGTCTCGCCCCTCTAGACTGGAAGTGCCCCGCGGGCAGGGATTTACGTCTGTTTGGTCACTGCTGTGTCCCTGATGCCCAGCACGGTGCCTGGCACCCAGGCAGCCCCAGAGCAGGGAGGAGGTGAAGACTGAAGAACCTCCAGGGAGCAAGGCTCGGCGTCCTCCTCTCACTCCCGGGGGAGCGGGAGCATAACCTCCCAGACATCTCTGGGTCGGGGGCTTCTCGGAATTCTCAGGAGAAGGGGAAGCTGAGTGCATCACATGGGGGTGGGGGTGGGGGGTGGCCCCTCATCCAGCCAAGGGGACCAGGTGGGACACCAACAGTGTCAACACGGCCACCATTATCATTTCTGCCCGTCTGTGTACCAACTGTACTGTTCATTGCCCAGGATTATCATTAAAGCACATCAGTTTAATTGGATTCTTTTTAAACCGTGTCTTATGTCATAAATGGAAAATCAGTATCGCTTGCCAAGTGATGGACGTTTCAGTAATATACTTTAAAATAAATATGAGCGGACTGCAGTTTTCAGCACTGCCTGCATAGAATTCATCTCCAAATGCCTGTGTGCAGACCATGCTCTGGGCGTGGCGAGGATGAAGCCTCTTCTGGTCTTAGAAGAATGTGACCCCATGTCATGTTGATATAAATGGACACTGACCATACCACTTGGGCCTGTCTCGGCTCCAGGCAGAGCCAAAGGCAGGAGGGAGAGGGAGCAGCTGCCGATCCTAATTCTCGCTCACGGTCCCCAACCTTTCCCCAACCCTTCTCTCCCCATCGCCTGCAGCCTCGGCTGGCTCCTCACTGGGGTTGGCTGGAAAGCAGGAAGTTGCCTAAGACCCAGGGTGACTCCTTCTATCAGTTAGTCACATGAACAGAGACCTACTACGCGCTTACTGCATGCTTAGCTCTGTGCTGGGTGCTGGAAACATCCTGTGAGCTCCACAGGTGCCAGCAGCTCTGGCCTCCCTTATGCAGAGACCACCAGAAACAATGGAACCGAATGCCATTTGGACCGGGGGTTCCGTGTGAAGCAGGATTCCTCCTGGGTGTGGGCGCCTGCTCTCGGTGATCAGGCTGCTGCGGGACCTTCGGGGCCGAGACAGCCGACTCTGGGTGAGAAATGCTCGTCTCCCGGACACTCACCAGAGCATCTGCTGCAAAGGAACTTTCCTGGCCCAAAGGACTGGGATTGCTTCAAGAGGAGAGCGCACACGTCTGCTTTTAAAGAGAGGGACGTGGCCGGAATACGCCCGATGGAACAGAGTCTGTGGGGTCCACGGACTTGGATTCAAATCCCGACACAGTCACTGTGCGTGTTTAAGCCACATTTTTAGGACTCGTTTTTTTCATCTACAGAACAGGGATAAGAGTCCCTACCTCAGGGGGTTATTACTCATTTTAAATGAGATAAAGGTTGTGAAGCACGTGGCCAGTAAACGGCTTTACATCCTATAAATGCTGTAATAACAGCATGATGATTATTTCATTGCTGCTGATAACACTGGCAAAATCTAAGTCATCCTTCCCTGCTCTCAAACACCAACGAGACCCGGGCCTGTCTCTGAATTCTCTTCCACGCCCAGACTCCCGATGGTCTCCAGGACCCCCTGCCAAGGACCTCATGATGGCGTTCTTAACACACCCCAAGGGGACTCACTGTTGGCCCCCGCCCCCCGCTTTTCTATTAGCAGCACCCAGACCCCAGATGGGAAACCCATCACACCCACGAGGCGTCCACAATGAGGGCAATGTTCCACGGGGACTGGATGGCACCCCCGGATTTAAACCCCCCTACGTGTCCCTGGACTACTGCACAGCCCTACCCAGACTTTCTGTCCAGAGGCTCCACCATGCAGCCCATCTTCTAAAGCTCCCCACCCCCACCCCTGCAAAACGCCCTATATCATTATTGAGCTTCAGGTACACACGTAACCCATGAATATATTCTCTGTTGTAGGTAAGAGTGCCCGCTGCTTCCACACCTCTCACCAGAGGCAGCCACTCCAATCTATTTTGATAAATCCTTCCAGACGTTTTCCTTTGTATACACGTAATACGGATGAATTACAGGAATACAGATGAAATACAGCTAGTCCTTGTTAGTTGCTATACAAATAGCCTATTTGCCCACATATTGCTTTGCTACTTGCTCTTTTTTAAAAATATTCAACCGTGTCTTGCAGATCTTACTACATTGGTACAGGGATGAACCTGCAGCCAAGTGCTAAGTGACTGTAGGCAAGTCACTCCACCTCTCGGAGTGGCCCTGCTGCTGTCACAGTGGGATGGTCTAAGGCTGTCGTGCCCCTGAAATTCTCCGATCTCAGTCCCTGGCTGCCCCGAATGCTGAGAGCTCTTACCCTTCCCGGGAGTCCACCTGAGGCTCTGCTGCCTGGGAGAGCCCAAGTGACTGGGACAGAACGAGTCTACAGCGTCGTCACAGTCACCACCAGCGCCCCCACCGTGGGGATCAGGTTACCAGCCGGGCGCTCACGCTGGGTGGCAGCTCTGCCTCTGATATTTTTAGCCTCCCCCTTCGGCCTGTCCCTAACAAGAGCCAGATGCATCTGCCGATTCCCGCCAAAGCTGGCCCTGCCGAAACTGCAGTCTTTAAGGAACTCCTGCAGGAAACCAGGGTGGACCACCCCTCAGGGGGAGCATGGGGCCTCCTCTTCCAGCAACCCCCCCAGACCCCCATTCCTTCCCTGGACAAGCTGAAGCCAACAACCAAGAGTCAGGCCTCTAGTCCTGGCTACGGTGCCAGCTGTCCTCTTTCCCCATTCCAGCTGCTGCTGCCAATCGCCCGCTTTTCCAAACCCAGGAAGACATCCCCGAGGGGCTCCCACACAGGAGTCTGGTCGCCGACCTGACCTTTAACTGCTTCTTCTGGAAGGGTTCTGCTCCCCAGTCCCAATGCCGGGGACCCCACTGCACCTTTGGGTGATGCGGCCACCACCCCCACCCTGCGTTCGCCCCAGAGCCTATGTCAGAGGCCCCGCTTGTCCACAGAGCCGGGCAGCAATCACATGTTGCAACACACACAATTCCCACCCCCCCGCCCCCCGCCCCCGAAGGTGGCTGGACTCCTGCCTCCCAAACAAACCCCGCCAACCAGCCAGCCAGCAGTCCACTGCCGTCCCATCTGGCCGGGAAAGGCATTCCTATGTTTTTGTCTCGACAGACTTCCCTTCCTGGCCATGTCTGGCGGGGTTGACTGTGACAAAGAGAGGCCTTCACTCTGCCCCGGTCAGCCAGGAAGGCCCCAGAGGGCAGGGCGGCATGTGCCTGGGATGCAACACTGACCAGTTGAGCCTCCCTCTGAATCAATCACCCATAGCTGGGAAATTGAGTGTGCCACATGCACGCGGCTTTAGCTCCTGTGAAAAAGATATCGTGTGAGAGACAGAGAAAGGATATGTAGGTGAAACACGCTTAAATCCCAGGAAGAAAGGGCCTTACAAATTACTTGTGCGTGTCGTGTGAAGGGGGTGGCAGGGAGGACTGAATGGATGTGCCCTGTATTTACAATTAGATGCCAGGGAGTCCTGCTTGACCCTCAAGAGTTGTGCCCTGATCTGGGGCCCTGCCAGCCAGAGAGGGCACGGCCCCTCCCCTCTGGGTGGGGCAGTGCAGTGTCAGCTCCCAAGCTGCCTGCCTGGCCCTGGCCTCACCCACCCCGCTGGCCACCTCTGAGGCACAAACACCTGTCCCAGGATTTCAGGAGAATTAAAATTTCCTCATGGGACAGACAGAGGCAGCTCCAGGCTGTGTGGCCTGCTCTCTGCCTCCCACCCCCACTCCCCAAGTCCAGGCGGGGGTAGAGGTGGCAGATCCAAAACCCTCAGTAGGAAAACAGGTTCTGCACCTTCCCGCCACCCCCACACCCCTCCCTAGGCCGTGGGCTTGGCATCTGGGCCCTGATTTCTCCAGGAGGGTCTCCCCCATTCGCCACACCCCACCTGGACATCTCCAGGTGGAAAAAAGGGGAGGTCTCGCAGGGGAGGGGGTGCAGGTGGAGGTTCCAAGTCTGGCTCTGGGCATTACTAACTCGGGGACCTGCAGTACTGACTGGCAGTCTCAGCTAGGCCCTGCATCTAGGAGTGAGAGGCTCTGGAGAACAGGAGCGTGTGGGCGCCCCAGAGCTGCAAAGGCTCCGCCAGCTTTGGTTTCCATCTCTGTCCCTTGGGGACTCCTGGGGAAACCAGGCTCCAGCCCCTTCCTCATCCTCCGTCCACTTCCTCATCCCAAGGCCAAGTTCCAGGGGGAAGTGGCCAGCAACAGTGAGCGCCTCTGGGATTTCTAACTGATTCAGCGTAGAAGTGGCTGAAGACTTTTCAAAAACATTATGGTAAAATATACCTAATATTTTAACCACCTACAAGTGTGCAATTCGTGGCATTAAATACATTCACAATATCGTATAACCATCACCAGGATCTAGACCCCAAATGTTTTCACCCTTCCCAACAAAAACTCTGCACCCATTAAGCCATAATCCCCACTCCCCTTTCCCAGCTCTATTCTACCTTCTGCGCCTAGGAACTTGCCTATGGCTAGGGCACCTCGTGTGAGTGGACTCACCCAGTATTTGGGCTGCCCGTTTCTTAAGGCCCTCTCCAAGGCCATTGGTTGTCACTTTTCAGGCTGGTCTCTGCATTCCCCACGCAGATAAGCTACAAAATCACACCACTACCGCCACCGCCAATCCCACATACACATCTTTGGAGCTTGGGAGGGGGCAGTGCCCCTAACCCCAAACCTGAAACTAAGCTGTCAGCCTTGTTCCAAAGTAAGGAGTAGGTTCTGGGGCCTGGAGGGAGGGCTTTCCTCTGTGGGGCCTCCCTCAGGTCCAGGTGCCCAAGACTAGTCTCCATCTATGAGTCCCCATGACGGCCCCAAATGAGGACCTCACGGGAGCGTGTTCAGCACCCTGTCTAACCCACACCTGAACTCTCGTTCCCTCTTTCTCTGGAACCCATGGGCGGGCCCTAAAAGCCCCGAAAGCCCCAGGAGGGCTAAGGTGGGGAGGGGCAGAGGCGTCCTCCAAGCAGGGCCTTGAGGCTCCTCCACCGCCCCAGACCGAAGAAAGTAGCTCCACGCCGTAGGGCGGCGCAACGGAGCCGCTGCCCGGGCCGAAAAGATTGCGCTGCCCCGCACGACCCACCGACCCGGCCCGGGCGCAGCCAGTCCCGCGCGCGCTGGGAGGCGGGGGGCCGTGCTGCCAGGCGCTGTGGACCCTCCCGCGACAGGAGGGCAGCCTTGGACTCCTCCCCAAACTTTTCCCGCCCGCTCCGGCGCTCACGGAGAGGGAAGCAGTCCGGGGGTGGGGAGGTGGAACTCCGGGTCCCCAGCGAGTGGGGCACCGGCGGGAAGCCTGCGTCCCCGTAATCTGGCGGAGGAAGGGAGGCTTTTCGGCAGGGAGGGGCCTCGACCCCACCCTGCTCCCTACCAACTGCAGGGACAACCCCCCCCCCCCCCCCCGCCCCGGGTCCAGTACGTGCCGGGCCCGCGCGCGCGCTTCCCGGGCGCACACCGCCCCGAAGCCCTACGAGGGGCGCGCGGCCCCCGGGCGCCATCCCCACTCACCGGGCGCTGGCGGCGGGACCGACCGACGGGCTGGGGCGCGAGGCGAAGGAGCCGGACTGTTTTGAAGCTCTGAGCTGGGACTGCGCGCCCTCCCTCCTCCCTCTCGGTGGCGCGGAACCTCCTCCCCACGGCCCCCTCTTTCTCCGATCCCGCCTCCCGGGGCGTGATGTCAGGAGCCGGGAGAGCGGAGTGGGAGGGGCCGCAGGAGGTGGGTGGGGGACCCCGCAGAGAAAGGCCGGAGCCCTGGGAGGGCACCCCCAGCCCTGCCTGCTTCCTGCGCAGCGCTGCCAAGTTCAGGGCGGATTCCGTAGCGTAGCCGCGGGAAGCGGGAGACTGGGAAGGAAGCGCCTTGGAGCCCGGTCTCCCTCGTTGAGCTCTCCCGCCCAGGTTCCCAGCTCCCTCGCTCTCCCCTCTTCTCTTTTCTCCCCTTTTCCCCCTTCTCTTCCCTTCGGGGAAGGGTTAAGAACGGGGTTCTGGAATTGGACTCCGTGCCTCAGGAGTCCCTCTCTGACACTTTTCTTAGCTTGGTGGTCTTGCCTGTAATCTTTCCTGCCTCGGTCTCTCTTCTTTCCACACAGGACCGCTTTCCTTGGGTGGTTGTAAGGCCTGAAAGTGAGAACGCACGCACAGTGCCTGGCCCAGAGTCAGTGCTCAATAAATGTGAGCTGCTGGTATTTTTATTATCTGACATAGTCCCGACCTTGCTGGGGCCACCGGGGACCTAGTCCTGGGGTTCCTCCAGAGTCCCCCATTCACTGGCCCCCTACTCACACAAACCACTACCCATAGCCTCTGAACCCACAGTCCTGGAATGTATTGTCCCTGGAAATGACAATTAGAAGGAACTGGCTTTCTTTCCAGCCTCAGTTTCCCCCACCTGGTGGGAGTAGGGAGGCGGGGGGGGGGGGGGGAATTTTCTGTATTAAAAAATTGAAGAAATTGTAAAACAGGGCCACAACGTATTACAGAATATTTTTAAGCTTCTAGTTGCACAGGTTAATGCTATTTTGCACACACCCCAAATACAAGGCAATAGATTTGCCACTAACATGAGACTTAGAAGCCCTTTTCAGAAAGGCTCGCTTATCGCTCAGATGCTGGACCAGCTGGGAGGCCGTGCTTAAATTTTCTGATGCCCCTTTTCAATCCTGTTGGGGAGCTCTCCAAGGGGACAGCCTCCCGGGTCTCAATGAGAGATCCCTGGAAAGTTGGAGGCCCCCCCCCCCCCCCGCCCCAGGTCCTGAGGCTTCCCAGTCGCTCCAGTGTCTGACCTGCAACCTGTCTTTTACTTCTGAAATTCTATGGCTAATCAAGACTCATCTCCCAAGTAAGAGACTCTCCTTAGGGCTGCAGAGGAGGCAGGAAGGTGCTCATTTGAACAGAGGTCCCATGTAAAAGGGAACAAGAATGGAGTCTGGCTACTGCAGAGGAGGGTCAGGAGGGGCACCCCCCCCCCCCAGCAGGGACCTAGAGGCCAGAGAAAATCCCAGGCTCTCCCAGAATGCACAATCTGGGTGGGGCTGGAGCAGTCCTGCCATTTGCTGAGCACTCACTCTGCACCAGTGGCTTTACAAACATTACCGTCAGTGCACACAGCAGTCCATGAAAAACAGGCTCTGAGAAGCTGCCTGAGAAACTTGCCCAAAGGCCCTATGTGAGGGATTGAGTGGGGATTGGAACTTGGACCCACTGCAGCACACCCCACTCTCCTCTTCCTATATAGCTCTTTACCAAATGCTAACCGTGGTCAAGCCATTCTGCCATTTCCGCATGCCACCTGAACTAGTACTCACTTAACATTGTCATTTAAAACTACTCTGTTTATTTATATTTACATGGTGTGGGTTTTTGTTGTTTTTTATTGATTTGAGAGAGAGAGGAAGGGAGGGAGAGAGAAACATGAATCAGTCACCTACCTTATACACCCCACCAGGGACTATACACCCCACAACCTGGTCATGTGCCCTGACCGGGAACTGAACCGTGACCTCTTGGTGCACGGGACGACGCTCATCCAACTGAGCCGCACCGGCCAGGGCTAACTATATTTATTTTAAAAGGAAGTTCTATGTCATGACGGTAAACAGGAAACTGGTGCCATCTGCCAGAAATAGAAGACAAACTTACTAATCTAAATACTACCCAACGAAAACAGTGTTAGTGCATCTAGCCAGATACTGTTGCTGGAAGGAGCCCCCGAGCCTGAGGTTTCGGAGCTGTGACAAAGGGAGAGCAGCAGGTATAAGAGGCGTGAGACTCCTGCTGCTCCAGAAGGAGACTTTCTCCTTTTCGTAATCAGAGTAATCAGAACGGTGGGGAGATGATTGGAAAGGGAACTGCGTTCCCAGTGGGTGATTCAAAGCTAGACGGCGCCTCCTCCCTCTGTCACCTAAAAGCACCTCCCCTGCGCCTGCCGGTGGGTGTGCCCCACACTGGGAAGAACCTGGCCAGACACCAAGTTGCCTCTCCAGGACCCAGAGAAAGGAATGGATGGATTGCTCCTCTCTCTGGTTTCAAAACACTCTCCAGAACCCCACCTCCCTGCCCCATTCACCTGCTAGGTGTGTCTCTTAACATTTTCATTTAAAACTATTCTGTTTATTTATATTTACATGTTGTGGGGTTTTAAAAAATTATTGATTTAAGAGAGAGAGAGGAAGGGAGAGAGAAACATGAATCCGTCACCTACCATATACACCCCACCAGGGACTAAACCAGCCGTGGGCAAACTACGGCCCGCGGGCCGGATCCGGCCCGTTTGAAATGAATAAAACTAAAAAAAAAAAGACCGTACCCTTTTATGTAATGATGTTTACTTTGAATCTATATTAGTTCACACAAACACTCCACCCATGCTTTTGTTCCGGCCCTCCGGTCCAGTTTAAGAACCCATTGTGGCCCTTGAGTCAAAAAGTTTGCCTACCCCTGGACTAAACCCAAACCTGGTCATGTGCCCTGACCAGGAACTGAACCGTGACCTCTTGGTGCACGGGATGACGCTCAACCAACTGAGTGTTGGTTTACTCTCTTTGAATATCTACATGTCTCTCCGAGAAGATTGGAAGCAGAAATCTGCCTCTTAACCACTTGTATTTCCCACTCCAAGTGTTTCAGTACTAAGTTTGAAACCTCAACATGGTGTGAAGGAAAAGAAAGAGTGTGTTCCATTAAATTTTGGGTCCCAACATTCATCCCTCTATAGCAGCGGTTCTCAACCTGTGGGTCGCGACCCCTTTGGGGGTCGAACGACCCTTTCACAGGGGTCGCCTAAAGCCATCCTGCATATCAGATATTTACATTATGATTCATAACAGTAGCAACATTACAGTTATGAAGTAGCAACGAAAATAATTTTATGGTTGGGGGTCACAACATGAGGAACTGTATTTAAAGGGCCAGAAGGCTGAGAACCACTGCTCTATAGTAATGAACACATTTACACTCCAGATGTGGCCTCCTGGCAACTGGAGCCCCTTCCCTCCTTGACCTTGAGCTAGGCCAGGTAACTAACTGGCTTTAGCCAATGAGATATTAGCAGGCAGCACACATGAAAGCTGGGAATGTGCTTCGGGGGGAGGGGCTTGCCCTCTTGTTCTTTTGCCATTTCCATCAGCTGAATACACTTCTGGTAACCCACTGGCCTCAGGGAAATAAAAGGGATGAGGAGCAGGGCTACCCTAGGTGATCGGCAGGACTTCCATCTGGGACACACAGCTGCTCCGACCAAGCTGTAGCCCAGGGGTGGGCAAACTTTTTGACTCGAGGGCCACAATGGGTTCTTAAACTGGACCGGAGGGCCGGAACAAAAGCATGGATGGAGTGTTTGTGTGAACTAATATAAATTCAAAGTAAACATCATTACATAAAAGGGTACGGTCTTTTATTTCAATAGTTTTATTCATTTCAAACGGGCCGTAGTTTGCCCACGGCTGCTGTAGACACATGGCTGAGAAAGGATGTCTATGGCTGCATGTCACTGAGGCATCATGGTTGTTTGTTTCACAGCAGTAGCTGGTTGTTAAAAGGACCAACTTATATGGGGAAAGAGAGAGAAAACGAAAAGAAGGCATCTGAAGGCATGGAAGGCCATGGAGAAGGCTGGGGAGTTGTTTTGGGGTTGGGGAGAGGCAGTGATTGAGAGCTCAGTGATCTCTTGTGTGTCTTTCCTGGCTAAGATGTTTTAAGATTCTGCCAGTCTCTTATAACCTGCTCCTGTTGGCTCTTTTCTGTCCTCAAAAGGAATAACCAGGGGTGTCCATGCCTGGGGTAAATCTGATCCCAACCTTAAGAGAGCCTAACAGAATTTGTAGCAGAACACACAATGGAAGGGACGATGTGGACTGTTGTCAAGAAGGGCCAGGATCTAACAGAAAACAGAATCTAAACCCATAGTCATAGTGGAAATGGATCAAGTAGGAACATGTTTCAGTCACTGAAACTGGCATTTGGTTGGTGGGTCAGTTTAATCCTGACAGATGTCAGAGGTTTTACTCACTTCCATTCAAGTACCATTTCCTTTGAAAACAAATTGGTGGATAGGCTGCTAGGATGGCCCCCTGTGATCCTGCCTCCTGGTTTTCACCCCATTGCGTGCCCCCCTTGAGAGTGGACTGGACATAACGATCTGCTTTTAATGAATAGAGTAAGGGAAAAATGATGGATATCACTGCCATGACTAGGTTATAAAAACCGTGGCTTCCGCCTCGTTCGCAGGCTCTGTTGCCTTCTAGGTTTGCTCGCTTTAGTGAAGTCAGCTGCCAGGCTACAGAGGCCCATGTGGCAAAGAACAAAGGGAAGCTCTGGCCCAAAGCAGCCAGGATCTGAGGCCCGCAGTCCAGCAGCCTCTGAGAACCAGAATGCAGCCAACAATCATGTGGGCTTAGAAGTGGTTCCTTCCTCAGTGGAGCCTCAGATGAGACCTCAGCCCTGGCTGACACCCTCCCTGGAAGCCCTGAGAGGCCCTGAGGCAGAGGACCCAGTTAATCTATGCCCAGATTCCTGCCCCACAAAAATTGTGTTTACAAATGTGTGTTGCTTTAAGCTGATAAATTTTGGAATAATTTGTTATGTGGTAATAGATAACTAATACACAAACAAAAAATAGTAATTTAATTACCATTGACTGAGATTAAGAAGGCCAGGTTCTAGTGGTAGCCTTTGTATCAGTCATGATAGGCTAGGTTATGCCACAATAACAAAAGATCCCCAAATCTCTCTGGCTTACAACACGAATGTTGACATATCTTGCTCATATTACATGTCCATGATGGGTTGATTCTGACCATGTGTCCTTGTCATCCTTACTTCAGGACCCAGGCTGGTGGAGCATCCTCTATATGGACCATGCTGGTCTCAGGGGCAGGGGAAGTTAAGAGGATGAACCACACATTGACTACAGAAAGCTTCTTCATGCTCACATTTCATTGGCAAAGCAAGTCATAAAGCCAAGCAGCAAAAACAATCTCCCACTGGCCATTTTGTCTTGGCCAGTCACTTCATTTCTATCTCTGAATTCGGCTTCCAGCTCTAACTGCTTCTGGATGTAGGAACATAGCAAGCACATTCGAAGGCCTCACAAGCAACATTTTCTCTTGGCTGCTCTTCCAGACAAGCAGGATCCTCCAAACCAAAGGCCTTGCCATCAGCACTTCTAGGCGTGGCTCTGCTGGCTGCCCATGACAGCTGGGAAAACCCCGTGTGCCTGCTGTTTGAAGAGTCAAGAAATTGGAATTCCTGGAGTGGGGTCTGAGAAATACGCTCTCTTGAGACCATTTCCTCCTCCTCGCCCACCTCACAGACCGACTGGGGGCAGGATGGAGACAACGGTTTCCAGCTGAGAAGGAAGCCCTGCTGTCTTCCCACTTAAACCGGGGAGCTCTGGGTCTCACCTCCACGCCCTGTCATAGGACTTCCCTGCAAGTGCAAGAAGCATTCCTTCACAACACTAATCACAGAAGTCAACGGCCACCGTATCCAAACCTCTGGAGACACAGCCCGTCCTGCTGCTGCATGGGGCTCTCGTGTCTTTTAAAGGTAACACACGTAACGCACGCAGGCTCGCTATGAGCCGAACCAACCAGCGGGGGGGTGTCTGGGCTGCTCCTGTTGTGGGAATGTTTGGCATCCAGCGGCTTGACTGTAGCGCCCAGCTTTCATGGGCGGCTTGGCGTCTTAGGCCAGGGCTTCAGGGCGCTCACAGATTTGAATTTCCCGAAACCCAGC
The DNA here is from genome assembly GCF_963259705.1 of Myotis daubentonii. Taxonomy (NCBI): domain Eukaryota; kingdom Metazoa; phylum Chordata; class Mammalia; order Chiroptera; family Vespertilionidae; genus Myotis; species Myotis daubentonii. The sequence goes on from NC_081843.1 coordinate 21,739,377, forward strand.
TAGAAAGAGTGGCGGGAAGCAGAACGCTCCCACCAGCATCATCACCACCCAGGTGTCTGGAGCCCAGAAGGGCCCATGGGGTGTACTTGGCCAATCACAAAAGAAAGTCCCCAGGTGTCCCTCAGTGTGGCAAGGTGAGTGGAAGCCAGCCCTCTTGACCCGTCTTCTGAATAGAATGGAGTACAATTTAACACTGAAAAAGAAAAGAAGACAGAGAAGTCCCTTTTCCTAATAAATGTCCCTCTCATTTTCCTGGGATCTTAAGTACAATTATGACTACTATTCCATCAGTCTATGAAAACGTCCTTTCTACATATTTTTAACCCCCGCTCTTCCCCCAAATCTTTTCCTCCTTCCTTTCTGTCAAACAATTGCTCAGGGAAATAAAAATTTCCAATTATTTATTTAACAGATACTTAGTGTGACTCTCCCATGTGCCAGACACTGTTTAAGGCACTGGGGATGGGGCAGTGGACAAACTTGTCAAAAACACTTGACCTCATGGAACTTGCCAGCAACACTGTTATTCTGCTTGACACGGTTACAGTTTTGATTTGGTTTGGTTTTCCAAGATTCTTGGGTGTCTTGGTGCATGTGGGTTGTCTCTTAGGCTGTAAGACTATGGAAACATCCCCTAAACGGAGTGACCCTTGGCCCCGCCAGACGGACCCAGCCTCAGACCAGACTCACAAATCCTTATGGATCTCTGGGGAAGGAAGGATGTGTTCCCTTTCCACTGGAACACACACACACACACACACACACACACACACACACACACACCACTCAAGTCCAAACTCCAAAGAATGACCGGGCAAGTAGGAGGTGGGGAAACTTAGAACCTGTTGTCCATTCCTCTGCATCCAGGCAGGAAGGCATTCGAAGCATTCTGGGCAAATAAGACTCTTCATCTTAAAGTCCTTCCACCTGAACAGTCTGGCACTCCCTCAAACAGCTGGTTTCTGTTTGCTCTTGTTTATCCCTCTGCTGCCGGACATCTCCTGAGAGGTGGTGGCCCTGGGTATGGCAGCCTCGCCCTCTGGATTCTGGCCTCTGCCTCCAGCAACCACCACAGGGTTGAGGGGCTTTTCCCCCATAACGCTGTTTACGATCTGTGATTACATTTTAAAATGTTTCCTTTGTGCGCTTTCTTACTCATTGCCTTCTTTCTCCAATAGAAGACAGACGCCCTGAGGGCAGAGGCCACCTCCCTCCTGCCCGTGGCTTTGTCCTGATGTCTGACACATAGTGGGTGATCCTCCAGAGTTCCCGCCGGTCTTCACAGTGCCTTTATGAAAATTAGCAAAAGGTGCTCCTTCCAAACGGATCATTTAGAAACAGGTGTCCTCTCAGTGCACAGGGCTCGGCATACAGGTGGCATCTTCTTGAAAAAGAAGAACCTGTCCCTTTCTCCAGGCAAATGCAATTCCAAGCCAGGCATGTGACTCGGTGAACAGTCTGTAAGTAGCATCCCCTTAGCTCTCAGCTAGGAACTCGTGGGCCCTCCACTAACTATGCGACAAGAGACAGGAGCACCAGATCAAGAGCTATCTGATGAATGAATTATTTGAGGCATAGGCTCATTGATAGGGGTCCAGTAGACCAAGAGAATGTGCTGGAAGTGAGGCCATGTGACTTCCAAGGCTGGGCTGTAAGTATCCAGGCAGGATCTGCCTGGTTCTTGGGAGCCGGGTGCTCAGAAGACAGTGATAAGCAGACACAAACACTGCTGGTGTTCTCATGGAGTTTGCAGTCCGGTGGGTGGGCTATCATCGGGATGGCCAGAGTTTATCATCCAAAGTAGGACACTTTTGAGAGTGAGAGGGCTACTATTCATAATCGCAGTGGGACAGAAATACTAGGAACTGTCCCAGGGAAACAGATGCACAGTGACATCACCTTCATTAGAATGCATTAATGGATTAAGTAAGCGCTCATTCAATGTGAACGTGACCATAACAGCCGCGCTATGGAGGAAGGGGAAGCCGGCGCTCTGGCAACTTGCAGTAAAAGGGGATTTGACCCAGGCAGAAACATCAGGGAGGGCTTCCCGGAGGAAGTGGTGCTGGAGCTTAGGCCTTAGACCTGAAGGATAACTAGGAGTTGGCTTGGCAAGAGGGAAGGGAAAGGGCCCCGGGTGGAAGAAGCAGCACTAGGTTCAAGGACCTCTGGTGGGAATGTGGTGCGTAGGAGGGTCTGAAAGAAACCAATGTGGCTGGAAAGGGGAGAGCCAGGATGAGGTTGGGAAAGGCAGTCAGGCTAAGGTAGGGCTGGGGGCTTCATTCCAGGCGATGGAGCACTGTGGACGCACTGTTCCTCACTGCTCTAACATGCTGAGCACATCATCTGAGGGAAAGGGAAATGGGTGCTCCGTGGTCTCATCAAAGGAAGTAGCATTCGTCAGCAGCATCCATTCTTGTTTAAGCCTTGCATTGTGAGAGGTTTGAGGTTACATGACATATTTGATGCAGAAAACGTGATGTATTTTATGCATGTCAACGAAGGGATGACCAGTGCTTGTTCCACAGAGAATGGAAATTGGAAGTCAACCACCCTTTGCATTCCAAGATAGGGTTGCCAACATTTTGTAATTTTCATTTAAATTGTTAGGAGGCTTGGAGCTACACTGTTTAGCATAGCACTGAATAAATGATACACGTTGCCAATAGATGAGGGGTCCTATTAATAGCTCTGCTAGTAAGTGACTTATTTTTCTTCAATAAAGTTACATAAGCAAACAAATAAAAAAGTAGCAACATGGCCCGACTGACTGCTGTGTGGGAAGGTTAAGGAGGCCAGAGTTGGGCCCCAGCAGAGAAATGAGGAGGTGAGGAGGGGTAGTAACTTGGGATCCAAGATTCTACTCACACTGTAGAATGACACTGGGTCTTGGACAAGAATATCCCAAAGGTGGCTCAGAAGTCTCTTCAAGGAGATGTAGAAGGAAAATAACATTGCATAGAGGTCTGAAGAGTCTGGGACTCAGATGAAATGGTCCATTGGAGGGTCCAAAGGTGCAGATGTTTCCTGAAGCGTCTCGGGGACCCGTGGGCTCACTTCAGGTCATAAGGAAGGATTATTGGGCAGCTTCTCTGTGGGCTGCACTTTGATGATGGCATTGTTGGCAAAAAGAGCATCAAAGGGCCCGGGGTGGTCCCCTGGGGCACCTGGTCATGTATGAAGCCTCCTGGATCTACTCTACTATCTGGCTTCCAAAGGGATTTCAGGCAGCTGACGATCAAAGACAGGCCCACAATAGAGCTGACACAAAAGGAAATAAAAACTATATGCAGACTGAGAAGGAAGCAAATATATGAGCCCAGCGATTTTGAAAGGTGAAAGCATCTATGAATCATCTGGGGAACCCAAGAATCATGCACATGTCTTGGCCCCACTTCCAAAGGTGCTGGAACTATAGGTCTGGGCTGGAGCCTGGGAACTTGCATGTTTAATACGCTCTTTGCCCACCCTCAACTGAAAAGTGATTCTGATGCCTGTGGTGTGTGGACAGCCCTTTGAGAAACACTGCAGGGATCCTTGAACTAAACATGGTCATAGGCATTGAGCATCACATTTAACGTGGCATTTCCTGACACCCTCAGATGTGGTGCTTTGACACGCTGGATGATGGAGGGCCCCCTTGCTTCCCACAGAGATGGGCCCCTGGAGGCATCATCTGCTCAGCTGAACGACCTGGTGCTGTGTCTCTCTGCCGCTAGAAGGCTTTGTTAGGGACAGATGTTGTCACCGAGGCAACGTGGAGCACCCATCACTGGACCAGTCAGTCCAGGGATGTTAAACCGCTGGGATATGCATGGAGACAAGCTGGTGAGGCAGGGGTTAACTCTTCCTGAAAGAGCCCATCTCCTTGCCGGGAGAGATCCTGGGCAGGCAGGATGGGACCATCTTTGTTCAGGCCTCCCCCCCCCCCCCGCCTCCCCCCCCCCCCCCCGCCCCCGCTAGGTCTAGAGAAGCCAGGTCATAAAAAGCCCAGCATGCCCTGCGAAGCTAAACTTCTGGAGCTTTATTAGGTCTGTGTTCCTTGCAATTTGTCCTACTTCTTTATTGATCCTTTCTTTGGTTTTAATAGCCCCTTCCTCGCTTCTGAAAAGCTTGAAACCTCTCCTAGGTATTAAGCAATGAGAAAGGGGGCATTGGGTGGTGGAGTGGATGGCTGAATAGGATAGACGTTAGCTAGGTTACTGCTACTTAAGGTGTGGCCTGTGGACAAGCAGCATCAGCATTCCCTGGGAACCTGTGAAAAATGCAGACTCTCAGGCCAGATTTACTGAATCAGAATCTGCATTTTAACAAAATCTCCAGGTGAATCGCCTGCGTGTTCAAGTTTAGAAGAGCTGCTGTCCTTCTTCCAACAACTATTTATCAAGGGCCCCCAAGGGCCAGGCTCTATACCAGGTGTTGGGAGATGAATGAAATACAAATGAATGAAAATGACATGGTCTCCCACCCAGTGGAGGGTACCATTAGGCATGAAATAAATAAGCAAAGAAACAAACAAACATATAATTACAAGGTGTGGCAACTGCCATTAAGGGAGTGAAAACTATCAGTGATCATGAATTTAATTTTAAAAAGTGATAAGGCAAACAACAGACTTGGAGAGGAAGTTGTCACACCGAATGGTTATAGAGATTAAACGGGGAAGGTCTCTCTGAAGAGATGCCTTTTAAGCTTGAAAGATTGGGGATCCTTAAAGAAGAAGTTGGAAGATTCTAGAACGAATGGCCAACTCTTGTCCAGAATCGTGCGGTGAATTAGAACCTGGAGTATCAGAGCTGAGGTTGTAAGTTCCCTGAAAAGGAGGAGGCTGACCATGCGGCAGCATTCGTTCACATCCATAGGGTTCTCCTCAACTCACCCAATTCAGCATGGCACTGGAGAGCCTGTGCCGAGTTCCTTCCTTGCTCCAGGATTATAAAAATCTATTAGGCACTGGTCCAATGACTCACAAAGAGTTATTCCAGGGGCTCCTTCATCCCAGATCCCAGACTCAGGAGCCAGAAAAATGGCAAATGAGCCTTTGGCTAAAGACTAAATAAGGACATACTATTTTTTTTCTTGAAATGGCTTATAAATGTCCCCACTCCCTAGTGCAATACTCACCTCCCAACCACCGGATTCTGACGCATGGTGGGGACCACGGCATCTACTGACGTTTCCACATGACCCAGCTCCTCAGCCACCTTTCTTCCCTGCCCGCAGTATCAGCGTCACCCGCCGTTAAAAACGCATCTCAGGCCCCGCCCAGACCTCCTGAATCAGAATCTGCATTTTAACGGGACCCCCAGAAGGTGTGCATGCACACCAAGCTGCGAAGCCCCGCCCGACACCAGGAGGCCACCTAGGAACCGGCACATCTGTTGGGATCCCAGAAGATGGCTTAAGGTGGCGAAGACCAAGGAAATCAGTAGAGACAAGAGCTGGCCCAGGGAATCTGAGGGCGCTCATCTGTCACGCAAAGGTCTGGTAGGGCCAACTGCTGGGCACCACGGACCCATGGGTTATCATGGGCCCAGGCTGGTTCTAACGGGTCAGGTTTCTATTTCCCAAAGTGAGGGGCATACACCCTCACAGTCCTGGAGATTACTTTTGGTGACACATGGTGATGGAATTAATGATATTGAATTATAGAATAAGAATGCTATTCTCTGACGATCACAAGGAGAAAGTCTCTGTTGGCTGCTAGGATGCCTTCATCACCTGCAGGTGCCACTTGGTGGTTATGACAGGGACTCTGAGCTCTGTGCCACTGTGTTAGTCTTCTGCTCAGGTTGGGCACCCATAACAAAGGAACACAGTCTGAAACCTTAATCAACAGAAAGATATTTTCTCACAATTTGGGGCTAGAAGTTCAAGATCAAGGTGTTGGCAGGGTTGGTTTCTTCTGTGTCCTCTCTCCTTGGCTTGGAGATGGCTGTCTCCTTCCTGTGTCATCACATCACCTTCCCTCTGTGCATATCTGCGTCCTAATCTCCTCTTCTTATAAGGTCGCCAGTCATGTTGGTTTAGGGCCCACCCTCATGGTCTCATTTTAACTGTAATGACCTCTCTGAAGACCCCATCGCCAAATTCAGTCACATTCTGAGACACTGGGGGTTAAGACTTCAACATACGAATTTGGGGAGAGGAGTACACTTTAGCCCCTAACAACCTCCCTAGTTGTCCAAACGTTCACAAATGTCCCAACCCCTTGTGCCTCAGTTTGCCCATTTGGTAAAAGGGGGTGATGGTACCCACCTCACAGGGCTATAGAGCATGCTTAGCAAGCTAGCACACATGAACTGCTTAGAACAGTGTGTGACACCGAGTAGGCTCCATAGGGGCAACGGTCATTCTAATCACGGCACATAGGAGGCTCTCGATGATGGGTCGAATGAATGAAAAAATAACAGCCTTTGTAAAGAAAGAGCATTGTGCAGGCCTCACCTCAGAAGTTCGGTGAGGCAAGATCATGGAAGCAAAAATTTAAAAAAACACATTGTTTGGCTTTTGTGTGGAAGGAACAATGTTTCTCTTACCCTCAAGGTTGTTCTGGCTGGTCTAACGATCAAATAGATATGAGACAGATTAGCAAGAAAAAATAGCCAAATTTAATATATGCGTAAGTTTGGGAACCTCATCTACATGAGAGGGTCAGGGGCCCCACATGCAGGAGAGGTTCAGAGATAGAAAGGGGGGTGGAGGTGTGGAAGGCATCTTGAGCTGGCAATGAGGTGAAGCTCATTGGGGGCTTCAAAGGGTCCTCGCAGGTGATGCGAGCAGAGGTTTGCCCTGCCACATGGGTGGGTCTGAGAAGACGGTCCTGAGGTCTGCTGAAGGTGGTGCTGAGAAGACCAAACGCAGGAAGTCTTGTTCTAGAATAAACCCAGGTGATCAAGAACAACGGCACAGAGGAAGGGAGAGTAAATCTTAGGGCCTCTTCCCAAGCGTAGCCCCAGGCCTTTTCCTGGCACATCTGCTGAGCTTGTCCCTTTGCAGCCCCCGCAGAGGAAGCCACAGAAACCCAAGGAAACATGTAAGGCAGCTTTAAAGTTCCCATCGTTCCTCTGTCCAGCTGTGTCCAGCGCCCACCCATCTAATACCCTCAGGACTGGATACAAATGCCCCTAGGAAACAGGAGAAGCCAGGAAGCCCCCTTGAGCCAAAATACCCCTCTCTGACCTCCACCCCCACCCTGGGCTCTGCAGCGACTGTTCCTTTGTCTTCTCCAGTTGTCACTGATTAAAATGTAAATATTCTTAGCCCTAGCTGGTTTGGCTCAATGGATAGAGCATCGGCCTGTGGACTGAAGGGTCCCAGGTTCGATTCCGGCCAAGGGCACATGACTAGGTTGCAGGCTCGATCCCCAGTAGGGGGCGTGCAGGAGGCAGCCAATCAATGATTCTCTCTCATCATTGATGTTTCTATCTCCCTCTCCCTTCCTATCTAAAATCAAAAAAATAGATTTTTTAAAAAATGTAAATATTCTTAGATGGGGAAACCCACTAAACCATGATTACTCATCAGCTATAATCAACCATTAACCGTTTGGCTAGAGCCATTATCACCCAGCTTTACAAAGTAACAGGATAGATTATAAAAGGGGAAGGGTCTAGAGAGGTGGGTCCATTTCTGCATTTCCTAGGCTGGGAAAGTGAGACTTAAGACAGAAAGCAAGACTGTGCGTAGTATTTCCTCTCTAAGCTCCTCCTCCTTATGCTGATTTTACTGAGCATGTACTAAGTGCTAAGCACCTTACCAGCCCTAGCTCATTTAATACAACACGAGAATGTAGGCACTATGACCCCCACTTTACAGATGAAGAAACTGAGGCTCAGACAGATTAATTACTAATAAGTATGTGGTAGAGCCAAGGCTCAAAGGTCTTAGTGGCTCAAAACTTTGCCTAGCCACACTCAGCTCGCTTACTGCCTCCATTGAGGCTCCTCTCCTCACTGGCCTCTTTCTCTGTCCCTTATCTGTGCTCCCAGACATCCATTCCAGCCCCGGAATGCTCCCTCGCTGCCCTCCACAGGTGAGATGCTCTTGGGAAGCGCTGGAAGGAGGCCAGGGGCTCTCTGGGTCTCTTGAGCTGAGGGTCCCAAACCCCGAGTCAGTGCTGACCGGGCTGGAGAGACGTTGAGAGACCAGCTGTCTCCCTGGAGGGCCTCCCAGCCTCCGGGGTGGGGGTGCCACAGCTCACTGGCTGGCACCCTGGCCAGCCAACACCCTATACTCACCCAACCAGTTGGACCACACCACCCACATGCCAGCCAGATCCGTTTGGACAGGCACAGAACAGGACCCGGCTCATCTGCCTCCTGGCCTCCCACCCTCCCACCTGCCAGGTCCAGGTGCTCAAAGGCTCCTCCATCCCCAGATGAGAGTGCCTTGTATTCTGGCAAAGAGAGACACGCTCTCCTTCCTGGAAGCCTGGGGAGAGGAGAAAGGGGGGCCTGGGGATGGGGATCCTCTGGCACTGGGGTGACTGGGCTCACACTTGTGGGAAGTGACCCCAAAGCCCAAGTGTGCAGGTGGAGGGAGGTGGAGAAGTTCTGCGCCCACAGGGAGGGAAGACAGGCTGCGTGAGCGCTGATGTGGCCTCCTGTTCTCTCACTGGGCCTCAGTTTTCCCATTTGAAAACACAACAAAGAATCCCTTCACTTGAAGTCTTCCCTATGAGGATTCTTGGGCATTCGACGTAATCCATCAGGCCATTCACTCATTCATTTATTCAAATATTTCTTGAGCACCGGCCAAGTGCTGGGACTCTGCCAGGCCTGGGAGGCAAGACACTCAGAGACGGGCTCTCAGGGGGCTCCTGGCCAGCGAGGGGAGACAGGCAGAAGCAGGCTGACAAGTAAGTCAGTAAAACAACCCGAGCTGTTGATGTGTGCCGCGTGGAAAACACAGCGGAGGGTGTGATGGACCCTGACAGAGGGGTGGGCCTGGGGCTCGGCTCCGTGATAGGGCCTCTCTGAGGACACCTTGAAGGAAGGCTGGAATGATGAGAAGAGGCCAGTCGTGTGAAATAAGGACTGGGCTAGAGGTTGCAAGCCCGGGAACAGCAAGTTCAAATGCCCTGGGGTGAGGAGGAGTTGGGCTGGTGGGAGGAATAAAAAGGGGACCGTGTTTCAGGAGTGTGGTGAGTGAAGGGGAAAGCGGGAGGGAATGAGGTCAGAGGGTAGGCAGGGGTTACTGAGGAATGTGAGTGCAGCGGCCGCGGGAGCCACAGGGCATGGCATCGCCTGCCCCCTTCCTTCCTGCTTCCGGGAGCTGGGACTCGGTTTGGAGAGGGGATTGGATCAGTATGGGTTGGGTCCAGTGCCCACCTGGGGCCAGGGGGATGCTGAGCACCTTGTTGACTAGCCCTTCCGCCCACCCCCGGTTCCCATGAGATGACCTTGGGTGGTCTCCTTGCCGCCAGCCGAGGACGGGGCCTGGACTCTGCAAGCAGGAACTTCAGGGGTCTGCGCCCTCCACTCCACTTGTCTCCCATGCGCTGACTTAGATCCGCTCGCCTTTCTACCGTCTGAGCCCCGCTCACTGCCACCTCCCCTACCCCCCACCTTGGAATTCGTGTGGCATTTGTGGGGGCATTCATTTGTCACTTAAGTGAATCTTAAGATAGGGAGAGATACCCAAGACCATCCCATCCCCTTTGCACCTTGAAATTGGGGAAACTGAGTCTGGGGTGGCAGGCAGTAGTGGGGCTCCTAACTGACACCCCTGTGGGATGCTACTGTTTCTTTTGGGGTTTGTTAGGGAATACCTCACCTGCCCCCACCTCGCCCCCATCCTCTGCAGCCTTATCACACCCATAGGGGAATGCAATGAAACTGCAACCAATCAGCTAAGCAGTTTGCATCACGCTTCATGTTTCCCCATAGACAACATAGCATAGATCAGCGGTCGCCAAACTTTCAGACCTCAAGGACCACCGGTTGGCGACCGCTGGCATAGAGGGCCCACTATGCCTGAGTTGGACCCTCTGTGTGACCTTGGCCAGGTCACTTAAACTTCTCTGTGCCTGCATTTTCTCATCTATAAAATGTGAACAATATCACCACTACCTAGCTCAGAGTTCATCCACTTAAAGCACTTAGAACAATCCCTGGCGGGTATTCCATTTGAGGTGGTGATGTATGCATTCCCAACCCCCTACAGCGCCTCGCACATGCTACGTGCTTTGAAACACTTTGTCCATTTCTTTTGTTCATTTATTCAGCCAGTACTTATTGAGCACTTTTCAGGGCAAGAAACTCACAGAGAACAGGCCAGACAAGGCCCCTGCCCTTCAGGAGTTCACTTCTAGGGGTGGAGGTAGACCAGAAAGAAAAAACCCCAAATCAACAAGCAAAACACTTTTAAAAAGAAATAACAGGGGGATCTAGAAAGGTCTCTCTGAAGGGTGACATATAGAATCAAAGAATTATCAGCCAAGAGAAGAGTATTTCATGTAGGGGAATAAATAGCCAGTGCAAAGGCCCTGGGGTAGAAAGGAGCTCAGTATGTTTGATGAAAACGAGGAGCTGTGGTGACTGGGATGAGCAAGAGGGAGAGGAAACATCAGAGAGGCGGGCAGAGGCCACATTAAGCAGTCTCGAAGGCTGGGGTAGGATTTTGAGTTTGATCTTCAGGGCACCAGGACGCCTGTGAACAGTTTAAGCAGGGGAGTGATGGATTTAGCTCATGTTCTCCGAAAGTCGCCCACCGCTCTGAGGAAAACAAATGGAAGGGGACGAAGTTGGCAGGGGAGAGGCCAGTTGTGAGGTCCTTGAGAAATGGGGAGAATGGAGAGCCCATTACTTCGGTGCCTACAGAGTATGTAGGCAGGCACCTGGGCAACCCCGGTGGAACAGCATGGCTCACTGGCCAGCAGGCTGGTCCTTGTTTGCAAGGCTGCATTCTTCCAAGAGGGAAAGAGGTGAACTCCCTGCATCCAGATTCCCTGGGCTGACAGCTAGCCCTGCAGCACCCCCGCCTCGAACTCTGGTCCAAGACCAGCCTGAGGCCAGTCAGCCCCGCCAGGGCCCCATCCTCTGGTCCTTCTCCCCGCCTGGGAGTGCCCAGGGCAGAAATCCGGCCCTGCCTGCCCTGGTCTGCGCGCTGATAACCTCCCGCAGGGGAAGCCGCTTGTTTGGAAGGAAATGGCGCGGGAGGAAGCAGTGCCCACACTGAAAATAGGACCGGGACCCGTTTCCAGGGCTCCGGTCCCAGCGGCTGAGGAGCCAGGAGGCCTTCTCGGGGCTGTGGAAGCTTGAGTCAGTTTGCAAAGCCTCCACCTTGCCCCGGGAAGCTTCCAAGAATGTGGGCTTAACGCCATTTTTGGAGCCCTGTGCTAAACTGGCCTCGTCTAATGACACAGGCCACGAAATGGCTTTCAGCCCTCAGTCCTGAGAGGGGGGCTCTTGAGAAAAGCAGCGGTGGGGGCGACCCTGTCCCTGCTGCCTCCTTCAATCCAGCATTTTTTGTCCCCCTCCCACGCGGTGTCATGGGCAAGGACAGGATGTCAGGAATGGCAGTCACCTGACTGGACAGGCAGCCCCGGGTGAGCTTTAAAGGGATGCTGCTGCCAGGACCTCACCTCCACCCAGTTCAGGGGGGCTCTGGGGTGGGGCCAGGAACTGGCCTTTTAAAAAATCTCCCCAGGGGGTCCTGATGTCAGCCAGGCTGAGGACCTGGGCTTTAGGAATTTTCCAATTCTGTGTTTCTCAGCCCTGACTCATCGTCTGAATCTCCTGGGCAGGTTTTTAAATAAATCCACCTCTGGGCCCCAGCCTGGGACCCAGTAAGCCAGGGTCACTGAGGATGGGGTGCAGGCGCTATCGTTGTTAAAAGCTCTCTCAGGTGACTTCAAAAGGCAGGCACCTGGAGAAGCTCGGATAGTCCAGTCTCCCCGTGTACAGGTAGGGAGACTGCGGCCCAGAGAAAGGTGACTGGCCCAAGGTCACTCAGCCAGCTAGTGGCAAAAGCAGAGCTTAACAGCAAGACTCCCGATTCCCAGGCCGGCACAATGCGCCCTGATGGGGAGGTCGCAGGTGGAAACACGCAAGACCCCATCTGAGACCAGTCGTTTGTGAGGGGGGCAAAATGGAAAGAATGCCCATGGCGACCCTCACCCTTTATGGTCCCCCCTTCAGGTGTGGGGGAGCCTGTGAGTGCACGAGCTGTCACTCCTGGGTTCTGTCACCTTACGCAGCAAGAGGCATTTCTCGGTTGTCCTCGAGTCCCTCTAAAGGGCATTGTCCAGGGGGCCTAGTCTAATCACACAGGCCACTAAAGGCAGGCGTTTGCTCTGCGGGTGACGCGGAGGAGGACTCTGCGCCATTGCTGGCTTTGAACATGGACGAGCCACCTGAGAAGGGATGCAACGGCCTAGGGACAAAGAGCAGCTCCGCTGACAGCCAGCAGCAGCCTGGGACCTCGAACACCAGCCAAAAGGAACTGCGTTCTCACACCAAACCAGGTGAGCCTGGGAGTAGATTCTCCCCAGAGCCCCCAGTTATAAGGTGTCAGCCCGATTTCGGCCCAGAGCACAGAACCCAGCCCCGCCGCGTCCGGGACTATAGATGCATGTTGTTTTGTGGGAGTTAGTTTTGTGCCGTAGAAAACCAATACACTTGCTCTAGCTGAGGAAGGGGCTGTGGAGTCCTGACCCTCAGCACAGAACCAGGCTTTTCCCAAAGCCCCGGGAACGGAGGGACATCTCACAGGGAGAGATGCCAGAGGCTCCGGAGGGAGGGGGAGGGACTATGGGTGAAGAGGGGGTGCCATCCTGGAGTCCTCTCTGTATGGCATCCTAGGCCCCAGGGCTCAGCTAACAGGCTCCCCCAGAGTTCAGCGAAGCCATGCCCACTCCCTGCCCTGGGAAGCTCTGGAGGGTCCCCTGAAGCTCCCGGGGATCTGAGCGCAGGGAAGGAGAGGGGGGCCAGCGACCCTGACAGCATCCGGGGGCAATTCGCAGAGCTCGGTGCTCACCAAACCATATGCGTAAAGGTCCGGTTTGTTTGCCTGTTCATCAGGATCCCATATTTCTTCTTCTTCTTCTTCTTTTTTTTTACAGATTAAATACATACAATTTTTATGTGTCAATTATACCTCAATAAGTCTTGGAAAATAAGTAAAAACAAAGAAATAAAAAATTGCTCAGGGAAAAGCCTTTCTGAAGAGGTAACAACTGAGCAGAAATATGAAAGAAAAGAGCAACAAGCTATGCAACGGTCTGAGAAGACAGCATTCACAACATACAGGAATGCTGGGGTCCAACCCCAGAAGGTCCAGGGGTCCCCAAAGGTGTGGACGGAGTCGGCGAAGAAGGAATGACACTGAGACAGTGTTCAGTTGATCAGCAGCCTAACCAGGATCTCTAGCCAAGTTCTGGTCAGGATCTCCAGCGAAGTTCTGGTTAGGATCTCCAGCCAGGTTCTGTGTCCATGTTCTCTTGCTAGGTTCTCCAGCCAGGTTCTCCAGGTTCTCCAGCCAGGTTCTGTAGCCATGTTCCCTCGCTAGGTTCTCCAGCCAGGTTCAGTCACCAGGTTCTAGTCAGGTTCTCTTGCCATGCTCTATCCAGGTTCTGTCCAGGTTCTCCAGCCAGGTTCAGTCACCAGGTTCTAGTCAGGTTCTCTTGCCATGTTCTATCCAGGTTCTGTAGCCAGGTTCTGTCTCTAGGTTCTCCAGCCAGGTTCTCTCGCTAGGTTCTGTCTCTAGGTTCTGTTGCCAGTTTCTGTCCAGGATCTTTTGCCATGTTCAGTCTCTAGGTTCTGTCTCTAGGTTCTGTGTAGGTTCTGTGTCTAGGTTCTGTGTCTAGGTTCTGTGTCTAGGTTCTGTCAGGATCCCATATTTCTATAACATAGAAGCCACCCTGTGCCTGCACGTCGCAGCAGTGGCAAACTGCTACAGAGATTTCCAAACCCTGACTCCCAGACTCTGCTCGGCTCTCCGGGGCTGGTGGTAGCTGGCACACAGTTTGTGGACTGTACCTTGAGTGATACACCTGATGGGAGGGTGGGTACTGGCTGCTACCAGGCCCCAGATACCCTCTCAGAGGCTGGCTGTCAGATGGAGGGGGTAAGACCCTGAGGTGTCCCAGCAGATAGGCCAGACCAGAGCCAGGGGTGGGAAGAGGGAGAAAACAGCAAGAGCCAGGCCGGCTGGGCCGGGGTGGGGCTGGACTCCCCTAGCCCAGAATCCATCTCCTGGACCCTCCCACCGTTCAGAGGAACCTTTTTCAGGGGAGGGAGCAGTTTTGTCCTACTCTGTGCTTGTCACCACCCCCGCCCCTCTGGCTTGGAGTTCCTTCTCTCAAGATGTTTGTCATATCTTCTGGCTCAGATTCCAGCCCAAGAGGAATTTTTGTACTAATGATATGAAAGCAGAGCCGCAGGACCTCGGGGCTCTGGGCCCAGCCTGGGGGCGGTTCTCTGGGTGGCAGCCCTGCTGATACTGTCCCTGCCCAGTGTTCACGGAGATGGCAGCTCAGATGGCCCCACCCTGCCCCGCCCTGAGCTCTCAAGGAGCCTGAGATGCAGAAGAGAGGTGAGATCGAAACTCTCCCACTCCTTCCAGAGGATGCTGACCCTGCACCCCATGGGCTGGCTGCCACAGTTTCTGGGCAGGGAGCTCAGGAATGCCTCTCCCTCCACGTCTTGCACACAGTAGGCACCTGGAGTATTTGCTGAGGCCAGGCCTGGTCTGCAGCTGGGCCTGGCTGGAACCCTGCCCGCCATCACCTCCCAGCCCTCAGCCCGCGGTGGCCGCATTGTTCCAATTCCTGCAGGTTTGGAATGTCCCTGTTTCCCGTCAATGTCAACCTGACCAGAGAGCCTCCAGCTCCCAGAGGCCTGCTGGGGTCTGCCAGGGGACACAGGGCTGAGCGATGGGAGCAGGCCACCCATGGAGCCCCCAACCCCCTTCACGATCCGCTATATTGGGGACCCCAACCCAGGCACATGGCATACTGGGCACTGGAACTGAGTAACCAGGTAGGTGTCATGCAGTGAGTTCCATGGGCCCTTGAACCTCTCTCTGCCCAGGCTCCCAGCCCTCTCTCCCTGCCCTCTGCTGTAATAGGCTATGAGGAACATGGCTCCTCCTCCCAGAGGCCACCCCTCCTTCTGGGCCTTTGATCATAGGTCTCTCCACCTGCCATGACCTCTCCCCACTCCCATCCCTGCCTCCCAAACCCTCCTTGTCCATATGTCTCAGCTCTATAGCTAGACAGCCTGGATTTAAATCTAACCGCCACCACTTCTAGCGGTGTTTCCTTGGACAAGTCACTCAGCATCTCTGTGCCTCTGTTTTCTCATCTGTAAAGTGGAGTGTTGGGGGGGGGGGGTTGCCCTATTTTGGTGAATAAAATAGGCAAATAGGGAGAAGCAGCATCATGGGCACAGCCCTGAACAGGGCTCGTGCCAGTTCTCTCACTGACCAATCCTGGAGTGCCCAGCTGTGCTGGGGTAGCTCCCCATGAATGGAAACTTGGGAGACTAAATGCAGACATTAGGCTGGGACGACAAGGCAGTGGCATCTAAGACGTGCCCCCAGGCCCCTATGGCTTGACCATGGATGTGGGAACCTCATGCAGGGCTGGCTGAGTCATTGACTAGCTGGGACTCGGGATCCTGATTACTCTAGTGCCACTAGTCACACCAAACTCCCCATGGGGACAGGGGCTGCTTCGAGCTGCAGCAAACAGGCCTTCTTTCAATGCCAGGCTCGGAGAATGGGGCTCCTGGGCACATGGGGCAGCCATCCCGGTTTTACCCCTGGGGGGTGGGTATAACCTTATTTGGAAACAGGGTCTTTGCAGGTGTAATTAGTTAGTAATTAAGCTGAGGTCTCACTGGATTAAGGTGACCCCCAATCCAATGACTGGTGGACTTGTAAGGGAAATTTGGACACGCACACAGCGGGGAAGGCCAGGTGATGACAAAAGCAGAGACGGAAGTGAGGCAGCTGCAAGCCAAGGTTACACCAGGAATCGCTGGCCACCTCCAAAAACGAGGAGCGCGCTCTCCCTCAGAGCCTCCGGAAGGAGCCAGCCCTGCCCACACCTTGATTGTGGGCTCGTAGCCTCCAGAGCTGTGGAGAGTCAATCGCTGTTGTTTTAAGCCACCAGATTGTGGCAACTTGTTACAGCAACCCTAAGAGACTCATACATGCTATTGTTTTAAAATTCATCTGGGCATGCACCACAAAGAGAAACTCAAGGAAAGGAGAAAGTGATAATGATTTATTTCTAACTTGGGCTCTGTAGGCAAATGAAGTTCTCCATCTCTTCCTCCCTGTGATGTCTGTGATTGAAAGATGGCTGGGATACGTTGGGAAATTTTGTATGAGGAGCTCAGGACCTTCTGGGAAGGAAGTGATTGAAATGCTGTCCAAGAGAAATAAAATGGGAATCACCTAGAATGTCATGTTTTCTAGTAGCTACGTTTATAAAATGGAGAAACAGCCCGGCTGGCATGGCTCAGTGATTGAGTGTCGAGCTATGAACCAGGAGGTCATGGCTCAATTCCAGGTCAGGGCACATCCCCAGGTGGTGGGCTTGCTCCCCAGTGTAGGGCTGCTGGGGGGACCATGCAGGAGGCAGCTGATCAATTGATGATTCTCTCTCATCACTGATGTTTCTATCTCTCTCCCTCTCCCTTCCTCTCTGAAATCAATAAAAATATTTTTAAAATAAATAAATAAATAATGGAGAAGCAGGTGAAATTGAGTTTTAATAATATAGTTTATTTAACCTAATATATCCCAAATATTATTTTAGCATGCAATCAAGATACAAATATCAATAAGGTATTTTACACCCTTTTTTTTGTATTAAGTCTTCAAAACCGGGAGTGTATTTTACACTTAGAGCAAGTCTCCGTTGGCACCAGCCACATTTCGGGTGCTCAGTGGCCACCTGTGGCTTGTGGCCCCCAATTGGGCAGCACAACTATCACCTTGGACAGGTAAGTCTTTCTTTCTAAGGTTTAAGGCTATCCCAGACCTGCTGGGACATAGAAGATGGTTTAAGGCTAGGAATCAGAGGAGGAGCATGAGTCTTATAACACACACACGCACACACACACACACACTCACACACACACACACACACACACTCACACACACACACACCTCACTGAGAACCCTCTGCAAGGCCTGCCCTGAGCTCTGAGCCTCCGCTTCCTCATCTATGAGACGGGGCTCGTGGTACCACTCTCAGGATGCTTTTGGGAGGATTAGGATTAGCCGTGACTTGGATAGGGGAGCCCTGAAGAGCAGAACGAAATGTAACTTGTTTGTAGTGGGATTTGCCTGAGCGTAGAGAACAGCCAGAACAAGAGAAGGGTTAGAGAGAGGTGGCCCTATGCTAACTCCCCAGCTGTGGCCAAGTCCTGCCCCCAGGCGAGCTGTCCTCAGCAACAGAGGCGTTCTGCGGGTGACAGTGGTAACCACGTGTGGGAATGCTGGTGTCGAGGGCTGATTGGGACCTTCAGGGGCACAGCGGGTCCAAGAGTCCTGCCCCACCTCTCAGGGAGCTTGCAGTGTGATTCCTCGTTGTAAATGCAGTATGAATGGGACCGTTCCCTTCCCATGCTTGTCTACACGGTCACACTCCAGCTGCCAGTGGAGCAGGCTGTAAATCTGACCACTTATGTGAAAGCCTTTATACGAGATCATCAGCCAGCCCTCTGTGTCGTAAGGGGTTGGAGTAGGCAGGACCCAGGTTCCTTCCTCTAAAACCCATCCCACCTCAAAGTCTGTTTCATCCAAACCTGTACAACGAGCAGGGAAACAGGTTCCACCCAGACCTGGCACCTTCGGCTCTAGGTGGGAGGTGGGGCAGGTAGAGAGGGTGAGGATGGGCGGGGACTGACGAGTTCTTCAAGCTTCAAGGCCCCAACATGCAGCTGTGTGAGCCTTGACTGGATGCTCTGGGAAGGAAAGCCTCATGTACGATCTTGGTGTTGGAAGGCACTAACCCTGAGTAAGCTGAATATGGATTTAGCGTGGCCATTCAGAATCAAGGATAACACCTGGGCCTTCGGACTCTGGTCCAAGGCTGTTTTTAGTGTGCCGCCCAGGTATCGAGTGCCCAGGGTCTAAAGCAGCCGTGGGCAAACTACGGCCCGTGGGCCGGATCCGGCCCGTTTGAAATGAATAAACTAAAAAAAAAAAAAAAAAAAAAAGACCGTACCCTTTTATGTAATGATGTTTACTTTGAATTTATATTAGTTCACACAAACACTCCATCCATGCTTTTGTCCCGGCCCTCCGGTCCAGTTTAAGAACCCATTGTGGCCCTCGAGTCAAAAAGTTTGCCCACCCCTGGAAATCGACGTTTCTCTATGTATAATCCAAGGACCACCAGCAAGGGAACTCCCTGGGGGCAGGAAGGAGCATGCCCCTTCCAACATAGTTTCTGGACCTCAGGGAAGACTTACTGAATCAGAACATGTGGGGCCAGGGCCAGGGAATCTGTACTTTAATGACTTCCCCCAACTGATTTTTAGAGACAATGACATGTCACCTACGAAAATGCATAGATTTTGTGTAATCTGCAGTTGCCTTTCTGGGATTCAGTTTCCATGTATGTAAAGGAAAGGGGTCAAAGTCAATTTCTTTCTTTCTTTGTTCTTTAAAATATATTTTTATTGATTTCAGAGAGGAAGGGAGAGGAAGAGAGAGATAGAAACATCAATGATGACAGAGAATCATTGATCGGCTGCCTCCTGCACACCCCACACTGGGGATTGAGCCCAAAACCCAGGCAGGTGCCCTGAGCAGGAATCGAACCCTGACCTCCTGGTTCATAGGTCGACACTAAACCACTGAGCCATGCCGGCTGGGCTCACAGTCAATTTCTAAAGGACTTTCTAACACTAGTTTCTATGGCTACAATCATTCAGCAGGAGACAAACTCAGTGCCTCCACCCCCTAGGGCAGGCAGCCACCACGGGTGCAGGACCCAGGGAGTGCACCAGGAGGAGAGATGTTCTCTGCCAGCAGATCTGCCCCGAACAACTGCTGGGAATGTGGGCCCAGGGCGCCAACACCTCAAATTTTCCAACAGGGGGCAGGAGCCAGACTTTTCTATACTATATCTCTCCATTTAAATATGGCGTCTCATTTCTAAATGTTTCCACTTTGTGTGGAAAAACTGGAGAAGCCAGCTTGCGTCCTCTAATTTTTGTGAAGCATTTGGCCCAAAACAGACAGTGTAACTATCTCCAAGCCATAGGTAGCCTTCCTCATCTATACTCAGCAAAAAGTTGCCTTTCTTTACTTGAGCAGTTGAACCAATGAACTTGGGCAAGTGACTTAGCCACTTCGTGCCTCAGTTTCCTCATCTGTAAAGTAGACAAAAATCATTTCTACCTCATAGGGCAGCCGTGAAGATTAACAATTAATTTTGTAAAGTGTGCATGGAGTAAGGGCCTGCTAAATATTCGCTGTTTTTATTCTTGTTACTAACCAAAGCAGCTTGGGGGGGGGGGTGCTCTGTGAAACAGGATGTGCCCAATTTAGCCCACTCTGGGTCCTTGCGCTCTCCCCTCCCTCTGGAGGCTCAGCCGGCGACGCTGCCTCCTGAGCCAGTGGGTGGGAGCTCAGCGAGGCACATGCAGTCCTTGTAAAGATGAAGATCGCATCCTGCTCTCGGCGTGGCCAGGACGACTTTCCCAAACTGGGCCCAGAAGCTGAGTTTGCAAAGTGATTGTTTGAGACTAATGTTGGGAGGCAGAATGGTTCAGGGTCCTAGCTGGACCACAGATGAGAGGGGTCCCTGGCTCCCCAGGGGAAGGGGAAGAAAGGGCGCGGCAGGGACTGGGGAACTAGAGAGAGGGGTGTGGGAAGGAGCCAGCCTGGCCAGGAGCCCACTTGCCACTGCTTGAATGTGGGGAAATCGTCCCTGCACTTTCCTCCGGACGTCATTCAGGAACCCCGGGAGCTCTGGTTCGGTCCACCTTCCTCAGCACCAAGTCCTTCCTGGACTGCCCCTCCTGTCTCCTTGTCCCCAGCTGTGACCTTGTTGCTGCTGGAGCCCCCTTCACAGGACACGCTCTCTCTCCCGGCTTGCACTGCTGTTCCCTCTGCTCAGAAAGCTCTTCCTTCCCCTCTTACCTGCCTAGGACTCATCCTCTTTCCGGTGCCTCCTCCTGACCCTCCCCAATGGGGTCAGCACGCTTCTGTGATGAAAAGGCAATTTCTGTTCCCTGGGCCATTTCCCTTCTCTAGGGTGTCAGCCACACACGGGGGCAAAGAGAAGGCAGAGCCCCCAGCAACTCCCCCCCCACCCCCACCCCCCCCACACACAGGGTACTGTTAGGGTGGACCTAGAGAAGCCTGAGGGAATACTTCTCACCCTCATATCCCCTGATTTTTCCCCCTTCCCCATGCCCCCAATCTTGATTTTCAACAAAGATCATCTGAGGACTTCTGTTGTGGGCCAGGCCGGTGAGGGGTACAGGGGAGGAGTCCCTCCCTGCCTTTGAGGAGTGTTATGAACTGAATCACGTCCCCCCAAATCCCTATGCTGAAGTCCTAACCCCCAGTACTTCAGAATGTGACTGTATTTGGAGACAGGGTCTTTAAGGAGATAATGAAGTGAAAACGAGATCATTAGGGTGGATCCTAATCCAATATGACTGGGACTCTAGGAAGGAGAGGCGAGATTAGGACAGTCACACGCAGGGGGTAACCATGTGAAGGAAGACACAGGGAGAGGACAGCCATCTGCACGCCAAGGAGAGAGGCCTCAGAGGAGCCAACACTGCCGGCACCTTGCTTTTGGACTTGTAGCCTACAGACCTGTGGGAAAATCCATTTCCGTTAGGTTACCCGTCTGTGGCACCTTATTATGGCAGCCTGAGCAGACTGATACAAGGGCCTCACAGTTCTCGGGTTTCTGCCTTTGTAAAACGGACATGATACTGGCCCCGATTGCCAAAGGTGGTTGGGAGGATTGAATGAATAAGTTTAATGCAAGTAAAACAGAAACCAACAAATGCTACTGCGGTTTATTATGATTACCATCGTCATGGTCATCGAGTTGGGACAAGTAAGACTCAGCAATGAAAAATAAGAGGAGTCCGGCCGGCGGCTCAGTGGTTGAGTGTCGACCCATGAACTAGGAGGTCACGGTTCCGTTCCCAGTCAGGGCACATGCCCCGGTTGCCAGCTCGATCCCCAGTGTGGGGTATGCAGGAGGCAGCCAATCAATGATTCTCTCTCATCATTGGTGTTTCTTTCTTTCTCTCTCTCTCTCTCTCTCCCTTCCTCTCTCTAAAATATATGTATATGTGGATGCCACAGACAGGAGCTATGAGGAGCTGACATTGATCAATCAAATGATCCCTGAATTTAAGAACTGGAAAGACCATTTGACGCCCCCCTCTCTTGTTTGATGAATGAGGAAACTGAGGCCCAGAGAGAGGAAGAGACTTGCCTGAGGTCTCATGGTAACGGAGAAGACCAGGCTGGAACACAGACTTGGAGCCTCAGCCATGGCATCCTGCTACTTGTGGGTTTCAATTATTAAGCAAAATTCACGCTTGGGTCCTGGTTGCCTGGCTTGCATCAGGCCAGCCCACACGCGGTTACGGGGGATTGCTTCCTCAGTGAGACACAGGCTGTGGGGAGGAAGCCGTCTGGGTGGAAGAAACAGCTGCTCCGGCTTCACATCTGCTAAACTACTTGCTCTAAGGGATTCTCCGCACATCCAGGCAGACAAGAACTTCCCTTGTGGAAGCTTTGCCCAGGGTCTGGGCTGAGCAGAGAGCAATGGGGTGGGGGGTGGGGGGGGGACGCGACGCCTTTCTCTCCCGTGGTTGGCAAACTGCGGCTCGTGAGCCACATGCAGCTCTCTCTTTGGCCCCTTGAGTGTGGCTCTTCCTAAGCCTTAGGAGTACCCTAATTAAGTTAATAACAATGTACCTACCTATATAGTTTAAGTTTAAAAAAATTGGCTCTCAAAAGAAATTTCTATCGTTGTACTGTTGATATTTGGCTCTGTTGACTAATGAGTTTGCCGACCACTGGTCTAGACACTGTCTGGGAGCAGGAGAGAATGGAGAACTCATGAAGCTGCCCATAGACACTAAGAGACAAGGACACAGAGGCATGCAGGGCCGGGTCTGCCCTCTGGCCAGTCACCCCCCTCCCCGCCCCATCCCCCCCTCCTCACCGGCCAATAGTGTATCATGCTGGAATCCTGTTTAGAAGTGCTGAGTCCTGCTGCCTGGGAGTGAGCACTGCTTTCTAGGCTACCTCCAGGCAGACAGTCAGCTGCCTTCCAGCCACACACTTCACTGCAAAGCCAGAGGCCTCTGCATGGCAAGAAAACCCAGACGGAAGAAACCCACGCATCCCCAACCCAGTCATCAGGTGCCACCCCTGCTTTGTGATCATCCATCCTCAGCTTGAAACATCTCAGGACGGGGGACTCACTACTCAGCAAAGCATGCTATCCCACTGTTGCCGAGTTCTCAATCAGTGCCATCCAACAGAACTATAATGCTAATGAATCCATGTTCTTTAAAATGAAACAAGCGAAATTGATTATCATATTTTCTTTAACCCAGTCCGTCTGAAATGTGATCATTTTAGCATGTCATCAACATTAAAAATTTTGGTGAGATGTTTTACGTTCCGTTTTTTTTGCGCTAAGTCTTGCAAGTCTGCCTTCTCACCTCGGCATTTCTCAATCAGATCAGCTACTCTGGTGCTCTGTGGCCACACGGGGCTGGAGGCCGCTGTTGTAGCTCTCAATTGGGGAGTTGTGTTTCTTATGCTGAATGAAATCTAATGTCCTGCCGTGTTTACATGTTGGTCTCTGTTGTCTGCTGGCAGCGGTTCTCAACCTGTGGGTCACGACCCCTTTGGCGGTCGAACGACCCTTTCACAGGGGTCGCCTAAGACCATCCTGCATATCAGATATTTACATTACGATTCATAACAGTAGCAACATTACAGTTATGAAGTAGCAACGAAAATAATTTTATGGTTGGGTCACAACATGAGGAACTGTATTTAAAGGGCCAGAAGGTTGAGAACCGCTGGCTTACAGGTTGATCGGCTATTTGGTACTTATTATAACTACAAATAAACAACTGTTATGCTCTTAATTCTGTGTCAGCCAGTGAGCTGGATGCATGTGTGGATTCCATGGCAAACCTACACAGCCCTTTGGTGCCAGTTTTCAAGTGCAGACATGGAGCATTAAAAAGGTCACACAGCTAGCAAACGGGAAAGCCCTTTAGCGATTGAGAAACGGGAAAGCCTGGACCTGGTCCCAGCTTGGAATCCATTCTCTTAGCCTTTCACAGTCAGGCTGCTCAAAATAGCCACGAACAATTGTCTGACTCTCCAGCCCCTGAGACGTGGCTGGGCTAAACTGAGATGTGCCTTCCATCTAAGCTCCACACCAGATTTCCAAGAGCTAGGACCCAAACCAAGAAATAATTTTCAGGTTAATTACATGTTGAAACGACACTATTTTAGCTAGATAAAAGATGTCATTAAAATTCATCTCACCGGTTTCTTTTTGCTTTTTCTCTAAGCGGCTATTACAAACGTTAAAGTTGCATGTGTGGCTGGCATTGTATTTTATTGGACAGTTGCTGCTCTGATCTATTTCCTTCTGGGCTAAATATTCTCCATTCCTTCAACAGTTCATACATGACCTCATTTCTAATCCTCCCCTCAAGCGCTGCTTTTGATGGGTGCTCCTGGGAGTGCACAATGGTCCGGCTGACTCTCCCCTCATTTGCTTGTTCATGTCCTTTGCCCAATTAGGGTTTAAGTGGTTTCCCTTTTGTCCTATTGATTGTCCGACCTCTTTGTAATTAGGGGTATTTACATCTGTCAGTTGCAATAATCGGCCTTTCAACTTTTCCTGCGGTGTCTTTGGCTACCCACGTTTCTGTTGTGTGCGGCCAATCTGTGAATAGATTCCTTTGTGGCTTCTGGATTTTGTGTCATGACAAGGAAGATTTTATTTTGCCCACTCCCAAACTTATGAAAAAGTATTATCCTGCATTTCCTTCCACCACATTCACTTTTTAAATCTTCTTTTTCTTTCAGCCAACTGGAATCTATTTCTGTTTGCGATAGGAGGAGGGGATCTGACTTAATTTTCCCCTACTTGTGTAGCCGATTGTCCCACTTGATAAATAATTCATTCTTTCCCCACTAATTTGAAATGCAATTTAAAAAATCGTCTTTAGGCTCAGTTTTCCTTCTGTTGGTAGGCAAGTCGGCTCCCAGCAGCTCTCAGTTTACATCTGACCAGCTCAACAAGCTCAGCAGATGGAGGTCTTCTCTTCAGCAGTCCCAGCAAAAGCCCCAGCGCTGACTTAGTGGACAGCGTGAACCAACATGGCCACGGGGACAGGCCAGGCTTGATTTACCAGAGGGGAGAGGTCACTTGAAAAAGGAAAGGGGGGGAAGGGTGGTTCCTCAAAGGGAAATCGAGATGCTGGAGACAGAAGGAAGAACAGGTGCTGGTCAGACAAAAAGATGCCTACCCTGGTGCGTACCTCCCAGCCTGTCACTGGGTGTGCCACAGCCCCAGCTGCGCAGGCATTTTGGGGGTGGGGGGTCCTCAGGTTTCCTCTGTTTTAGCCTGGCTTCCCCCTCAAAGATCCGCCAGGATTGTGTCTACCCCAGGAATTCAGATCTGACTCCAGATGCCCTTTCCGGAGGATCCCCTCTGGCCTGGAAAATCGGCCCAGCAAGCTTGGAGAGAACTGTCCTGCCCCCTCCTGCCCCAGGACCCTTGGCCAGGCTTCCTCTCCCTGCCAGCAGGGTGGAGCTCAGGGAGGGCGGGAGGCAGGAAGGATGCCAGCGGGGCGTGGTCACTGTTTACAAACAGAAAGTGGCTCCTTCCTGTCCACCCCAGAGAATGGTGCTGCCGCTGGCTCAGGAAGTGGGGCTCCTGCAGGGAAAGTCCCCAGAATGCCTCTCCTGTCCTCCCTCCAAGGGCCAAGGGGCTACCCCGGGGCCACCAGGGAACAGCCGGAGATGCCAGAGCTCAGGTTCTTCTGCAGAGAGGTTTTGCAACAGAGGCCAGGTGTTGACCTTGGGAGCAGACGCCTGTTTTATTAGAGGATGCCAGCCCCGAGTTCTTCGGGCCACAGGGCAGGCCCTGCCAGCTGCTCCCTCTCACTCTAAGTCTGTGGGGGGACCAGGGTGTGATTTGAGGAGGAGTCCACAGATGAGACTAGAACCCAAATTCTTTTGCCGGCTCCCATCTCCATTGGCCCTCCCAAAGCCCCCCATAATAATACATTGACCAAAACAACAGTAAATGAAAACACCCTATAAAATAAGAATAAAAGTCTTTTTTTTTTTGAAACTTTGCTCCATTGGATGACAGGGAATAGATCAACTAAACAGAAGCAGGCTGCCTGCCATGCTGTGAGGCTGCCTGGGTTCAAAGCTCAGCTCTGCCGCTTGCTGGCTGCGACCTAGGCAGCTTGTTAAACAGTTGCGCCTTTATAGACGCCCCTGTAAAATAAGGTGAGGACAGCCCCACCTCATAAGGTCTTTGTGAGGATTCAGGAAATGAATAACGCAATAATGACAGAGGACAGCAATAAGGTGTTCAAGAGAAGTGAATTGCAGCCATATTTGAAAGGGCGAGGGCTATGCCCTCCATCCTACCCTGGATCCTCCATGTTGGGGCAGAGGCCATGTGCTCAGAAGAGTGCCTTCTTCCCGGAAGCCCAGGCCCCTGCTGGCCACGCCCGGGATTTCTTTGAACTAGCCAATGACAAGCAAGGGATGTTCGCGCCATAGAGATGACCACATCCTGTGCAACAAGACCCGACTTGGCGCCTGGCCAATCCGCAGGGCCCACAGCTAGCCCCCTCCCCTCACTATTAAAGCCCTGATTTTCTCATGGATATCACTCGGTTTTCCGGTCGCTGCGTCAGCTGGAGGCCCGGGTCGGGTTAGCTAACTCAATAAAGGACCTTCTGCTTTTGCATCGGACTGGCTCCCTGGCGTGGTATCTTGGGGATCTTGAATTCTGGGCATAACAATATTGTAAGGGCGGGTTCTGTGAAGCCATTTGAAAGTGGATTTTGATTAGCTGTAAGTGTACGTTTCAAAACCTATAGGTCAACCATTAAAAATTTTTTAGAAGTATCATTGATAGGCTAAGAGAGAATAAAAAAATAGAATCCTATAAAACGGTTAAAAACAGAGAAGGCAGAAAGAGAGGGGACGATCTTTAAAAAGGAAGAACAAGGGTATTGACTACAAAACAGTTACAAACAGGGTAGATATTAATTCAATTATATAATTATATTGAAAGTGAATGGTGTTAATCCATCAATTAGAAAACAGAGACTACCAAGAGTGGATAAACAACAACAAAAAACAAGCAAGACCTAACTAACTATGTTGCCTACAAGAAACCTGTTTTAAATGTTAATGAAGGGGAGCTCTAGCAAAAGGTCTTGAAGGGCTGTGGGGCCAAACTGCCCAGGAACAATCTGGTCACTTCTATAACCGCACTGAGCCTCAGTGTTCTCGTCTGTAAAAATGGGGATCTAATAGTTCTGAACATACAGAGGGATTGTGAGGATTTAAGTGAGCTAATTCACATAAAGAATAGTGACCAGCACATAGTAAATACCCTAAGAGTATGCTCTTTTGTTATTATTAACTATTGTTTATTATTATTATTATTAGTATTATTCAAGTGTAGCTTCAGGACAAGTTGTGCAGCTCTCACTTCCAACCAGCTTTTTACTTTGAAGCGTCCCCCAAATAGAAACTTGAGAACCACCACTTTTCCCTTGAGTTTTAAGGCCAGGATCAGCTACATAATCTACATAACTATCAAGGGCCCCTTGTTCAACATTAAGAATTTCAAGATGGCGCTGGCCGACCATTAAATCAAATGCAAGGCCCTTCTGAGCTGGGGTCCCGCTGTGACTGCACAGGCCACATGCCCACAAAGCCAGCTCTGCTTAAGATCTAAGACCACAAGGGCAAACTCAGAATCCAGGATGCCAGCCCACGCTCCCCTCCCCCGCCCAGCCTGCTCTACGCCACCTGGGTCAGACCACCCTGACCCGGGTGTGAACACACGTCACTTCTCTGGACCCATGGAACCCCAGCACAGATGCACTCCTCACCAAAGAAATGCTTTGCTGCCTACTTCCTTTTGAAATCCTGGATCCAGAATTTCCAGGGGGCTTCCTTTCTGGATCTGCTGGAGCTGGGGGCGTGGTTTGGAAGGGGGAAGGGTAGAGCTAAGACTTTCTGGGAGCCTCGAAGAGCAGGCTCAGAGTTGCTGGTTTCAGGGGAGCCTGCTCCAGGGCGCCCCAGGCCGGAGCGAGTCCCAGCCTGTCCACGCACTCCCCGCCCTTGCGTCACCCCGTTGGCCTCCCAGAGTCTGGAGAGACTTCAGAGCTCTGTGCTTCTTTGGCCTGGCAAAGCCAGGGGCTCCTGCTCACCGGAAGCCCTTGCCCTGTGGGGCGCTCTCAGAGCTGCCCCGGGGACACTGGGATGCAGGCAGGGAAGGGGGAAGCGGGGAGCCCACGGCCAGAGGCTCTAGTGTGAGTGGCAGCCCTGCGGTGCCCAGCCACACAGGCGATTCCTAGTGAGAGTGGGCAGCAGGCAAACAAGCCTTTAGTGTCAGCGCGGCCCACCCGGCCCTGGAACACGTCCCATCTGTCTCCTGGGGGGCGGGGCCTGATAGTAACCTCTGGGGCCAATGATGCAGGGCAACCCACCCCCAACTCCGGCTACCGCCCACCCACCCCTATTTTGCATCTTCATCCCTCCCCTCTCTCATCAAAGGGGAGGGACACCCCACAGGCCTGGGTGTGGGCCAGCTGGGTTTTGATCTCAAAGATACTGTCCATCCCAGCTTGGGCAGGGCATGGGGAAAGCCTCTGGCTCCTCCTACCCTCTCTTTCCATTCTCTGCCTCCTCAGTAATGAACCAAGAGGCATCAGGCCAAGTTCAAAATCCTGAAGTGCAAGCTGCAGCCTAGTGGGTGCCGGCAGCAGGGTGGGAAGCCAGCAGGGAGGAGAGCTGGGGTGGGGCCGCGCCCCATTCCCTCCTCCCCTCACCTCTACTCTCTTGCACCAGACAGAGAGGCCTCCTCTGGAAAGATTGGCGGGAAGATGGGGCTGTTTGAAATCCAGGACACAGCGGGATGGAAGGAGGGCTAGAGCTGTGCCAATTCATTGCTCAACACTTGGCGGGAGTTGCGGGGGAGAGGAGGGAGAGGAAGGGGGCGCAGGCAGGAAATCAAGGTACTGTCTCTGCCCAAAGAGCTGGTAGGTTGCATGAGCTAACTTGTGCAATCTCAGAATAGGGCTAGCATTATCGGAATGCCAAAAGCGACTTTCTTAATTACTATTGTTATTATTCCTGTTGTTGCTGCCTTGCACTCTCGCTGGGTCCTCGGTTCCCCACAGGTGTAAACAGTTCCTCTGCTCCACCCGGGGGTGGGGGGGGGGGAGGAAGGGAAGGGGGCAGGTGCCTTAGCGACCTCAGGATGGTCTCCAGGACTCTCCGGTCCTCTGCTCTGGGCTCACAGCACAGGCAGGGTCCCCGTCTCCAACTCACTTCTCTGTCAGATCCCAGCTTGGGTTTATTAATATCCTGTTCACTCTCTCAGGTAGTTTCCGGGGACACGTCAATCATCTTGGATTCTGCTGGCCTTGTGTAGTCAGGGTGATAAATACACTCAGAGCAGGATTAAAGTTAGTCACTGGAACTAATCCTGTTTATTCTATAGTCATCGATTTGTTCAACAAATATTTCTTAAACCCCATTATGTGCCAAACACTACGCTGGTGGTAGGGTTGCAAGGGAACAGAAAAAGATGGGCCTGCCTCCTGGCACTCAGAGGAGTTGGGGGGCTGCTTCCTGGCACTCAGAGGAGTTGGGGGGCTGATACAATCATCTATCAGCTGCCACTGCAGTGATGGAGAGAGACACCTGAGGGGGCTCCTTAAACAGTGCCCAGCCTTCTCTCAGGGAGTTTCTGATTCCAGGGCTGGAAAAGAGCTCAGGAATCTGCAATTTGAAAAAGTGCTTCACATAATTCCTTTTTTGTTGTTGTTGTTGTTAGAGAGAGAGAGAGAGAGAGAGAGAGAGAGAGAGAGAAAGAGAGAAACATTGATGTGAGAGAGAAACGTTGATCAGTTGCCTCCTGCAAGCACCCAACTGGGGATCAAACCCACACCCTGGGTTTGTGCCCTGGCTGGGAATCGAACCTGAGACCTTTTCGATAACAGGATGATGCTCCAACCAACTGAGCCACACAGGCCAGGGCTCATCTCTCTTATTATAAAGAGAGTTTGGAAACATATCCCCAAGGAACAGGAATGTAGAAAAAGAGCTACTTACTGGGAAGGAAAGGAAGCTGAGAGGACCGGCCAGAGAAATCCATAAGGCTCTCCTGGGAAACTGAGAGCTGGGAGCTAAAGCACAAGGCTGTTAACTGGGTGAAGAGGGAGGGGCTCGTGTTCCTGGAGGGGGATCAGCACATGCAAAGGCCCTGGGGTGAGAAGGTGGAAGCCCAGTGTGGCTGGAGCTCAGGAGGAAGGGAGAGCTGGAGAGGTGGGTCAGAGGTAAAGTTGGGGCTAGGGGTACCCTAAGAGCCCTGGGGAGCCCTGGAAGGGTTTATATGTGAGAGGGGTTGACATGATTGGTGCTTTGAAAAGATTTTTCATTCGAAGAAACACACACTGAGCCTACCAGGCCCGGGGCCAGATTGTGGCAGAATCAGGCTTCTTTCCCAACTGCCTCCTTCTGTGAGGCCTTGGCAGAGGAGCAGGAGCCCAGGTAGCCTGGAGGCCCACCCCGGCAGACAGGAGGCTCTGGACTTGGTGTCTGCTCCCACTGGCTGTGCCCGCCTCTGCATCCCCTCAGGCTCAGCTGCAGGTGGGCAGCTCCAGAGAGAATCTTGTTTTCTAGTCCCATTGCCAAAACCTACCCCTGTTTCCCTTGCCCCTCAGACAACAGTGCCAGGACCCCACCCCCCCCCCACCCCACACACACACCCACCTCCTCTGCCCTCTGGAGTCACCTGCCAAGATGCTAAGAGACAAGGGGAATGCAGAGAAGCAGACATTCAGCCCCTTGGGGGACTCTCCTCATCTCTCTACTGACTGAGCCCCGGCTCCCACCACCAGCAGCCGGCTGCACAGCAGTCTGGCTGACAGATGGAGAGCAGGTGGGTCCTCAGCCCCTCTGCAGCCCCGCAGAGGCTGGTGGGTAGGATGAGTCAGTGGGGGAAGGTGGGTTGGCACCGAGCTAGCCAGGTGCCCCATGGCACTGAGGCCTGTGGGGGGGGGGGGGCAGGGTATGGCTCGTGGGGGTGGAGCTACAGATGGCACCTCATTTGGATACAACCGTGTGGGCGGGGCAAGAGGGGCTGGGCCACCGCATCATTCTTGATCTGTGATCTCCCCACCTTCACAGTAGCCAGGACCACCGCCCCCATAACCCAGGGGTGCCTTCAGCCTCCCCCACCTCCCTACCCTCCCACCCCCAACATTTTAGCTCTTCTTTGAATACATGTAAAGCTCCCCACCCAGTTCCTGGAGCCCAGGGACATGAGCTGAAGAAAACTCCTCCTGGAACCATTTCTGGAAAAGCCAAGTCCACTGGGTTTATGAGGAACGAGGATGAGGAGGGGGTGGGGGAGAGGGCCATATCCCACCAGCATTTTCTGCATCTTTCTGTTTCAAGGTGGTTTGCTCCCTTCAGTTCCCTCCTGGGGACCTCAGACTCTCTCCCCTCTTGTTCGGGCGGGGAGGGCAGCAGTGAGGACCTCCATCACCAAGTTCACTCTGCCTTTTTGCTAATTCTGTGTGGATCAGCGAGTCCTGAGTTGCCAAGGCCTCTGAAGGGTCAAACCCCCGACCCTCACCCCCCGCTGGAGCTCTGTACTTCTTGGTGGGGGTCGATAACAGACGCTGGGCAATCACACGGCTGCTGTCGCCAGTCTCTGCAGACTGTCCTTCATGGACATGACCCCACATAACTGGCCAAACTCCTGGGAGCACAAGGAGCTTCGGACCCCTCGCAGTGGGAGCTTTTAACCCTCATGCTGACCCACAAAGAAGGCGAAAGTCATCCCCCTCACCTGAAGGGGAAGGTGACAGGAGACAGAAGCCCCAGAGCACCTCAGCAGGTGACTGGAAGCAGAACTGGGACTAGATAAGGCACGTGAGAAGCAAAACAGAATGAGGCCCCCAGGCTCCTGCTGTGTGGCCCCTGCGATTGTGTGGCCTGTACTCACAGGTCGCTAAGCCCAAGGGCCTCCTTACGCGTGTGTGTGTGTTTCAATATATTACATAAATTTTCAAGGTATTTTCTAATGTGTGGTCAGTATGTTCTCTAGTATCTAGTGGCAATGTGTCAGAGCCACACCGATGTTTACTTGGGTAGGAGAACAGGCTGGAGGGAGGAGGGAATGGGTTGGGCGGCACCAGCCACAGCTGATTCTCTTTCTCCTTTTTTTAAAAAGTGAAGTGAGTTCACATGTGACATTTTCTTTTTTTAAAAATATATTTTATTGATTTTTTACAGAGAGGAAGAGAGAGGGATAGAGAGTTAGAAACATCGATGAGAGAGAAACATCAATCAGCTGCCTCCTGCACGCCTCCTGCTGGGGATGTGCTCACAACCCAGGTACATGCCCTTGACTGGAATCGAACCCGGGACTCTTCAGTCCGCAGGCCGACGCTCTATCCGCTGAGCCAAACCGGTCAGGGCACATGTGACATTTTCAAATTAATCATTGAAACGGTACAAGTCAGTGGTGTTTAGTACGTTCATCATGTTGTATAACCATCACCTTTACTCAGTCCTAAAACCTTTTCCTTGCGCCTGTTAAGCAATCACGCCCCATCCCTTACTGCCCCAGACCCTGAAAAGTGAGGGGAGCCTGAGAAGGAGCAGCTCCTTATAGTCCTTCCCTGCGAGGAAGTGAGGATCCACGCGCCTGCTTCTCAGCTTCCCATCAGGAGGACCCCTTATCAAGACAGGAGGCCACACATCCCTTGGGAAAGCCAGTTCTCTGACTCACACCCTCAGCTCATGGGTCTCCCTGATCTTTGGAGTCCACCAACCACTTGGGGCTGCCCTGTGGGCAGCTGTGGATCCCTCCTCCCAGGACACACACACACACACACACACACACACACACACACACACACACACACTGCTGGGCCCAAACCCACAGGCATGTAGCAGGGGAGAGGCCAGGCCAGCAGCCTCTGGCAGGCCCCCACTCAGGGTACCCTGGGCTCCGCTGCCCATGGGTGCCCACACCCGTCCTGCCCCCAGAGGAGCGCCAGGAATCCCAAGCAGCATAGTTGGGTGGGGAGGAGGGAAGGACCGGCTGCTTCAGGGACACAGAGAATTCCAGCTGGGAGCCCTTCTGCGGTCACATGGGACCAAAGAAGGTGCAGCAAGAGGCTGGAGGCCCAGCCCCCAGCCTGGTATACAGACCAAGAATGTTCTGTGTGTTTTTAGGGGAGGAAGAGAAGGACTCCACATAGTTCTTTAGGAATTTTAATTGTGTGCTTTGAACCTGCTTCCCATTCCTGCCCCTCCCCCTCAGCCTGCGTGAGGGGACACTTGTCAAGAGCACCCCAGGAACCATCGGAGCGAACAGCCGGGACTTTGTGTGATGGTGACGCACTGACATTTCTGGGCAAGGCAAAAAATGCAGCCGCCTCCCTCCAAGCGCCTTGCGGTCTGACGCTGGCTGGTGTGTGTGGGTGTGGGGGGGTGGCAGCACCAGTGGGGAGCCACCTGGGGGCCAGTGCCAGCTCATCATAGCTGCGCCGCTGTGGGCAAGTGGCCTCGCCTGTCTGTGCCGTCGTTTCCTCATCTGTCAAGTAGGGACGGGCGCAGCGGCTACTCCAAAGGATCCAGGTAGAGGCTGAAGCACTTGGCGCCTCACAGCGCTCAAGGTGTTAAGTCCAGTTATCATGATTATAAAGCTGTTTGTGAGCCGAGAAGGGAGAGCCTGTTCCCCAGGTCAGCTGCTGGAGAGTCAGGATGTGGGCTCCTCTGTTTCTCTAGACCACCCTGCGGGGCTGGCCTTGGCCAGTGGCCTCGCCAGACTCCCCTTTGGACTCTAGATCCACCTTAAACAATAGCTTGTCCTTTATTTGGGAGGCTGTGGCCAGCGTTCAGGCCCCGAGGTCGCACAGCTTGGCTTCAGCCCTGCCTCAGCCATGTACTGACTGTGTGACAACAGGCAAGTTATTTAACCTCTCTGGGCCTCCACTGCCACTCCATAAAATGGCATGATAAATAGAACCCATGGACCAGGGCTGCGTGATCATTAAAGGAGATGGTGCTTTTTGAAAACTGCCTGGCACACAGCAACTATTCAATAAATGTGAGGTGTTATTTTAAAAATACTGCTGGATACCTTTCATGCTAGTCTTAACAATCGCCCTGCAAAAGTGGGTGAGAAAACTGAGGCTCAGAATGGGTCGGTGGCTCTCCTGAGAGCAACACAGCTGGTAGGAGTAGAAATGTAGAACCCAGGTTGAATTTGAAAGCTCGGCTTTGAACCATGATCTTATATCATCACCCTCTTAAAACAGCGATTAAGAGGCCCTCTTCTCCACGCGAAAGAGTCCTGTTTTCAGAATTTGTCAAGAAAAACCTGTAAGAAGGCCAGTATCAATTCAGTAATGTATTGGTTGAACATATCTATAAACATTTTTAAAAAATATGTTTTTATAAATTTTAGAGAGAGAGGGAGTGGGAGAGAGAGAAACATCAATGAGAGAGAAACATGGATTGGCTGCCTCCTGCACATCCCCTACTGGGGATCAAGCCCCAAACCTGGGCATATGCCTAGATCCAGGAATCCAACTGGGGACCTCTTAGTTCATGGGTTGATGCTCAACCACTGAGCAACACTCTCCAGGAATCTATACTAATAAAAGCGTATTATGCTAATTAGACCAGGAGACCTTCTGGGAGATCTTCTGAACATCCTTCTGGACAAAGCCATGGTGGTGGGGCCAAGGCAGAGGTGGTTAGGTGCGATCAGGCAAGGAGGGGAGGGCAGTTGGGAATGAGCAGGCTGGCAGGGGGGGCCAGTTGGGGGTGAGCAGGCTGGCGAGGGGGACAGTTGGGGGTGAGCAGGCTGGCAGTCAGAGTGGTTAGGGGCAATCAGGCAGGCAGGCAGGCAAGCAGTTAGGATCCAGCAGTCCCAATTGCAAGAAGGATCCTGAGGGGTCCCAGATTGGAGAGGGTGCAGGCCAGGCTGAAGGACATCCCCGCCCATGCATGAATTTCATGCACTGGGCCACTAGTATTTAAATAATAGTTTATTGTTTGGGTTGTATTCTGCATTTTTCTACTTGTGTCTTGTTGCTCACATGGGCTCAAGGACCCTCTCCTGACAATGCTGAGCTTCCCTAGGGACCCTCATGAAGGGAGACCCTGGTACAGATCAGGGACTGAGGCTCACCGAAGTGCAGAAACCTTCCCAATTCAGGTCTGTGTGACCTCAAAGCTGATCTTTTCTGAAAGATCACCAACCTCCATCTGCCTCACTGAATGTTAGTTGTATCCAGTGTTTGGGTCCTTTCTCTCTTTGTGGCACCTGTAAACGCCCTCAGGGCCACAGTCATCTTCATTCCCAACCATACCTGTCCTCCAGGTGAGAGATGATGGGACTTGCCTAGGGTGGTAATGGAGAAGGTGAGCAGCAGTCAAGTTCAGAAGAGATTATGCAGGTAGAGCCACCAGGACTTGCTGATGGATTCAATGTGGGGGGTGAAAGGAGAGAGATCAGAGATGTTGGAACGAGTTGGGGGGGGTGTTTCCTTAGGGAAGGACAGGTGGTGGCACTGGTTCTGGGCAGGTGAACCTGGCGATGTTGTTAGGCAGGGGATAAAGGAGTCTGAGGTTAGGAGACAGAGATCTGGGGGTCAGTAGAGGATGCATGGGATTAAAGGAGGGGATTGGGTGAGACACCCACAGAAGAGGTTCCTAGGAGAGAGGAGACCGCCGCCCCACACCTGCTGTTAAAGCCTGGGAAGCGTCTGAATAGACTCAATTCTGGGGTCCCTGTTCCCAAGTGGTTGGCTCCAGGTCCCAGCGTGGGAAGTGAGTCTTTTCATGCTGATGGAGACCTGAGTGGGCCATGCGGTGGGCACCATCAACTCTACAACTGAGGGGAGAGTGCAGAGGTGGAGGTGGGGGCAAGGGTGCAGGGACAGGACTGCTTGGGGGCTCAAGGGTCTCATTTCTGGAAACTTTTCCATGAAATATGGCCAGGCCTTTTGAATATAAGACGGCAACCAGGGGGAGTAGAGAGAGCTCTGGAACTGGGTTCAAGTCTCGGATGGTTCTAGTTTTTAGTGACTGCTCCTCAAAGTAGAATTTGCACCACTTGGCCCTAACAGGTTTGGCTCAGTGGATAGAGCATCGGCCTGAGGACTCAAAGGTCCCAGGTTGGATTCCGGTCAAGGGCATGTACCTTGGTTGGGGGCACATACCCAGTAGGGAGTGCGCAGGAGGCAGCTGAATTGATGTTTCTCTCTTCAGTCTGCAGGCCAACGCTCTATCCACTGAGCCAAACCAGTCAGGGCTGATGTTTCTCTCTTATCGATGTTTCTAACTTTCTATCCCTCTCCCTTCCTCTGTAAAAAATCAATAAAATGTATTTTAAAAAATAAATAAAATGCACCACTTGGCTCAAGGCTGACCATCTCATTAGATGTCCGAAGGTTTCTTCAAGCTCTGTAGTTGATGGATAACTCTCTCTTTGTCGTATTGAATTTGTACCAGCGTTTTTAGTCTACACCTAAGCATCATGACAGAACTGAATTGCTCTGGGTTGTTTATGGTTTCACTCATTCATTCATTTCTCCTGCCTCTGTGGATTCCGGGTTCTGTGAAGTATGTAAGACAAGATAGTGAGAGAGTCATGGAGGTGGGAGGTGAGGTAGAGTGGGCAGGTCAGGCTTTACTGAGGAGGTGATATTGGAGCTGAGATCTGAATGACATGGTAAAGCCACATACAGGAAGAGTATTCTAAAAAGTGGGGACAGCAAGTGCAGAGGCCCTGGACATAAGCTAGGATTGTTGAGGAGTGGAAGAAAAGCGAGTGTAGCTGGCACCTAGTGAATGGGGAGATGAGTAGGAGCTGAGGTTGTGAAGGGTGGCAGGGAGCAGATCACGGAGGCTTATGGAACGCAGCCAGAGGCCCGAGTTTTACTCAAATCACAATGGAAAAGACAGTGGAAAAATTAACAATAAAAAGAAACACCTCAACTATTGTCCCATGCAACAACGTGGACGAATCTCAGAACAATTACGCCGACTGCAAAAAGTGCAACAAAAACAGAAGACAGTGGATGATTCCGTGCATATAAAATTCTAGAAACCACAAAGAAGCCTATAGCGACATAAAGCAAATCAGTGAGAGCCTCGGGGGAGGAATGACAAAAGGGGAGCGAAGACACTTTTGGGGGTGATGGACTCATTCACTGTCTTGACTGTGGCTGTGGTTTCTTGGGTGGACATACTGTTCTTTTAAGTATGTGTGGTTTGCAATATGTCGCTAACTCTTCACCAAGGCTGGAAGACTGCAGTGGGAAGTCTCTGGGGGTTTTGGTGCTGAGGGACGTGGTGTGGGTTCCATGAGCAGACCTGGGGCTGAGGCCTGAGTGCCAGCAGGCCCCAGAGATGCTGCTTAGGAAGAACAAAAGGGAGATGGGTCCCCCTGGAACAGGCTACGCTCAGCTTCAGGGAATTGCAGACCCAGGTGCCTCTTCTAACCCAGGTGACGAGTCAAAGAAGGCCCTGCAAGTTCCCTTTGTCAAGAGATGAGTACATACATTTGAAGCCCATTTTAAAAAAATCTCATTTGACCCCACAGTGAAACAGAATTGTTTTCCCCTGGAATGTCTCACAGACAACCTTGGCTGGGAGTTCCATGAAGGCAGAACTTGACCTCGTGCATTCCCTGCTGGGGCTGCAGTCAGTGCACAGCACAGGTGTCAGCATGTGCAGGTGCTTGGTGATTATCTCGAATGAAGATGTGAATGAATGAATGAATGAATGAATGAATGAATGAATGAAAACAACTTCATATTGAGTAAGGCAGCTTCCAAAAACAGTCCTCCTGTGTGTCCTAATTCACAGCCACCTTCATTCTCAGACCAGATGATACAACTCCCAGGCCTTCAAGGTCATCCTCAGCAAAGGCAGACTCCCCCTGACTCCTCAGCTCCCCTACCCGGGAGACACCCTTCAGCAGGGTTTACCGCAGCAGGCCTGGGAGTTCCGAAGAGGACGGAGTACCGGCTCCACCTCTAACTTGCTGGGTGACTGTGAGCAAGTCACTGTGCCTCTCTGGATGGGGCTTTCTCTTTTGAAAAGTGATGGGTTGAGAGTATCACCTCCTGAGGCCCTCACTAGTTCCATCGATTCATCCATCTATGCCTTAAGACACATCCTGTGATTCTAAAGATTAAAACCAGAAAAGGCCTCACCTTTGTTAACCAGAAAATGAAATATTGCCAGGACTTTTGCATTCATAGAGCATTGCTGCTGCAGTTTTCCTGTACTTTTCCTAGACTGGGTTTTGCTGGATTAGTGAAATGGAATTGGGAAAGAGGATACAATAGTGTTCAAATTAATAAGCATCCTGCCCTCTAACAGTTCCAGCCTTTATGTCTTAGCCCCCATGCCCCTTCTTCTTCTATATCTATATCTATATATTTATTGATTTCAGAGAGAGAGAGATTGAAACATCAATGATGAGAATCATTGATTGGCTGCCTCCTGCACACTCCCTACTGGGGATCGAGCCCGCAACCCGGCCCATGCCCCTTCTTTTAATGCACCCCAGTTAGGAAGTGGACTGCAGAGAGCCACTTTTGGTGCCTGGCACCATAATAAATTCTGAGCAATTCACATAGGCAGAGCATGGTATCACAGGAAATCAATGGAACAGGGTCCCAGTGGCCTGATGTCTACTCCAAATCTGCCTCCTATGTAGTTCTGTGACCCCACTTGAAGTCCCTTCTCTTTTCTACTCCCTGGGCCTCAGTTTTCTAGGCTAAACCCAAGGGATTTACAGGAATCCTCAACAAGGCAGAGGGACAAAATCAGCTGCCTTAAGGGTCAGCAGGTAACATATGCGAGTGTGTGGCAATAGGGAGAGGTGGGGACTATAGCACAATGAATGCTGCAAGCTCGGTATATCAGCTACACAGGGGATTGTGGGTGCAGGGTAACCAGATAATCCCATGTTTAAGAGAATCCAAAAAAATATTTGACACAGAATTTAATAATAAATGTTGGCAATGAATTCAATACATTTTTAAAGACTTCTTACAAATTGAGACTCAGGTCTATGCCCATCAGCCTTGTCAGTCCCTGCATCTTTAACTCCATCTCCTTTCTATGGTTTCTCATTTTGTTTCCAAAGCCTGCTGGCTTTCTAGCCGAATTTGGTTTTCTGAAAACTGCTAAAATGCTGGGTTAGGCCAAGGAGGTAAAAAAGGCTAGAAGCATGAGCGCATGAGCACATGTGTGTGTACATATGTATGTACACACACACATACACACACACACACACAAAACCCTGCTTAGGGAGGGCTGTGTTCCCTGAGGCCAGCTGGACAGCATCCTTCCTGAACCAACAGGGAAAGCAAGTCAACTGGGAGGTCCTCCAAGTTCTCCCAATTTGTTCTAAGGCCTGGCAGGGAGCCAGGCTGTCTCTCAGATTTCCTGCCTGGGCTGCAGAGGGGGAGACACTGTGGGAGGCTGTGGTCAGCGTGCCAGCTCCTGGGAGCCATGATGGGACCCCATATCACTGGTCCCTAACTTGTAAACAGCAGCTGGGTTAGAGGTTTACCTTCCCGCATCTGAAGGCAACCACACCCCTTTTCTCCTAAAACTCAGACATAACCCACTGGTCCAAGATAGATATACATGCATCATATATGTTTGTTTAGCCATTTACTATGCGCTTAATAAAGTACTGATGGGACACCCACTGTGTGCCAGGACTGAGGGTACAGAGGTGACTAAAATCTCAGGGCATGCCCACTTTCTCCACTTCGTCTTCTGCCAAAACCACTTCTTACAGCGCATACAAAGCCTCCTGGGCACCAAACCCAGTGACCTTTCTTCTTTTATTAAAAGAAACTTTAACAATGAGCACACCTAACATCACCAATCATAGGGAAATGCAACTCAAAACTACAGCGGGGTACCACCTCACACCCATTAAAATGGCTACTATCAAAAACAAACAAACAAATAAAAAACACACACAGAAAATAACAAGTGTTGGCGAGGATGTGAAGAAATTGGAACCCTTGTTAGTGGGAATAGCATGGTGGCGCCTCAAAAAAATTAAAATAGAATTACCATGGGATCCAGCAATCCTCTTCTAGGCATATTCCTTCAGAGAACTGAAAGCAGGGTCTCAAAGAGATATTTGTACATCCACGTTCATAGCGGCATTGTTCACAAGAGCTAAAATGACGTGGCAGCAACCAGAGTGTCCATTGACAGACGAATGGATAAGCAAAATGTGGTCTATCCATATAGTGAAATATTATTCCGCCTTTAAAAAGAAGGAGATTCTGACATATGCTACAACATGGATGAACCTTGAGGACATTGGGCTAAGTGAAATAAGCCAGTCACAAAAAGGCAAACACTGTGTGATTCTGTGAATGTGAGGTACTTAGAGTAGCCAAACTCTTAAAGACAAAGTAGATGGTGGTTGTCAGGGGCTGGAGGGAAGAGAGATTGGGAAGTTATTGGTTTAAGGGTATAGACTTTCAGTTCCACAAGATGAAGAGTCATGAAGATGGATGGTGGTGATGGCTGCACGTTATGGATGCATTTAATACCACTGAACTCCATACTTAAAAATGGTTAAAATGGCAAAGTTTATGTGATGTGGATTTTACCACAATAAGAAAAATTGAAAAAACAATCCTTAACAGTGAGTACACCTAGCACCCAGACCTTGATTTCTAAATACTGTGCTCCAATAAAAGAAACCAGGGCCCTTTGGAGAAATGGCTGACTCTAGGCTGGAGCAGAAAAAAAAAATTCCAGATGAGCCTGGAGCATCTTATGGAACCAGAAAAGTAAGGAAATGCTCAACAACACACACAGAAGGGTGGCGGGAGGGGGGTGGGCAGTGTCCAAGGGACACAGGAACCAGCCCAAAAGATTCCCGATGGCCAGCGCCGGAACAAGTTGAACAACGGAATAAATAGTATATACAGGGTGGGGCAAAAGTAGGTTTACCGTTGTTTGTATGGAAAGTAATACAATAATTAATAAATAATAATACACGAATAAACTGTGTTCCACCCATTCACAACTGTAAACCTACTTTTGCCCCACCCTTTCTGAATCAGTTTTACTCGTAGATTATAATTCAAAGTGTAAACTGCATGTCCATGCGTGCATATAGATACACATAAATGACAGAATAAGTCAAGGTTAAGGGACATACTTTTAGTAGAGGAGAATGACGAATAATGTATATAAATACTCCCCCTCCAGAGGGGAAGCTTAATCCCCTCTGCCCTTGAGTGTGGGCTGAGCTTAACGACTCACTTCCAAAGGATAGAGAAGGGGAAGGAAGGGCGGTACCCTCACAGTGGAGACACCTGGACCTGGCAGACACCTTAACCCGGTGATCCAGGTAACACCACCAGGACACCAAGGGGATGTTATGAATGCCCTGGTATGAGGGGTGACAAGGACACCACATCTGTGGTCTTCCAAAAAAAACCTGTAAACACAGACTACTCATGAGACACACATCAGACAAACCCAAATTCAGGGGCCTCTGGTAAATACCGACCAATACAAGGACTCTTCAAAACTGTCAAGGTCATGAAAAACAAGAAAAAGTGGAGAACCAGTCACCGACAGAGGAGACTAATAACTCCGTGCAACGTGGTACCCTGCATCAGATCTTGGAACAGAAAAACAAATCCTGGAGTTTGAAAGGCACTCACGGTCATGTCTTAGCTTGGACATAGGCACCGCAGCAAACATGGAAGGTGGGTGAAGGGTAGGTGGGAACTGTGTCATCTTTGCAACTTCGCCATAAATCAAAAGCTAATGCCAAATAGAATGTCTATTTAAAAAAGCATTTCCTCCCGATTCATAAAGGGACACATGTTTACCGTAGATAACTCACAGTATCAACAACCAGAGCCCAGCGGCTGCTCACATGGACACTGTTAACATTCCAGTGCAATCTTTCTTCCTGCGCACTTTCAGCCTCACAGACAGGCCCGTTCCTTCAGCATCGAGCATGTGGCGTGCATCATCTCTGCAGCTACTTGAAACTCCGTGACTTGGTTGTGCTAGACTTTCCTTAGCTGCTCCCTGCTGTTGAATAACTTTCAAAGGTTGCCTGTGGTAAATCTTCAACACATGCATCTGGGGCTGCATTTGGGACAGTTTTCTAATGACATTCACAAGCTGAAGAATGTGGAGACTTTTAAGGCTCTTGAAGCATATTGCCAATTTGCTTTACAAAGAAGTATACACCCATCGGTATCTGGGTCATTGGTCTATTTAGAATGCCCGCTTCCAAAAGGCTTCAAAAGGCTTTCTCTCTCTCTCTCTCTCTCTCTCTCTCTCTCTCTCTCTCTCTCTGCCTCTCCTTCTCCTTCTCCCTCTCTCTCTCTTCTCACCTGAGGCTATTTTGCCATTGATTTTTAGCGAGAGTGGATGTGAGAGGTAGAGATGGAGAAACATCGATGTGAGAGACACGCATTGATTGGTTGCCTTCCCACAGGGCCTGGGATCGAGCCTGCAA
The DNA here is from genome assembly GCF_963259705.1 of Myotis daubentonii. Lineage (NCBI taxonomy): Eukaryota > Metazoa > Chordata > Mammalia > Chiroptera > Vespertilionidae > Myotis > Myotis daubentonii. Next base: position 21,781,201 of record NC_081843.1, read on the forward strand.
CCGAGGTACATGTCCTTGACTGGAATCAAATCCAGGACCCTTCAGTCCACAGGATGACACTCTTTCCACTGAGCCAAACCAGCTAGGGCCCAAAAGGCTTTCATTATTCTCCATCTGAACATCCCCATTTTTGCAACTCTTCCTTCGATCCCCTTGCCATTGCTTCTTCTGGGCTGTTTGCCTCTCCTGTGCTCTCGCTGTTCCCTCCTTGGACCCGCCCACCCCAGCATCACATTCCACTGGGAACCTCTCACTCTTGAGGATTTCCCTGCATCAGCCCCTCCGTTCCTGAGGATTTAGATCTCCCCCACGTCCCCAGGCACTGAGCTCTAAGACCCCATTTCCACTTGCCTTTCAGCCACTTACACCAGCACATTCATCAGGGCAGTGATTCAAACTCCACGTGGGAAAGAGACGTTAACCAACTTCTCTCTGCTTCTGCCGCCCACTCACTCCCCTCCTCTGGGGTGCAGCACCCCAAGCACCGCTGCCCAAGCCTGGCTTCTTTGCCCGATCTGGTCTCCCACTTGCCCCTGACCACCACACTCAAAAGGATTCTGGCTCCCACCTCACGGATATTTCTACGCACCTGTCCTAATCCAGCCCCCTGCAGCTTGTGCCTGAAATGCTAACAGCTTGGTCTCCCCACCTCCATCCAGCTTCCTTCTCCTCCTCATGAAGCGATTATTTCTAAAACACCAATCTGGCCATTTCACATCCCCACTTTAGGGATCTCTACTCATTTGTAGAAAAACTGGCTTTTCTCTCCTCTTTCAAGCAAACTTGCTTCAAGGAGAGTCTCCACTGAATGCTAAGTGGCCTTTAACTTTCCTTTAAGACTTGCTGGTTGAACAAAAGCAAAGATTTCAGACAGTGTTACCTTAGACAATATTTCCTAACCAGACACCGTTAACAATATTTTGTTTTGTTCGACATTGGGCAAGGCAGGTTTCCTGTCACAGCCACACTATAAGGTTGCCTTTAAAATAAATGGACTTTTAAAAGCACACCAATCTAAAAGATTGAGTGAGTAATAGTAAAGGCAGTTCTCGGTTATGGCAAAAATCGAGGAGGTGTTATTTGCTGCTCAGAGTGTGGCCCCTGGGCTGTCAGCATCATCTGGAGCTCAGTTCAGTCTCAGGCGCCACCTCAGACCACACGACTCAGAATCTGCATGTTAGCAAGGTTTCCAGGTGATTGTCACATGCACGTTAACACTGGAAAGCACTGATGTGAATCACAAAGTCTGGCAAACACTGACCTCAGGAAAAAGTAAAAATAATTTGTCACTCATGATCTGGCCTTGTGACCCTTCTAGATGGTTCACGGGCTGCTCCGAAAGCTCTTCCATCCAGCTGCCGGCCTCTATCCAGGCTACTCCTCGCTCCAGAAATCCCACCCTCTTCTGCCTCCACCTCCTCATCACTCAAGACTCAGCTGCAACAGGACTTTTCTTCTCTTGCTTAATTGAGGCGAATTTCACATACTATAAACAACTTAAAGTTTATTCAGCACGTTCACAATGTTGTGCCACCACCTCTATCTCCCTTCAACTTTCTTCTCCTGCTTTTCACCACTCCAAAACAAAGCCTGTACCCACTAGGCAGTTCCTTCCCATGCCGCTCTCCCTGGCAACCACCGATCCGCTGTTTGTATGGATTTGCCTATTGCAGACATTTCTTACACTGTAACTGGGACCATACAATGTGTGACCTTTGCTTCTTCCACTTAACACCATGTCTTCAAGGCTCATCTGTGTTGTACATTCTTTTTTTTCTTCGTAGGCGTGTGTGTGTGTGTGTGTGTGTGTGTGGTTTTTCTTTTTTGTGTGTGGGGGGGTGACATTGGTTAATAAGATTATATGGGTTTCAAGTGTATATTTCTGTCATCCATTCCTTTATTAAGGCTGAATAGTATTCCATTGCGTGGCTAGACCACATCTAGTTTTCCCACTTACCCATTCATGGACATCTGGGTTGTTTCCATCTTTTGACTATTATGACTAGTGCTGCTGTGAACATTCATGTGCTCATTTTTGTTTGTTTTCAATGCTGTTGCTTATATACCCAGGAGTAGAATTTTTGGGTCGTATGGTTATTCTACATTTAACCTTTTGAAGTGATGTCACTTCTTCAGAGAGCTTTCTTTGAACCCTTACCTGCCTCCTCCTCCTCCCATCTCAATCTCTAAAACACCCCACCGACAAAGCTGAGTTTCAGCCGTAGGACTTCTGACCCAAATTCCACTTCTTGGCACCGCCTCACCCAGCGGAGTCACCTCCGCCAGGGACTGACCTCGCTGGATGGACCAGGATGCTCAGGTTGGAAGCTTGTTCAAGGCCCACGGCTCCTGATAGGTGGGCTGCGGACTCTCTGCTCGTGTCCAATCTCTGGGCATGCCAGCCTGTCTACATGGTGCTCCTAAGTGGACAATCCGGTTTTATAAAACACGGCCTCCTCCGTTCCTGGGGATGCTGACAGCCTCACACTGCTCTGTCTGAGGGTCACAACCCTCCTCTCTGGATCGGCCCCGAGGCCTGTTCTACAGCAAGGAAGGAGCGCCAGGATCCTTGTTTGGGGCACATTTATTTGGGGGATATATATATATATTTCTATGATAGGAGGAAAGGGAGAAAACAACACTTTCCTTTATTTCATTTGTCTGCCTTTTCGAAGTTTATGTTGCATAAGGAACCGACACGGAGCAGGCACCGCGGGCAGTGCCAGCTCACGTGTAGCCCACCAGGCGCGGGGTGCTGGGGAAGGTCCTGCGCATGCACATGCACTTCTCCTTGTCGATGCAGAGGGTGTTGGCCTTGATGGCCAGCTCGTGCTCCAGCCGGCACTTGGTCATTACCAGCATCTGCAGTGTGTCCTGCGTCTCCCGCAGCCTCAGCTTGAGGGTCTGCAGCGTGTCGTCGATGGTGAACACCTCGTTCACGAGCCTGCGGCGAGAGCAGAGGAGGCACCGTTCAACTCAGTTGTTCAACACGGGTGCACCTACTATGTGCCAGGAACGGTGCCAGGCGCTGGGAGACTGTGGAAAGCCAGACTGGGGAGGCTCAGCTGTCAGGGAAGACAGGGGTGGAAGAGGTAGGGAAGTAAAGGCAGGATAGGGCTCCCAGGGTGATAAGCAGAGAGGGAGAAACCGTCAGGATGTTTAGGAAAGCAATCTGGCTGCTGCTCAGGAAGTTAAATGTAGACTTATCACGACCCAGCAATTCTGCTCCTGAGTATCTCCCATGGGAATTGAAAACAGATGCTCAAACAAATACTTGTACATGAATGCTCATAGCAGCACCAATCACGGGAGTCAAAAGGTAGAAACAGCCCAGATATCCATCAACAGCCGGGTGGATAAACCAAGGTGGTCTGTCCATACAATCTTATTCGGCCATAACAAAGGAATGAAGCAGGATACATGTGATGACACGGAGGGACCTTGAAGACACTGTGCTCAGTGAAAGAAACCAGTCAGAAGAGGTTACATGTTGTATGACTCCATTTATATGAAATGTCCAGAATAGGCAAATCCATAGAGACAGAAGGGAAATTAGTGATGATGAGGAAGACGGCCCATTGGTGGTGAGAGGGAATGTGGGTAAGGAAGACAATGCACAGATCGGGCACTTCAGCTGCTGGGGAAGGCAGACAGCTCAGGTCCCATCATCTGCTCAGCTCCCAAAGCACTGTGCACAAACATTCATACACACATCGCATATACACACACACATACACATGCACATCGCATGCACATACATACATATACACACTACACACAGACACACAGATACACACACACACACACTGCCTGGGGCTCCCATTCATGCTCCCAATCTAGGCCTCTCGGTGGCCCAGCTGGTGGGTGAGGGGCAGGGAGGTTGCCCAGGAGCAGTCGGTCCCCCGGGACATCTGGTCACTCCCTAAAGGCCTGCTCTGTGTAAGCCCCTGGGTGGACACGTGGGTTATCAGAGCCCCAGGACGGGCAGGAGCCCAACCTGAGGGACTAAGAGGCTTGAACCGTGTGGAGGAAGGATCAGGAGAGCCTCCCCCAGCCCTCCCTGGGACCGGGCCCCTTGCCGCCCAGCAGGGTGGGGCCCAGGCCACACTGCACCCACTCCCAGGGGTGGGAACTTTCCAGGCCAGCAGCAGGCTGAGGAGCAGCTGGCCAGGCCGTCACGTTCAAAACCGCCCACCCCCACAACACACACGCCCAGCTTCTGCTTCCCGAGTGTCTCAGGCAGTGGCTGGGGCCGTGCAAGCATCACCGCATGGGACCGCCAGCGTCTTCTCTCAGTGGTTCCCTCCCTCTCTCTCGTTCAGCTCTCTTCCCCACCTCCAGCCCCGGAGGAGGACCAGCCTCGAACTGTGGGGGAATTTGTTACACAGCCACAGGGACTGCAACAGTGCCGGCATGGGGGGACGGGGCGGCCAGGGGGCCTGCGCCAGCTCCACAGCACGTCATGGGAAAACAAGCCCGTGTGTGACGGTCCTCCCTCGCCTGGCCAGCATCACCTCCCACGCTCCTCCTCCAGCTCACAAACCCTGCCTCTGGGTTTTCAGCCCCAGAAGCGCTTTTCACCCCCTGCGGTGAGGAGGCCCTTTCTCAACAGAAGCCGCCCTTCCATCCCTGAGCAGGAAGCTGTTCAATGGTTCACAGGTGAGAACTGGACACAGAGCAAGGGAGAAGGAGGGAGGTGTGAGCTGGGGCCTCTTGTATGGGAGCCTGGGTGGAGAAACCACGGGCCAAAGGCCACATCTCTGCCGGGAGGGTACCTCTCCTTAGCTTTCAGGGAAGTGGGGGCTTCCCAGGGCACAGTGGGATATGAAGCCAGGCTTGGTTTTTCCCATCCTTGGTTTAGGCCTGGGGGCGGGGTGGGGGCGGGGTGGGGGGGAGAGGGGGAGACCTTTTTTCTGCCAAGGGCCATTTGAATATTTATAACATCCTTCGTGGGCCATACAAGATTATCAACTTAAAAACTAGCCCGCTATATTTGGTCAAACATTAATGAACTCCCCCCTGATGCCTTGGCAGGGCCAGGCCACATGGTTTCGCAGGCCTTAAACGGCCCTCGGGCCGGACAGTCCCCACCCGGCTCCCTGGCTTAGGCAGTTGGGAAGCTTCAGTGCAGCGCAGAGGGTCTGGCCTTCCCCAGGGTGGGCGGTTTTCAAGGGGATCCCCAGAATTTCAGACACCACCCCTCGCCCAGGGCCCTGTTGACTTGTGAGACTAGATGTCCTGATGGGTGGAGGACCCTTCTCAGACCCAGGTTTCCTGGGAGCCCCCCACCCCTTCCAGCCTCCCCCGCTCACTTGAACTGTGGGATGTCCCTGCACAGCTCCACGTTGGGGCGCCGGGTCCTGCACTCCAGCCGCGTCTGTGCCACCTTCAGGGGGCACTCCTTGGCTATGATGGACCTCTCCAGCAGCGCGATGGTGCTCTCCGCCTGAAAGATCTCCTGCAGCGTCTGTGGGGAACATGTGATGTCAAGGAGGGAGCATGGGGCCAACCAGCTCAGCACCCACTCAGGTGTTTCAATGGCCCCTTCCCCAACCGCAGGGGCGGGGACCTTGCTCCGCTAACAGAGTCTTAGGAAATAGCTTCAGCATCTCTCACCACCCAGGCCACTGTGAATGCTGGGGAGGGGCAGGGGCCAGGGTCAGGTTTGTTTTCTATCTCCAATATCCACTGGAGTTGTCTGGCCAGTGTGGCTCAGTGTTTGAGCATTGACCTAGGAACCAGGAGGTCACAGTTCAATTCCTGGTCAGGGCACATGCCCAGGTTGTAGGCTTGATCCCCAGTGTGGGGTGTGCAAGAGGCAGCCAATCAATGATTCTCTCTCATCATTGATGTTTCTCTCTCTCTCCTTTTTCCTTCCTCTCTGAAGTAAATAAAAATATATTTTAAGAAATATATATCCACAGGATCCAGCCCATTAATGGTCAGTGGGAGAGAGTCAAAGTAATTGAAGGGAGGGAGGTTTTTAAGATCAACACGTATAACCCCCACATAGTAGCTAATTTCTAAATCCACTTTAATCCGAATTAATCTTGGTTGCTCTATATCTTTTTACAATCCAGAGTTTACCTTCCTAATAATTAGGTCAGTAAATAGACTAGAAAAAAAAAAAAAAGAAAAAGAAAGGAAAAGGGAAAGGGAAAGGGAGAAGGGAGAGAGAGACTCGAAGTTTTCTATTTATCTATAGAAATGTTTCCCCCAATGTAATAACCGATGTGCACTACAATTGACCAAAGTACAGATGCCAGGCAGGCCCAGGCAGGAGGGCGCCAGCTGGGGACAGAAATGGTCTATATCTTGCTCTAGGTCAGCGGTTCTCAACCTGTGGGTCGCCAACCTGTGGGTCACGACCCCTTTGGGGGTCGAACGACCCTTTCACAGGGGTCGCCTAAGACCATCGGAAAACACATATAAAATTACATATTGTTTTTATGATTAATCGCTATGCTTTAATTATGTTCAATTTGTAATAATGAAAATACATCCTGCATATCAGATATTTACATTACGATTCATAACAGTAGCAGAATTACAGTTATGAAGTAGCAATGAAAATAATTTTATGTTTGGGGGTCACCACAACATGAGGAGCTGTATTAAAGGGCCGCGGCATCAGGAAGGTTGAGAACCACTGCTCTAGGTGGAGGTTTCACAGGTGTAAACATGGGGGCAGGGGGGAAGCAGCATTGAAATTCATCAAGCTTTTTTTACACTTTATTATAAGACTGTTATACCTCAATAGAAAATAAGACTAAAATCAGAAGAAGGTCAATCACAGGAAAAGATTGGCAAAATGTTAATATTCATGTTGGATATATGGGGATCTTTTATATGTCTCTGTATTCTGTGTGTTTAAAATTTTCCATAATAAAAGATAAAAGCTTGAGAGGATGAATGAAGAAGGAAGCACAGACCCTTACCCGGAGGAACCTGATCTTGCACTTAGCCGACATGAACCACACCCAGAACTGAGGGTACTAAACAGACGTCACCTTGCTGTGACTGAAACATCCCTTCTCCCACCATCACCAGCAGCCCTGGGTCTGTGAGCAGTTCTCATTCTCATGCCCCTCTGCTGGGAGAACTCTTTTAGGGGGTGCCAACACCCCCCCCCCAGACGTAGCCAGGCCCAATAGCGAGGTGACATGTGCTCTGTTCCTGGCAAACCCAGAAGTGGTTCCTGCCACGGCGCCCCCAACGTCCTTCCCTCAGCTGTTTGCTTGCCTGTCACCCTCACTGGCATGTAAGCGCCAAGAAGGCAGGGGCTCTGTGTCAGCCATGCTGTGTCCTGAGCACCAGGAGCAGTGCTTGGTGCAGAGTGAGGGCTGCGAGGTAAAAGACAAGATGCCCAGTTACATGTGGATTTCAGATCGACAAGGAAGCATTCTTAGTATATGTCTCAACGACTGCATGATCTAAAATTCAAGTTTAACTGAGTGTCCTGCATTTTAACTTGCTAAATCTGGCAACTCTATTCCTAGTAGGAGCTTGATGGTACTGAGTGAATGAATGAATGAGTGAATCCCAGTGGGATCTGAAAGTCTCAATTTTTTAGCTAGCTTCCCAATGGTCCCGCTGCACGCTAAGGTTTTGGAACTGTGTGACCTGAAGTTTACACGTTCCTGTCTATCTCAGAGTTCGACATCAGGGAAAACTGCTTCCACATGACAGCGCCAGAGCTCCTGGCGGGGTGAGGACTACAAGTGTCAGACCCAGTCTCTGCCTTCAAGGACTTTACAATCATGTTGCTTTTCCCTTTTTTGTGAGTGATGAAATATTCACAAATCACAATGGGTACTAGGATGGCTATTTTAGCTGGGTTGGGCTCGTATTTGATGGGCACCAAGAAATTGCTTAAAAGAATTTTTTTCCAAAGAATTCAAGTCCAGGCTTTCCTATTAGCTTAGGACAAAAGCCTAGAAAGAGAGCATTTCGCGGCTTCTGGAGGACAAAAGGATGCCCCTTTCCTGTTGGGTGAGACACGGGCTGCAGAGCAATGGGAGGCAGGGGGCGGGCTGTGCCTCCTTCAGAGACCACAGAGGAGGAGGGCTGGCCCCTCACCGGCCTCCGTGAGCTGCAGACCAGCGCGATGCTACTAGTCGCCGGTTAAACATTACCCCACAGAAATGTTCTGGTCCCCCACATGAGCTGGCGTGTAAACACTCCAGTGGGAACACCTCTCTAGAAGCCCTGGAGAATTTCTTCAGAAACCCGCCCTTTGGAGGGGGAGCATGTGGGAGGTATGCAAAGCTCAGAAAGCACCAGCCTGGTGGAGAAGAAAACCAAGTCTTCTGTGGACGAAAAAGGGGCCACATGCTAACCCGACATGCTCAGGGGAGGCCTGCATGGCGGTCTTGTAAACTCCAAGACCAAAAGTAACCGCAAAGGATGGTCTGAAATTACACCTTTAACTAAAAGCAATTATGGTGGGTAGTCACATCCTAGGCCAGTATCTTTCCTGACAAAGGTCAATCTTTACTGTAACTGAGCCTATTGTCTTTTTGCATCTACGATAAGATAGGGTTGGAATGTCAAAGTAATTTTCCTTTTTTCGGACCCCTCCAAGCACAGGCACTGCTCTGCGGAGACCACAAATCCCCTTTGTTATTGAGTTAATTGTTGACTGTTATCTATCCTGCTCCCACCTAAGTAAAAGAAGCATGTCTATCATTTTACTTTGTATCCAATCCCAGAGGTTTCCCCACTTTGCTTACTCCCGCCTCCCTGATTTATCACCAATGGAGTTCATGTAACCCATTTACATCTCCTCTTTTTTTTAAGGACCAATTTTTCAGTAAAAAAAAAAAAAGCAAATATGAAAAGATCCGTGGTACATCTCCTCTTTTGATTGTAATGTATAAAACAAGGTTAAAAAAAAAACCAAAAAACCCATCTTTCTCTAGAGCATTATCCCAATACGTTGAGATCCTGCTTCCTGGCAATTGTCAACAGTTTGGCTCAAATAAACTCACAACAATTCTTTACAGGTTTGAATGTTTTTTGTTTGTTTTTTATGTTAACACTTTTATAGATGAAAAATGCTTCTTGGTACCACATTGCCAGTGTGGAAAACAGTCCCTCACTCTCCCATCTAGATGACCCTAGAAGGCTGTTGCTGAGGTGGTGGGAGGAGGGCATTACTGGGAGTTTAGCTGCTGGTCATACTGTCAGCCCTGCCCCAGCCCCAGCCCATGGAAGACAGCTGCCACTAAGGGCTGCTTCTAGGGGCACCTTCGGATGCCACAGCCAGCGAGGCTGCCCTTATCTTGGTTTCTTTTGTTTGCTCCTCCACCCCCTGGTTCCCAGCTCGAGGCTTGGCCAGCCCCACGGGGTCCGCAACTTTACAAAAGGCCTGTATCTGGAGTGGCAGGGCGGGCGGGGGAATTGACAGTCATTCATGTGCTCAGTCATGTCTTCATCCACTCATTCATTACTTTATGGATTCATTGATTCTCTCATTGACTCAACAAATGCTTACTGAGCACCTAGTAAGTGCCAAGCACTGTAGGCTGTGGACACAGCAGGGAACAGAACAGACAGAAAACCCTGTGCACGTGGAGTTTACGTTCTAGTGTAAATGCATTCACCTGCACCTTTATGCAACGCACGTCTATTATTCACCGTCAAGCCCTTACCACAATGTCGGCAGTGCTTTCTTTAGCATTACAGACGCCTTTCATGTGCAGGACATTGTTGGGGGATGTGGCCACATACAAGGCATCCAACACATGTTCGTTTTCAGTTCTCCAGGAGCTCCCACTTGAGGACAGCAGAGGAACAGGGCCCCAGCAGCACAATGAATGGGAGCTCCCGGAGATCTGAATTTATCTATCATTGTAAACCTGCTGCACACTCCCAGATGGAACTCCAGCATGGTGCCAGTATTGGGCACGGCCTCTCCAACACATGCTCGTGTCTCTTGATTAACAAAGGGGAGCTATGGATTCAAGAGGCTTCTTGCCTGGCCGGTGTTGCTCAGTGGTTAAGTGTCGACCCATGAACCAAGAGGTGATAGCTGATTCCCAGTTGAGGCACATGCCTGGATTCGGGGCTCAGTCTCCAGTAGGGGGGATGCAGGAGGCAGCCGATCAATGATTCTCTCTCATCATGGATGTTTCTCTCTCTCTCTCCCTCTCTGAAATGGAATTTTAAAAAAATTTTTTAAAAAGAGGTTTCTGCAGACAGCAGGTTCCAGCTGCATTCCCACACATTTACTCTGCTTTCCTTGTACGTATCTTTCTACTTAGGCCAAGTGCTGCTGGTTTTCCATCTATAGAAGTAATATAAACACATTTTGGTTTTATCGTGTATGTTTTTATTTTAATTTTAATGTTTTAAGTGTATCTTTATAAACACATTTTGAATGAATGCATTTTTAAGTGACTCAATTTAAACAGAAATAAAGTAAGTAACAGCCCAGGTGGCACATGGATATGGCAAAATTGGGAATGTGGCCCAGGAATGACTGACTTTGGGAAACCCCATATTACAGTGTCTCCCAGGTACTTCAGGTACTTAGGTGCAACAGGTGAGGGAATCGAGGGGGGACCACCGTCAAGTCCCTCTATGGCAGCATCTGATGGTGTGCATGTGCGTGTGTGTGTGTGTGTGTGTGTGTGTGTGTGTGTGTCTGGGGACGGGGTTTGGGGAGGGGAGACTAGAACCGACTGTTGCTTGTTTCTCCATGCCACCATCCCCTGGCATCTGCTGGCATTCCTTGAGCAGGTCTGCCTGTGCTTTTCCAGAATTGGCTGCTCTAGAACCAATCAGTGACCTGGTGGGTGTGTACTCTGCCAGAAATGTCCCTGTAACCTCTTGTCTATCCTCTGTCACTCACAGCTAGGGTCCTCTTCATTAGAGGGGAGAAAAAGGCCACATACACTCTGTCCTAGGGGCAGCCCCTGCCACCCGACCCAGTCCTGCCAGGGTGTACCTCCCAGTCCTGCCAGGGTGTATCTCCCAGTCCTGCCAGGGTGTACCTCCCAGTCCTGCCAGGGTGTACCTCCCAGATCTGCCAGGATATACCTCCCAGTCCTGCCAGGATATACCTCCCAGTCCTGCCAGGATATACCTCCCAGTCCTGCCAGGGTGTACCTCCCAGATCTGCCAGGGTGTACCTCCCAGTCCTGCCAGGGTGTACCTCCCAGATCTGCCAGGATATACCTCCCAGTCCTGCCAGGGTGTACCTCCAGAAGCCCCAGGTGTGGTGACTCACCTCTAGAATTTGAGGAATGCAACCCCCAAGGGCCAGGAGGCAGAGACAGAGGTGGCTGACCAGGGGCAGGGGCTGAGACAGAGCAGCCTTGACCTTCATGCTCAGGAGGAAGCAAAGGATTTGCTTGGTGCCAACACAGCCTCCACATGCCAGCCGGGCCCACCGCACTCTGAGTTCCAGGGTCAGCCTGGGCCTCAAATTCCATGATGTTCCTGGGAGACGAGCCCCTATTCTAAAAGGGTGACCCCATATCCCAGCACACCCACTCCTGGGTACACACTGGAGGGTATCTTCACCAGGGCACTGGGGACGGCCATTTTTATTGACTAGTCAGTAGGGGTTCAGTGACCACTTGCTCCCTGGGTGTTTGGTTAAAACAAGAGTACAGATGTTGGCATCAGACTATCAGTCCTAACGCCTCCAAGCTGCGTGACCTTAGACAAGTGTCTGAAGCTCTCTGAGCCTTTCCAGCAAAACAATAAGTAGGGATCATAGTCATCATTCCCATCCATAGAGCGGGAATTAGGCGATCAGCGCCCGGCCTGAGAGAAGGCGCTCCAGGACACCTTAGTGAGTGTATAACCCCCTTCACTGCCGGGACACAGCCAGAGAGAGGCAGGCACTCCTGTGGCCACACACAGAGCAGCGGTGCGGAGTCTGCTCTCCAGAAAGCAAGTGTGTATATGCTGTGTGTGCACAAACACGCCCTGGAAAGTGCCACAAGAAAGTCATATACCCCTCCCCTGCCTTCCCCTGACCAGTTAGAGTAATCCTCCCATCCTTCGTCCCTCTTTCCTCCTGTGCCCCCTCAATCACCCCCCCCCCCCAGTCCCTGAGTTCTGAATGGCTGACCTGAGCCCCAGAGGCCCCCCTCTCCTTGGTCTACTTTCTGTTCTCACAAAGCCAAAGAGCGAGAGGGAAAGGCTGCTTGGGGCAGGGCCCAGCCTGGCTCACCCAGCAGCTGGGCAGGGCCGCTGGGAGATTGGCCCAGGGGGTCACCCCATGGGAGGAGCCTCTGCAGCCTCAGCGAGCAGGAACTCAGTTGGGAGTGGAGTTCCCACCTCACTTCGTCCCCAGGCCTCTGCTCCCTGCTCTGCCTGCTGCAGGCTGCCTGCCAGTCCAAGCTGCCAGACTGGAGGGGGTGGGGGTGGGGTGGGGTGGGTGGGTTCTAAGCCCTGCGGAGGGGAGTGGGGAGGAGCAGGTCACTTCTGCTGACTGAGCCCCTCTATAGTCACCCAGCTCTAGGTTCAAATTCCAGCTCCTGCTCTTCTCTGCTGAGTGGCCTCGAGCAGGTCTCTTAGCTTCTCTGTGCCTTATGCCATCATGAACTCAGCATCTACTGAGCCCCCTCGAGCAGCAGCCCTTTCTGCTGAGAATAAGTGGGGCACTTATTCTCTTGTCTGTAAAACCCGCATCATCATATTAACAGCTCACCCACAGGGCTGCTGTGAGGATTAAATGAGATAACGTGTGTAAAGTGCTTGGTCTAGTGCCTGGCACGTGCCATGGGACTGTCCTGCATCCTAACCCAACCCCGCCCTGTAATGTTTCGTCTGTTTGATTTTTCCTTTGGGATCATTGGTCTCTTTTTTTTGTTATATTTATGGAAGACAATAGGAAACGCAGGGTCATTTGACGGAATTTATCTCTACAGGCAACTTAAACTCCCTCGGCCAGGGCTTGGGCTTAAAATCCATCAGCTTACTTGGATGTAGGGGTCGTCTGTGCAATGGAGGAGGAAGATTCTCCTTTTGGTGGGCCACCCCCTGCCCCAACCGAAGTTCTTTTTGTTAACCAGGCAGATGCCCCGCCGAAGGGGCCTCCTCACAGGGTGCTTGGAGGTGGAAGCCTGGGCAGGAAGTCAGGAGACCAGGGTTCCCATCCAAGCGCTAACACAAACCAGCTGAGGAACTCGCAGGCCCACTCCGAGTCCTGGGCTGCCGAGCCCCTATCTCCTTCTCCAGAAAACGGGTGCTCGGGGCCTGTGCTTCCTCTCTGGCGGGTGTGGCAAGTGCTCCTGGGTGTGATTAAATGCCCTATACCTGCTCCAGGCCATCATCAACCTCCCACGCGCCCCCAGCCTCATCCTCAGAGACCAGCCCGAGACCCGTCAGCTGCAGGTATGACTGTGGGGTGTGTGTGTGTGTGTGTGTGTGTGTGTGTGAACTCCCTTCAGGTGGCTGCGATCCCAATACACAGCCTTGCAGAGCATCGTGAAGACATGCTACACAATTTTCTGTGAAGGTCTGGGTAGTAGATGCTTTCGGCTTTGTGAGCCATAGGGTCTCACACTACTCAACCTGGCCGTTATAGTACAAACGCAGCCACAGACAATACATAAATATATGGGGGAGGGGATGGTCTGTGTCCCAATAAACTTTATTTATAAACACAGGTAGGGGGCCATTTAGCCCTGGGGCCAGTAGTTTGAGACCCCAGCTGTAGCCCAGCACAGAGGAAGTCGGATTCCCTTCAAGCAGCCCATCTCCCTCAAGGCTGAACCTTGCTACGCAAAGTGTGGCCCAGGGGCCAACCTCATGGGACTCTGAGCCCTTGTTGGGAAGGCAGACTCTCGGGCCCTATCCCCATCGGATCTACCAAGGAAATCTGCATTTTAAAAGATTTAAAACGCGGGTCATATGCACATTAAAGTTTAAGGCAGAGGAGGACATGGTTAGATTTGTAGTTGGAGGCCGATCCCTCTGGCTGTCACGTAGAGCTTGAACAGAGGGGCAGTCGGGAGCAGGAGGCCAGTGAGAGCCGAGAGGCGGAAGGACCCTCTCCAAGCAGAGCAGCAAGGTCACAGTGCACACAGCAGGCAAAGCGGTGCGCACGTCACCCAGGGAGTGTGCCCAGTCAGGAGAAGTCAGACTTCACAGACTTCAGCCGGCCCAGCCCCTGAATCAGGAGGGCCCTCCTAGAAGAAAGGCTGGGAAGCTCCAGACCTCTTTGAACCTCAGTTTCCCCATCTGTGTAATGGGGGCAATCGCAGTCTCTACCTCAGAGGGTGACAGTGAGGAGTGATTCAGGTACTCGTGCCATGGCCAGCACGCACAGACCTGGGTTTCTCAGCCTCAGCACTTGCTCCCATTCATCCATCCATCCACCCACCTATCCTCATGTCCATCTATCTTTCTATTTTTTGCCTTTTCTCCTTTCTTTCCTTGTTTAAATCAAACCTTAATGCCAGGAGACCAGGGCTTCTCAGTTTGGGGGCTACTGACATTTTGGACTGATAATTCTCTGTGGTGGGGCCGTCCTGTACTGTAGAATGTTTAGCAGCCTCCCCGACTCTATGCAATAGATGCTAGTAATACCCCAGCAATAGCGTCTTTAGACATTGTCAAATGTCCCCTGGGGTGCAAAACTGTCCCATTCCAGAACCACCCATCTGGATGTAACCTATATATTGTCACTAGATTGTGCTGGTGGGAGTGGGGGAGATGTTCACCTTAACTGACAGCATGAACTCTGAAGCAAGACACCTAGATTCCAATCCTGGCTTTGCCACTTACTAGCTGGGCCCCGGGGAGGGGACGTGTGAGGCAAATCCCTTGTCCTTGGTTTCGTCGTCTGTAAAATGGGGCTGATAATGGCCCCTCCGCATAGGGCTGCAGGAGGCAAAGATGAGCTAACCGAAGAAAAGCATTTGGAACTCTGGCCGCACATAAGAAGGTTAATATGCATTCTGTGGTTATGGGTAATTTTTCGCTTTTTTTCTCTTTCCACTTGTAAAGGTTGGCAAACTAGACCGTGACCATCCTATCCTCCCTCAACCCTTGTTGGGGACCAGCTGAGGGCAAACCCCAGTCCCCAGTGTCGGGAAAGGCTGAGGTCTGCTCTGGAAATGGTCTCTGGCCACGTCTGGCAATTGCCAGGTCCGCCTATGATGAAACCAAGCTCGGCTCAGCAGAAAAGTGCACGGATATTCCTGGCTGGAATGGAAATTCACCCAAAAACGCCTTTGAAAGGGGAGGTGTGTTTGGCTGGGTTGTTTGCCATGTAAAACGAGCTGCCTGCGTCTCATCTTGTGACAGCGGTGAAAACCCAAGGCCAGGAAATGATTTTGGATGTGGAGGGGAAAAATGGACTTAGCAGTTCCAGCCGGCTTTTCAGTTTCTGGATACTTTGTGCAACCTTGCAAATTTATTGTTTTCCAAATCGCACGAAGCCAAGGAGTTTCCAAGGAGATGCCTGGCTCCGCGCAGCTTCCCCAGCTCAGGAAGTGAGAAGGCAGCTTGGGATCCTTTTTCTGGTCAAATGGTGGAAGGTTTTTGTGTGCCCCCAAGCCCGGGGGCAAGGAGAGTGAGGAGGAGAGGGGTGCTCCGGAGGGACCTCACCTGGGAGGCTCCGGGGCAGGGTGTCCCAAACTTGGCACACTTCCTTTTTTTAAAATTTCTTTTTTTATTTCAAAAAAGGGAGAGGGAGAGAGGGATAAAAATATCAACGATGAGAGAATCATTGATCGGCTGCCTCCTGCACACCCCCGACTGGGGATGGAGCCCGTAACCTGGGCATGTGCCCTGACCTGGAGTCAAACCTTGACCTCCTGGTTCATAGGTCAGTGTTCAACCACTGAGCCACGCCAGCCGGGCCCACTCTTGACTTTTGGGGCCACACCTTCTTTGAGGGCTGTTCCTGTGCCTTGTGTTCAGCTGCATCCCTGGCTTGTGCCCACTCCCAGAAGCACATGCCCCCCCCCTCCCCCCGCCCACTGCGGAGGTGTGACAACCAAAATGTCTCAGACACTGGCGGATGCCACTGAGGAGTAAATGCAGCCTGGGGGAGAACTACTCCGGAGGACAGATGTGTAAGCCCTGCTGGCAGCTGTTCCTGTCCAGAGGTGGCCAGCTGCCCATCAATAAAAATCTCAGCTGCTTAGAGGCCGTCTGGGATCAGGGGTCCTGAAAGTCCTGCAGGGGGTTGGAAACGGGTGAGGGCTCCGTGCTGGATAGGAGATAACGCCTGTAATTCACTATTGGGCCTTGGAGGGTCTCCGTAACACATCACAATGTTTAATTGGGCCTCTACTTATTTTTTAAAACCAGTCTTCGTCACTAGAACATAAGCCCCTTGAGGGCAGAGACTCTGGTCCTATTCGCGACGAATCCCCAGCAACTAACTCAGAGCCTGGTACACAGGATGTACCAAGTGAATATCTGCTTCAGGGAGGGAGGGGGGAAATTAGCCAGCGTCTGCTGCATGCCCACAGCTGGGAGACACACCGGGAGGTCGGCTTACAACTCAGATGGCTGGGCCCCAGAGCTTCTGATTCAGCAGGTCTGGGGCGGGGCCCAAGGATTTGCATTTCTAACAAGTTCCCAGATGACTAGGCCGCAGCTGCTGGTCCCAGGACCACACAGCTTGAGAACCACTGGTCTGAACCCTGAACCTCTGGCTCTCACTCTTGGCTTGGGAGAGTTCAAAGGCTGGATGCCCGGGCCACACCCCGACCAATGAAATCAGAATCCCTAGAGATGGGACCCGGCATCTGGGTACGCCAGTGTGCAGCCCAGCTCTGCCCTCTGCCTTATGTTCTAGTGGCGAAGACTGCTCTGATTTACCTCCTCATGCAACCCTCACAGCATGATCTTTCCCAAGGCCCCTTAGCTGTACCAAAATTCAGCCCTGGTCCTTTGATTCCCGGTACCATGTCCTTTCAGTCACTTCGCTTGTCTGTCCCCTTCAGCAGGTCAAAAGTCAGTCCTGGCTTCCCCCGCACCCCCCCCCCCCTTAGAGCTAATATTCATTGAGCACTTACAAAGGGACCACGGCTGCTGTCCTTATTCTGACAACAAATACTTGCCTATCATTATTACTCCCATTTGAAAGAGGGGGAAACTGAGGCACGGAGGTGGGGCAACCCGGCCTTGGTCACTGAGCCAGGAAGTACTAGAGCCAGAATTGAACCCAGCTGTCTGCACTGCACCGTGGGGCTCATGCACGGGGCAGGAAGAATGTCGCGATGGAAGGGGAATCTGGACCAGCATGGGGCAAGCACATGCGGAAGCCGGGAGTGTGGGCAAGGGTGGGCTGCAGGTCCCGAGCGGGCAAGCAGCTGCGGTCCCAAAGGTGGACAAGCCACAACTTGGAAGAAGCTAGGAGAGGGCGGAGACATACCTATACCCAGGAGATGCCCATGTAACCCTCTGCCTCATCCATGCTGCAACTTATATTCTTGTCTCAGCAATAACCAATCCCAATGATTGCCCGGCCCAAGGCGTCCAGTCAAAGCA
The DNA here is from genome assembly GCF_963259705.1 of Myotis daubentonii. NCBI lineage: Eukaryota > Metazoa > Chordata > Mammalia > Chiroptera > Vespertilionidae > Myotis > Myotis daubentonii. The sequence goes on from NC_081843.1 coordinate 21,798,670, forward strand.
TATGATGGGCTAATAGCAACTGCAGAGCGCAGTGGGAAGAGGGAAGGCATGGCTCCCTTGAGTATCAGGGGTGTATGTACCCAAAATGCGCTCAATGCAGCCTCATTGTACGCCCCCTCACCCCACCTGTGCCATGCTGACCCTTGCTCCTCCCCATCCTGCCTGGTCCCTCCAACTTCCTGCATTTGTTGGCTACCTTCCCAGCTCTGGACCTTGGCTCTGTTTCCCTGAGTCCAGCAGCTCCCCTCCCACTGGGCACAGTGTCATTGGGCGCAAACACTGGTGGTTCACCCCCCTCGGCTCTCGTGGACCCCCTCGTGCTGAGTGTCCCCCCACGCACATGCCACCCGGGTACAGTGATGAGACCTGAGCCCATGTGACACCGCAGGGCCTTTGATTCCTCTTGGCACTCAGGTGAGACCAGGCTGAGAGACCTACCACACGGGGCCCCGCGGCTCTTCCTGAGAGTTACTGCCAACCCACATACAATCCATACACTTACTTAATATTCTTCTTCAGATCATCTCCTGTTTCAGCCTTTGACATGTGTCTTAGAAATGGAATGTTTATATGCAAGTGGAAAGCTAGTATCCCTTGCCATTAACAGAGTCCCGTAACAATAGAGAAAATGGAAAAACAAGTAATTTCTAACTAGGTTCTGTTGTCTTTGAAAGTTTCAGCGCCTGCCTGAGGCGGGATGCCTTGCTGTTAGAAAGGGAGATCACACATGAAAGAGACAGGTAACCGACAAATTGGATCAATCCCTCTTGCTCCTGGACATTTCTCAGAAGGAAAACTTCTGAAGAGAATTTTCTCACCAAGACGGAATGGTGTTTAAGGCCTGGCCCCTGCCCTTCCTCACCAGACTGCCCACGGGGCACAGGGGCCCCGCTTCCCCTGGGCTGAGCCAGTTTTAGAAGCGAGCCAGTCAGTAGCTTGGCTGCGGCACCGGCACTGGAAGGGATCCGGCTGCTTGCAAAGCACAAAAGCATTTCCCACTCCACAATGGATTCCAGACCTCCCTGGACAAAATGAGGGGCTGGCGCAGGCACTGGGGCCCTCTGATCGCCGGCCCTCACCCCTCAGACACCACGCCTTCCTGCCCTGGCGTTGCCTCCCAGGGAAGGGGTGGTTCTGCTGGTGTTAATGACCATTAGAAGTCAACACCCTGAAGAAACTTCAGCGTTAAGAGCAGAGCCTTGCAAGGTGAAAACTCACAGCCCCGCTGTGTTCTGTTAGCCTCTTTTCATGGCCGCTGTTATACACCTGCTTTCCTGCATTTCCTCTGATGCGCAGAGCAGACAGTGCCAAAGAGGCTCAGTGGCCACCCAACTCCTGCCTACAGAACAGGAGGCTTGGAGTTGCTGGAGCCCTGGCTGGTGTGGCTCCGTTGGTTGGAGCATCATCCTCTACACTAAAATCAATTTTAAAACAATTTGCTAGAGCTACCACCTGCTTTCCACCAATTAGCTGACAATTTTTGTAGAGATTCTGGAAATCTGTACACAAATGTTCATAGCAGCCCCAAACTCACAACAAGTCTACTGTCCATCAGCAGGTGAGTGGATAAACAAATGATGGCATATGGGCACCATACATACTAGGGTGTGTCCGTACAATACAATATCCATACAATACTCCTCAGTAATAAGAAGGAATAAACTAGGAATCTCAATTATGCTGAGTGAAAGATGCCAAATCCTATATAATAAAAGGCTAATATGCAAATAGACCGAATGGCGGAACAACCAAACCGAACAACCGGTCGCTATGATGTGCACTGACCACCAGGGGGCACATGCAGAACATGGCGGGCGCCAGCAGCAGGTGGCAGAGTGTGGACATGGCAGGTGTCGGCAGCGGCGGGATGGTGGAGCAGGTGAGCAGGGGCACCAGACCAAGGTGGGGCACCAGTCACTATCATTGGGGTGAGCCTCTGGTGGTTACTGAAAATTCTTTGCTCCTGCATGACGCGGTCCCCCCTGGTGCTCATACCTGCTGTCAGTGTTGGCCCTGCTCGCACCTGCTGCCAGTGCCCAGTGCTGGCCCAGATCACTCAGAGCAGTCAGCTGCTGGCCCCAACCGCCCCTCAGGGCTTCTCCACCTCCCCCTGCTCCTGAGTGGCAATTGGGGCCAGCAGCCGCCTCTTGCACCCACTGCTGGCGCCAGCTCCAATCGCTCCATGCCGTCAGCGGGTGCGAGAGGGGCAGGCACCGTCAGTGCGTGGGAGCGGCAGCAGTGGGAGTGGGGCTGCTGGCAGACAAAGGACTGGGGGCCATGGTGGGAGGGACTGGGCTGGGGCATGGAGGATGAACTGAGACCCACCTCTGTGCCCACTGCAGCCTTGCAGCCCACAGTTCCTTTCAAGGTGCACAAATTCGTGCACTGGGCCCCTAGTTAAAAAATAAAAGAGTGCATAGACTATTTCTCCCTTTGTAGAAAATGCAAACCTATAATGACAGTAGATTAGGGGTTGTGTGGGAATAGGGGGGATGGGCAGGACAGGAGGGAGAGATGACAAAGGGGCACAAGGAAATCTTTCACTTGTTCATTACCTTGATTGAGGTGATGACCGCATGACAAAAATGTCAAAACGCCTCAAACTGTACACTTGAAATACATGCATCTAATTATGGGTCAAGGAAAATTAAAGCTGTTAAGAGAAAAATGTGAGGTGCCAAATAATATGTGGACTACTGGTGTTGATCCTCTGATTAAAACTGCTCCACCACATTTCCTTGGAATTCACTGTGCTCCATGCATTTCGTGAGGCACTGCGGTTGCAAAGGTGGGCGGTGCTGAAGTTCTCATGGCAGCGGTGGTGCAAGCAGGCCTGGCTGCGGTGAAGACAGAGACCCACAGACATGGGCAGGCATGGCCCAGAGAGAGCCTGCTGCCCTCACTCTGCGGCCAAACTCTCGAGGTTTTTTGAAGAATCTAAAGATTTGCATTTTCTTCCTCTGTGAATCTAGTTGACCTAATCGAGGACCGAATGCCCTGGGAACTAGCGGCCAGCTAATCACTGGCAACATCAAAAGCAAACAGAGCAGTTAGGAGACCGCAGCAATAATCCAGGCAAGAGGTGGTGGAGACCCAGGCCAGCGGGGAGCAGGGCAGGGAGTGAGGAGTGATGACACTCGAACGTAGAACCAATCGCATTTGCTGATGGAGTGGATGTGGGGTCGGACACAGAGAGGCATCTAAGTGGACTCCAAGGTTTGGGATGGAGCACCTGGGAGTCAAAGCCCTGGAAGGGCCTAGAAGCATATGGAAGTCGGAGCCACCAACTGAGATGAGAGGGCTCCAAGTGGAAGGGCAGTCGGGGGGGGGGGGGGGGTGAAAATCTGAGGGTGAGAGCGGGCTTCTCCTGTTGGCTGCCTCTGAGAGAGCCTGCAAGGGGGGTGGGGGGTGGGGCGGGGGATGAGCTGTGGAGAGGAGGCAGAGAAATTCAGCTTATCTGATATGCTGACAGCCCAATCCAGGCGGTGCTCCTGGCTTGTCCTGATCCTCCAGCCAATAACCTCATTTTTCCAGGTGCATTTTTAATTGGCGGATGCATCAAAATGAGCGCGTAGGGGAATTTGAGATTATTAACATTAACAACCACATTACTTGCCGAAACCGGTTTGGCTCAGTGGATAGAGCGTCGGCCTGCGGACTGAGGGGTCCCAGGTTCGATTCTGGTCAAGGGCATGTACCTGGGCTGCGGGCACATCCCCAGTGGGAGATGTGCAGGAGGCGGCCGATCGATGTTTCTCTCCCATCGATGTTTCTGACTCTCTATCTCTCTCCCTTCCTCTCTGTAAAAAATCAATAAAATATATTTAAAAAACAAAAACAAAAACAAAAAAACAACCACATTACCAACCAAGGTGGGAAAATGCAATGTGACTCAAGGGCACACATTGCAGAGGGTGGCAGGAACCACAGAGGAGCGTTGGCATCTGCACACATTGGGCCCTGTCTGTGTGATGGGGCAAGCTGGGCTGGCCCTGTGCAGGAGGAGTGATGGGACGTGGCTCGGAAGCTCGGAAGCAAAATGCAATCAGAGAAAATCTGATGAGAATTAAATGACCCAGGATTGCCTTTAAGAAGGATTTGGTTCTCTGAGTATTCTGAGCCTGGAAGGGAGGAAGGAAGAGGGAGGAGGAGGGAGAGGGAGGGAGAGAAGGGAAGGAGACAGCTGCTTACCCAGATGTTTGTCAAAGACAAAGCACTCTACAACCCACACTCCCACTATTTCCTACCACCCTGTTCAAATGCAGGTTCTCAGGCCTGACCCCAGACCCGCTCAATCAGAGCCTGCATTGTGACTCAGTCCCCAGGTGACACTGTGATTACTATGCACGCAGTAATGTTTGAGATACAGAGGCCTACACTACTGTTTTCTAAATGTCAGGCATCCACCAACCATCTTTACCATGTTTGCCATATCCCCTCACAATACGATTAACAATCCTCAAGTCAATTCATTTTTCAAAAAGCCTTAAATGTGTTTATTTAAAAATAACACTTTAGCCTGGCTAAGGTGGCTCAGTGGTTGAACGTTGACCTATGAACCAGGAAGTCATGGGTTTGATTCCTGGTCAGGGCACGTGCCCTGGCTCGATCCCTAGTAGGGGACATGCAGGAGGCAGCCAATCAATGATTTTCTCTCATCACTGATGTTTCTTTCTCTCCCTCTCCCTTCCTCTCTGAAATCAATAAAAATATATATATTTTTTTTTCCAAAGGAAATATTTTATTCAAATTTCTAAAACAAATTTGAGATGTTATGTTGGGTTTGAATTGAAGAAAAAGGCCCAGTTAAAAAATGGTTTTCCTTTGATAGAAGCTGAAATAGGTGTATACATTCTAATCAAAGATCTGCCCCATGTGGCACTTTTCAAGTTTTTAAAAGTCTACCAGGCCAAACCCTTAGCCGCCTTCACTGCTTTTGCTTTGCTTTTCCCCTTTCCTTTTTCTCGCTTTGCCTTCAGCCTTTTTCTTTGCCTCTGGTTCATCCATATGGGGTACTGTCCATGCTGGTCTAGAAGAGTCTTTTTGTTTCTCTTAATGTCAGTCTCCATTTTCATGTCATCTTTGTCATCTTTCACCACACACTGGGTTTTCACTTCAGAATGTTTGGGGGCCACCACAGTTGCTACTTCATGAACATCTTTCATTAAAACATCAGTATCTACTTTAAGAATACTTTTAAGTCTGCTAAGCTCCTTTGGGGCATTCTTTTTTCTCTTTTCAGCACGCATCTTCCTTTTCCACTTACTCCGTAAGCTTTTAGCCATATTTTATCTCTACAGGTTCACCACTCACAGAACACACGCTCCAGACGACCGCAATAAAAATATATTTTTAAAAATAACATTTTATATCACTATCCTCAGCGGAAAATCAGCATCATTTGTTGTAAGTGGAAATCACCATAAAAATGCATGAAACAAGATGAACGTAAAACAATGCTGTTTCAGCTCTGGCTGGCTACTGCTGCCTGCCCAGCCTCCTTAGCCTGAGGTCCTCACTCTGTGTAACAGGGAAATCAGCCCATGTTAAAGGGATGAGGGAGGCATTGCAGCATCCAACCGAGACCTTCCTCTTGGTGAGGCAAGACAGTGAGAAGCTAGGAAAATCTCTGGACAAGTGGAATGGGGAAACTACGGCAAGAAAATGAAACAAGGCCAAACAATTTGAACCTTTTACATCCAGCTGGCGAACTGCAAGACCTTATCTTCCCCAACCAAGGACACTTGGAAGCAAATGGTTACTACCTCCCCGCCCTAACCAGAGAATACATAGCTTAATCACCCTGGCCTGGGAAAATAGCGAACAAAGACCCACTTAGTGCCATGTGTGCCAGTTAAGCCCAAGGACAGATGAAGTTGGGGAATAAATAACAAAAAAACAGCAACATTAAAGCCAGACAGACCCAAGATAAAAAATAAAACAATAAAACAGACCAAAGAATAATCCCAAATTCCCCTACATGCTCATTTTGATGCGTCAGCCTATTAAAAATGCACCCGGAAAGCTGATGAATATTCCACTGAAACCCTTCCCTAAGATTCTCACCTGCAGGAAAAAAAGGGGATAGAAAGCCCTCAGGACCAAGACTCAGTACAGGCTTGTCTAGCACGCCCAGGCCCCATCCCAGACATGAACTTTTTATCTCTTCCTAAACTCTAACTTGCAACTAGGGGAGTGGTGGGCAGCAGCAAGTTGACCAAGGCTCACCCCCTGATCCTGTCTCCAAGGACCCTTATTTCTCTAACTTCCCAGTGAGCTAAAGCAGCCCCGCCTTGCTCACTTCTATCACCGTGACCTTCACTTGCCTTGGCTCACTTCTTTCCTACAACATTTCTAGGGAGTCAACGCAGAGCACTGCCTAGACCCACCCCTGCTGTTTCTTCCACCCTAATTTCTTCCTTTGTTTCACTGTCCCAGGCATTAATAAATGACTCTCAAACCCACCTGCACTCAGGTCGTGAAATCTTTCCAACACCAAGTCAAGAACCCACACACTACAGGCTGGCTGAGGCAGCCCCGCTCCAGGCCTGTCCCTGTCCAGTAACTCTGAGATCATCACAAGGATGTAAAAGGATTGAAGAAGGAATAGCTTTCTCACTGTGTGATTCAATGATATTAACACTATGTCCATGTCACACACTTGCTATCATTTCCCATCAGGTCGAGCTCCTACACCTTTAGAATGAGCGCTGTTCTATGGCAGTGTCCCTGCTCCGTATTTCCTCCCCGTAAGTCCTTGCATCTTTTCCCCTCATCTAGAATCCTCCCCCTAAAAGGCACATTCAACCTTTTAGGGTAAGTGGATGCAAGTGGGGTCTTATGTTTATCTGGAGACCCCCCAGGACCCTGGTTCTCAGGACAGATCAGTTCTCAAGGGCAGTCTCCTGCTTGGTGGTCATCACTGCTTCAGCCCAGAGAAGCCACCAGCCCCTTTCCTAGCCGTGGGCAACATGACCAACACATACCCCCTGTGCAAGGACAAAGTACAAGGAGGAGGGGCCAGGACAAGTTGTAAGGTTTGGGGTGTGGCCTGGGGGCTGGAAGCCCAGGATGATGGTGAACAGCTAAGGCTGGGTACGCATCCCCAAACCACTGGGGGGAGGGGATGGTTCAATGTCCACATGGGAAGCTGTGTAGACCTGGCCTTTCGAGTGGGTTCCCATGACCACTTGGGCAATGATTTAATTGCTTTCCAGCACAGGTGAGGATGAGGGCCTAGAATTTCCAGAAATGCCTCTTGCCAAGGGGATCAGACCAAGCTCAACAATTAACAGTTAAAGTTTTAAAGGGAGCATTTCAAACCCTCCGGCTGAAACAAACTGGGAAAAGGTGAAATGGTTGCTATATCTTTATCTTCATTACATCAACTCCTTCTTTTACCATCTTAACAAAGCCAAAGACAAGTTCTTGGTCAGGCAGTGTTGTCAGTAGTGTCGTGTTGGGGTTTGGTAGATCTCAAATGGGCGCTGGCTTATTTGCAAAGCAGCTGGTGGTTATATAATGACTATTAATAAAAATCCATGTGGTTGCAAAAACTCTGATCAGCAGTGATGAGGCTGTTAGTAATCATTCAAAACTTCCCCAGAGAAATTTGGAAAGGAAAAAGGTTTTGCTCCCCACCTCCACCCAGAAGATCCTTTTTCTTTCCATGGATAATAGTATTTATACTTGTTACTTTTTTATTGAGTGTTTCCCATGTGTCAAGTTCTGTTCTACAAGCTCCACAGAGATCCACTCATTAATATAATGCCAAGTAGGAACTCTTCCTGTTTTTTTAAACCTCACCTGAGGATATGTTTTTTATTGATTTTTAAGAGAGGAAGAAAGAGGGGGAAGAAGAGGGAGAGAGAGAGAGAGAGAGAGAGAGAGAGAGAGAGAGAGAGAGAGAGAATACCCATCAGTTATTTCCTGCACACACCCTGACCAAGGCTGGGGATTGAACCTGCAACCCAGGTACATGGCCTTGACTGGGAATCTCACCCACAACCCTTCAGTGTGCAGGCCGATGCTCTAATCACTCAGCCACACTGGCTAGGGCGACAATAGCAATTATTTATGTATATTTGACCACAATATAAAACGATTTTCCCTACAAAAAAGAGAAAGACAGAAAGAAGATACTTGAAATTAAAAGCATTCACTTGTTCTTGCATCGTTCTCTTAAAAACATCGGTTCAAAAGTTATCATTGTAATTCCTTTCATTCGTCGCACAAAGATTTAAGGAGTGTCTGCTGTGTGCCAGACAGTAGGCTAAGCAGGGGGGGACCAGGGGAGCTGCTCTGGCTCCAACAGGCTGTCTACATTTATATGGGGCAGGGAGGGTAAATCCCACACAGAGAAGGCATCCCCGGAGGTGTGCAACAGCATGACACATTGGAACAAGGGAGTAGCGAAAGAGGCATGTGAGTACAGGAGTGGCGAGGAGACAGTGACAGAACTTGACAGTCCTGCCTACTCCTCAAATTCCAAAAGCACCTCACCCCTCCACACGGGGTCCTGCTGCTGTTAAAGCCCTTGAAGGTCAAAAGGTCACATTTTCGAAGATGCTGATGTGAGGGGGGTAGGTCTGCTCGGACCTGGTTCCTGGGGCTCTAACATCCTCACCCGTCCTTGGCCCTCTCGGCCATCAGCAGCCTGTGGGTGCTGTGGGGACAGCCCAGCTCCATCATGCAGGGAGCAAGGGAGATTCACCCCTGGATGCTCGAGTCCTCCTAGGAAGCTCCCGGCCCCTGCCCGCCTCTGGGCTGGGCACGCTCACAGGCTGTGTGACAGGTGGGAGCAGGTCCGTGCAGGGGTGGGCAGACAGCGTGGCCCGATGCTGCGGGGACCACGGGAGGAAGGTGAGGGTGTGGCAGAGTGGACACCGGTCCTGAGGCGCCTCTGGCTTACTGACCTTAGCGAGCTGCGTCTGCAGCTTATTCTTGACGTCGGTCACCTCGGCGATGCGGGCGTTGAAAGCCAGGTTGGTGTTGGTGAACTGTTTCCACATCTGATCCGACAGGGTGTCGAAGAGGTTCTTGGCCTCCTCCTGCAGCCGGATGGAGTTGGCCCGCATGTTCTGCGAGTGCCGGATGTTGTCATTGCTGAACTTGGCCCAGGTCTCAGGCACGGAGATCCTGCAAGAGGCACAAGAGAATTCAGCACAGGTGTGGCGGGCCTGGGGGACCTCCGAATCCAGGGTGGCTGAGCCTCAGCTCTCTTGACCTGCCGTCGGGGTCAGACACGGTGGTGGGAGACTGTCCCGTGTACTGCAGGATGTTTAGCTGCAGCCCTGGCCTCTGCCGACAGATGCCAGCAAGGCCCAGCAATGCCCCTCCGGTGTGACAAACAAAAAATGTCTCTAGACATTGCACAATGGCCCCCAGTTGAGAACCCCTGGACTCATCCAACCCCCTCATTTTACAGGTGAGGCCACTGCAGTGTAGAGAGAGCAGCTGCTTTTCCGGGTGAGTTATGGGAGAGGAGAGAGTCCCAGAAAGGCTCATTTCCATAACACTTCCTCCTCTACCACCAAAAGCAGAGAGACGGGGCACCGTGCTGGCTGCGGGGTCCCTTCCGTTCAGGGAGGTGCATGCGGCCATGCTACTTGCCACTGACTTACTTGCTCAACGAATGTTCTTTGAACAATGACTACATGGCAAGCCTTGAACCTAGACACTCGGGATAGAGCCAGACACAAGAACAGCAACATCCCTGACCTCGTGGCGGTACATTTCCAGTGGAGGGAGACAGACAATAAATAAAGATGCTTACACAGGGTGTTTGGGCTATGAAGGCATTCAGGAGCAGGGTGATGAAGAGAGACAAATGGAGCCGGGGCCATCATGTGTCAGGGTCATAGAAAGAAAGAAATGGAATTTATGCTCCGAGGGTGTCGAGGTGCTCATGGATTAGCTATTGCACAAAGTTGTTACCACTCGGCTCTGAAGGGCAAGAGGAGAGGGACAGGCAGGAGAGGAGGAGGCTTGGAGGATCGCTGGGAGGGAGGGAGAGCAGGGAGCAAGGGAGGGTAAGTCCCCACATCCTTCTCCTCCTTCCTCCCTCCGCCTCCTGCTGCTGTCCCTCCTATTGGCTGAACTCAACCGGAAACCAGATGGCAAAGAGCCAGTCTGCAGAGGGCAGCCGCCTCTACAGCCAAGGAATGAAGGTGGGTAGGGGCTGAATGGAGACACAGGCTGCCTTGGAAAGGGCAGGCAGGGAAGGCTTTTCAGAGGCGGCGACTCATCAGGGATTCAGTCTAGGCAACAGGAAGCCCTTCCTGGAGATACAGAAACCCCACAACAAGCCACCGACGAGCCAGAGTGTTGTCCTCTGGGGGGCCTTCGAGCTGGCTTCAGTTCCTGCGTAAACCAGACGGGATATCTTTTCAAGGCCTTTTCTAGCCAGGAGGTCTGTCCAGTTCTTAAATAAAGTCCATTTCTATTCTCGGGCAGTAGGAAAAAGAGAGTGAATTTTCTGAAATAGAAGTCTTGTTCCAGACGTTTTAAAGCACGCTTGGATTGCATGGTGGGTAGAAAATTTCAAGCATATATCATAGGTGGTGGTTCTGTCCTGGCTTTTGCAGGCATTAACGTCCAGCAATAGACAGGGGTCTTGGGCTTCTGGAGGTGGGAGAGGCACCATCAGATGAGGGAGGAGGCGGCACCAAGCACAGCAGAAGAGAGCAGCAGGTTCACCCGCTGCTGCATGGGGCACCGGCAATGTCAGGAGCAGCCACCTGGGAGCCCTCGCCCTCGCCCTCCTCTGGAGCAGGCGGCTGGGCTCCAGGGAAAATGACCCGCTAATCACAGTCTCTCCGGGGAGATGTGCCAGGGCAGCCCGTCTCCTGGCAGGCGGAGTGGCTTGGTGGGAGGCGGACGTGCTTCCTGTAGCCTGTGTCCTCTGAAGACTAAAGACAGAGACGGCAGGCTTTGCTGGGGAGGCAGGAAGGTGCCGGGATAACACGCACAGGCTCAGTGTCCACCCAATGCGGGCTCAGATCGCGGCTCGGCCCCTCACTGTGTGAGTTTCGGCCGGGACCGTCACCTCTCTGAGCCTTAGCTTCCTCATTGTCAATGGGGATCATCATGGTGCCTAACTCCGTGGTTGTTGAGTGACTAAATGTGAAGCCCCCATCATAGCACCTGACAATAGTAAACACTCGATAAGATATTTATGATTCATGGGACACTGTGTGCAAAGCTCTCAGCAGGGGGCCTGGGACATAGTAAACATCAGGGAAAAGACACCCACTATCACCATCATCACCATCACCATCATCATCACCATCACCACCACCTCCATCATCAGTTAACCCGTGGCAAAGAGAACTTAGGTGAACAGAGACAACTGCAATTCAGAGTCTCCAAACAACCTTTAAGCTGCCCAGATACGGCCCTGCTTTTAACCAAAGAACTTTTTTGCGTATAGGCATTGCCCATGGACACAGACAATAGGGGGTGAAAGACTGGGGTGGGGCGGGAACCAGGTGGAGGGGGATAACGGGGTGGGGGAATGGGGACATCTGTAATACTCTCAGCAACAAAGATTTTTTTAAAAAAAGAAACCCAAATAAAAGCCCTGAGCTAGCACACCTGAGGAGCGATTAGTCACCACAAACAGCAGTGGAGGTGCTGGCTGAGGGACTTTAAATAGCAGCCCTCCTGGGCACGGAAGTCGGAGTCTCCACCAGCCCAGCAGCCTGGCTGCCTGGGTTTCAGGAAGGCATCGTGTGGAAAGGCAGTCCGCCCCCTCCCTGTCCTGATGGGCAGCTGTGGATGAGGGCACCACACCCCCAAAGTCCTGCCCACCTTGCCAGTGCCATAGGGAGTTCACCTTGTCAGGAAAAGCAAGGCCCCCAGGAGAAGCCATCGCTGGAAACTCCAAACAGTCCTCTCAACACATATATTTTAAGATCCAGAAAGTGGTTCAGGAGCCCTAACAGGTTTGGCTCAGTGGATAGAGCGTCAGCCTGCGGACTGAATGGTCCCAGGTTCGATTTCGGTCAAGGGCATGTACTCTGGTTGTGGGCACATCCCCAGTAGGGGGTGTGCAGGAGGCAGCTGATCAATGTTTCTAACTCTCTATCCCCTCTCCCTTCCTCTATGTAAAAAATATCAATAAAATATATATTTTTTAAAAAACAAAAAAACAGAAGATGGTCCAGGAGACTGCCACCAATGCCTTCTCTTCCTTCTTTCCTTCTCTCTCCCTTCCTTTCGCCTTCTCTCCCTCTCTTTCCCCTTTCATTCATTCTTTCATTCAACAAATATTCATTGCACACCTACTATATGACAAGCACAAATCTACAGGCAAGAGATTTTTTTAAAGGGCTCAAGCTGGACACCACCCCTGCCTGTACCCAGTCTCTCTCCTGTTCTCTCTCTGTGTATGTGTGTCTCCCTCTCCAGCCTTCAAGCTACCGAGTGGGAAAGCATGCTTCAGCTCTCCATGAAGTTCCGGGATGCTGTGACACGCCCACAACAGTGCCCAGCATACAGAGGGCACCTACCTCATAGCTGCGGGGCTGAGACAATGAGGTCATACAGCAAGCACTTAATAAATGTTGGCTGTTGTCATACACGAGGCTCTGTGCTCAGCACTTCACACGCCCACCATTTTATACTCAGCAACTCTGGGCAGTGGGCCCTATTATCATTCCAGGGCTACAGATGAGGAAACAGGCCCAGAGGATGAAGTAGTTCACCCCACGTGCCAGGGGTGAGGCTGGATTTGAGGCCGGGCAGCAGGGCTCCCCTTGTAACCCCTACCAGGGCTGGTGGACAGCAATGGCTCCCAGCTGAGCTTGAATTCCTCTCCCTCTGGTTACAGCCATGTTGTTGTGGGGTTTGTTTGGTGGCATTGCCAATCCAGGTGCCCCAGCATGTCCTGGCCCAGCAGCAGTGGCCGGTGACCCTCACTAAGCCGATCGCTTGCTCTGCCTTGCTGGAATTTGAATCTTGGGCAAGGGGGGCGGGCAAGAATGGCAGGATGGTGGTGTTCTGATTAGCTCTCACTTCCTGGCTCGTTCAAGCTGCCAGAGCCTTCCCCTCCAGCCTTCCCCTTGAGTCTGTGGCTCTCCAGTAAATTTCATCTTGTCTTACGTTTTTTAGCCAGAATTGGATGCTGTGGGTTGCCACCGAGGGTCCCCATTGAACCACTCTGCCTCTCACTTGACTGGCGCAGGATCGATGCCCCTTTAAGGCTGCTTGGCGGAAGCAGACGCAGAGCCCCCCCTCCCATTGGACAGGGCCAGATGGGGACCCAGAGCCCAGTACTTACGTGCCATCGACCTTCTCCATGCCATGGAAGAAGCTGATGCAGTCGGATGTGTTCCTCAGGTTAAAACACTTTTCGTCAATAAACTGGGCTGAGCTTTTGTCCTCAAGGTCCCTCTCCACAGCATGCTGAGCATCTCGGTTATCCCTGGGGTGGAGGGAAGTGGGGGGGGGGGGCGGTGTGTGTCAAGGATTTATCTCTGGACTGTGCCCTTATCCGGAGTCCCTCGCCCGAGGTCTCATGAGGTCGGTGCTGAGCCACTGCTGAAAGCCAAGTCTTTGGACCCCCAGGAGGGTGCTCTGTCCACCCAGCAGCTTCTCAGGCCTCTTCCCACTTCGATGTCCCCACCACATACTGAGGACCTGCCCGCAACCCCTCAACCTCCCCCCAGTCCAAGCAAGCCTGTTGTCATTAGAACAGGGGTGAGCAAACATTTACTGTAAGGGTCAAATACTAAACATTTAGGATTTGTCAGTCATATGGTCTCTGTAGCAATGACTCAGCTATCCAGAAGGCAGTCATAGATAATATGTAAGTTATGGGTATGGCTGCGTTCCAATAAAACTTTATTTACAAAGACAAGTGGTGGGCCAGATTTGTCCCTCCAGCTGTAGTTTGCTAACCCGATTGAGAAGATACGAATTCATACTTTGGACAAAGCCCGGTATCGCTTTAAACCATGTGTCTCATCCTATGCCCGGCACAGAGGGAGAAGACATGAATAAGACCCAGTCGCTTACCTTCACGTTGCTCAGAGGTTTGTGTAAATAAATACAGTAAAACTACAGAATAATAAGGGCAACGGTGCAGGTTTGTAAAGGACACACAGTGACACTCAGGAGGACGCCATCAGCTCAGGGTGCGGGGGTAACCAGGGAAGGCTTCCCAGGGAGGTGTCTGGGCTGGGATTTCATAATGACAGGAGCAGACATTCCAGACAAAGTTGGGTGGGGGGTGAGAATTCCAAGCCGAGGACACCTCGTGTGCAAAAGCAGAGGAGCTAGAGACCTGCCGGTGTTTAGGGACCTAGAAGCAGCTCAGTCAGGTTGTCAGAACCAGGGGCTGGGCAGAGTCCAGGACTGGGTGGAGCCAAGGATTGGATGGTCAGGGACTGGGCACTCAGGGATTGGGCAGAGTCAGGGACTGGGCACTCAGGGACTGGCTGGTCAGGGACTGGGCAGAGGTAAGGAGAGGACAGTAGGGAGGGCCCAGGACTTGAGCCTCCAGGGCTGGTATCTTGGCTAAGAAGTTTAGACATAAAGGCCAGTATTTGCCAAACTCTGAACATAGGAGAGCCACTTTCATGATTTTTGTCATATTCCCAAAGTGTATATACTACTACTTACTTGCTACTTGTCTTTTTATGAAATAACTTCTAGAATATAAATAACTGTATTGTAAAAGGAAAACCTCTATCACAGTCTTTAAAGGAAAACCAACAAATTTTTCGATAGGTCACCTCAAACATAAACACTACGCAAGCACTAACAGAATCCCAGCAGAATCCATCGTCTCTAGAAGAATCTAGGCCTGGACCTTTTTCTGTTTGATTGAAAAGAGTAGATTCGTCAGTTAAAGACACCTAAGTGTCGACGGGGACTTTCACCTTGAAGAACTGGAAGATAATAAGAGACCAACTCTGACTAAGCAAGTTGAGGTCCAGACACCAGCTAAAGTGATGGGTGCACATCTTACACTGGTCTCTCTCTTTCCCCTTCTGCATCCTCTCATTCTCTCCCCTTTTCTCTCTCTTCCTCTATCTCTCTAACTCTATATCTCTTTCTGACATCTTTTTCTCTTTCCCTCATCTTTCTTGCTTTCTCTATGTCTTAAGGTCTCTCTCCCTCTCCCACTCCCTCTCCCCAGTCTGTCCCTGTCTATCTTTTTGCCACTTTCTTTTTCTGCTACCAACACTGGGAGCTGGTGAGGGTTTCAAACAGGCCAGGAGCCAGAAAATAAAATCCTGATGGTGGGCCCCCACCTATCAGGATACTCAGGGGAGATCTTGGGCAGAAGGAACCACCCTGGAGCCTTTGGATTGGGCATGGAGAAATAGAGCCCCATCTTGTCTAATGAACTGGCAAGTAAAGAAAGACCAGAATGTAGAAAAGAACCTGCCAGAGTATTGGAGGGGCACCTGGGGCCTCAGAATCCTTGGCCAGCTGGTCCAGACTCCTAGCCTCCACTGGTGATGCCCAGGGAAGGATGGGACAGCCCCTGTCTCCCTTCGTGGGCCCGTGACGAAGAGCCCAGCCCATGTCGAGGCTCACCTGGCTGTTGGTCCACCAGGAAAAGCCGGAACTTGGCTCTGGCCCATCAGGAAGAGCCTTCTGCTTTGTTAGAGAGCTGGTGAGCCGAGGACATGATCCTGCCCAGGTGCGGGCCTCGGGCCTCACCCACAAAACCACAAGTCAGCAGCCAGCCCAGGCCTGCCCATGCCAGGTTGGCTACCCGAGGGGGTCAGCCGCAGAGCCTCCCACAGGCGGCCAGCACACACGGCACTGAAGCTCTGGCCAGTTCTGGGTGAATCAGGCTGCCCGGCAATACGGGTTGCCTCCCTGCAAGATGCCAGGCAGCCTCTGACGAACAGCCGCTCCTAGAGGTCCAATAGCCTCTATCCAGGTGGTCTGACCTCTGGTCCTGCCAAGGGAATGTCCCCTACACCTGCTCCTTCCCTCCCACCTCCTCTGCCTCAGCCGATTCGTCTGTGTCCCTCCCAGCATCTTCGCTCTCTTCCTCTTTCTCTGTGTCCCTCTCCATCTGTTCTCTGTCTCTAACGCCTGATTTCTCTCCTTGTCTGGCACAATTGTGTCTCTCCGTCCCACTGTCTCCCCCCACACACACATCTCTGTCCTTCGCTTCATGTCATTCTTGTTCTGTCTCTCTCCCTCTGACGTCAGGCCCCCTCTGTGTCTCCCAGTGGATGGGACTGTCTTAGTCTGTCTCGGTCTCTCTGGTTCCCCCAATTCTCCCACCTCACCCTTCATTGCCTGGGGTTGCAAAGCAGCCCCTCCACCCCCCACCCTAGTCTCAGAATTTCTCTTTCAGGGTCCAGCTCCCCAATTTCAAGTCTGGACATTTATTTACTCTGCTGGTTCAAACTGTCCCGTTCCCCAAACTTCAGCCCTCCCGTCACCCCAACACTGAGTTCTGTCACAGCCTTATGTCAACAACAAATGGAAAAATCATCTCTAGTGCCAGAAATACATAATCGTCAAAATAAGAGCAATACAAATATAATAGAGGTGTTTGCCTGCCCCAACTTTCCTGTTTAAATTCAAGGATTTAAGGTTTTTAAAAAAAGTGAATTAATTTATAGACAACATTAGGCAACCAGTGGTACACGTGGAATGGTGAGAAATCAGGACAGACCGTGTAAGAGACAGAACTTAACTCCGCCTCAGCCATTCAACGGGCCCTTCACCCACTGATGTGCCTGCACCTCATTTCCAACCACCCCTCCTCTGGCAGCTCCCTGAATCTGCCCCTGACCATGCCCTCATGTTCTGGGGGTAGCTTTTCAACACTGCCTGGGGTGCTTTTTGTCCTGGCTGATTCTTTCCAATCCCTGCCACCCAGTTCTCACTGCGGTGGAGTTGAGGGGCTGCTGTAGGGGGGATGCGGGCGGGGGGGGGAGGTTACTACTGTTCCTGGGGTATAGCAAGCCAGGGCACCAAACCCCCGGAGCCTATCTGCAAGCTGCCTGGCCCCTTAGCATCCCATCAGGCTGCCCATGTGCCCCCAACAGCAGGAAGGGGTGCCCTGGAAAGGTTGCCATCCTGCCTCTTGCCATCCGGGTCTGAGGAAATGGAGAGGAGAAGCTAGCAGAGCTAGCAGAGCAGCGTGCCCTGCGTGAGTTAAAGGCAGGTGCTCCGGTCAAGGGCCAGGCAGAAAGGCTGACTTTGGAGGAGCTGGATGCCAAGGGCTTAGCTGTGGGCCCCAAGCCCCGTAAAACTCACGTCTTCCTTTAATTATGGGGGAGCCTCCTGGCTTGTCATGATACCAGTTACACAATCTTCCAAGAACTAAAAGCTGATTTCTTTTGAAGACACGTGGCTCAGGCATCCACCAGCTCCCCTCTGGCGATGCCCTGACCCCTTGCCTTGATGCGAATACCACCCACTCTGCCATCGCCCCAGGTTCAGGGCTCACAGTGGGGCCACCATGAGGGTGGTTTCTTGTGCTGCGGCCCCATTGCAAACAGGAACCACCAGCGATGTGCTGACTCACGGACATCAACGCGCACATCTTGGTAACACCCTATTGGTAGAATGGAATCAGCTATCGGGGTAGCTTTATACACGGACATTGACAAATGCTCCAAATCAGGATTCTTTTTCTGTCCTGGGGAGCTGGTTGTTAAACACCAGTCCATCACTGACCCAAAGGACCACGGAGAGCCGGGGTCCATCTGGCTTGCCCCCCACAACCTGAGGGGCCCAAACAAGCTCCAAGAGGGAGAGAAAGCAGCCCTTACCGCAGCTGTATTTCAATTCGTTGAGCTAGTTTTCTCATCTGTTCTTGGCAGCATTTCAGCAAATCGACCTCCTTTAATGAAAATGTCAGAAACAGCGGCGCCCCTTAGAAACGCACAGCAGCCTGGCTCCCAGGCCAGTGACCACCCCTCCCCTCTCATTGCCCACCCTCGACCCCACAAGCTGAAACACAAGGGTGGGGCCCATGTCCTGCCTCACCCCACGTGATCCCCGGGCCAGACAGATAAGGGTTGATTGTGGAGCTTCAATGTTCCTCACCCACTTTCTTCTCTTTTCATATACTTCCAGGTTAAAAGGAAACCTAGGACCAACTCGGTGCCAACTACTCAACTATAGATTGTTTGATCATGAAATTACATAAGGCATACGAAGTGGTACAGTGTGTAATAACATATAGTAGGTGCTCAATAAACGCTAGCTTTTTAAATTATTTTTTACTGGTGTAATGATGATGATGCCCATTTTAGAGATGAGAAGACTGAGGGTCAAATGATCTTTCTCCCTGTTCCTACACTGCAACCTCGGCCCCCACCCTGGCTCTCTGAGCCCTGACTTTGCATGGGCTGACAGGTGGCTTCCGCACAGAAAGCTCTCTGATTGGCTGGTCCTCCCTCTTCCCTTAGAGGGGACTGGGCTCACCAGGAGGCACCTTACCTGGATAAGGTTTTTCTCCACATTGTCATGAACCAAATCGATCCCGATCCTTTTCTCTCGATGGTACAGACACTCCAGGGCCACCTGTAGGAAGCAGCAGGAAATCAGGTGTTCTCCCTGTCGTATTGAGATCCTGTACAGAGGAACTCTGGTCTATCCTAGCCATGATCTGATTTATCCCCGGGGAAACCTGGGTGCTTCATGGAGCCTCATCATTGTGCGTCTGGTTGGGTTTCTGCCTCCTCACCATAGCAGTGAGCTATCATGACTGCAGCGGGTGCAATATTGGTGCGTATCTCACAGGCTTGCTGGGCAGGCGAATATGACTGTGAATACACAGCTGACCCTTGAACAACACGGGTCCACTTATATGAGGATTTTTTTTCCAGTAAATACTGTAAATGTGTTTTCTCGCCCTTATGATTTTCTTAGTAACATCTCTTTTCTCTAGCTTACTTTCTTGTAACAATACAGTATATTATACATATAACATACAATCTATGTGTTAATTGACTGTTTATGTTATCAGTGAGGCCTCCAGTCAACAGCGCGCTATCAGTAGTAACATTTTCGGGAAAAGTTTTTGGCTTTTGGGCTGCACGGGCAGCAGTGCCCCTCACCCCATCATTGCCCAGGGGCCAGCTGGATATGGAGATCGCTAACAGGGGGGAAGCTTTGCAAAGTGACCAGGGCCAAGACCCAGGCAAGCCTGCCACACAGCAATGGACCTACAACTGTCGTGGGGACGTGAGCTGAGCGGAATGGAAGACGGGACAAGCGGCAGCTCAGGGAGCCCCTGCAGTGACACTGAGAAAGAACAGGGAGGGGCCCCTAGCCTGTGATGTCACAAAGAGCAGCGGGGGAGCAGGCAGCGGGGAGCTCGACATCTTGGCGTGGGGGTGCCAAAGCATCTGGGAACTCGGGAAGGCGATGGATTCATTGGTTCCACGAGAATTTCCTGGGCCCCTCCTCTGTGTCCCCCTCAGTCATGGTACCAGGGATACCTCAGTAAGCCAAACAGGTGGCCCCCTCTTAATGGAGTTCTCACAGAAGGAAGAGAACACACACACGTAAAACACATAAATACAATCATTTCTCACAGCGCTAAGAGCTGTGATGAAAACAGGGTGATGGGCGGGTGGGGAGTTAGGATATCAGGGTGGTCAGGGAGGACTTCTCGGAGGTGACAAACCATGACCTGGATCATGAGAAGCAGCAGCAATGAATGGGTCCAATGCGCCAGGAAGAGGGAGCGGCAGGTGCAAAGGCCTAGGTCGGGGGGTGGGGGGGAGGAGGAGGAGGGGGAGGAGGAGGAGGAGGAGGAGGAGGAGGAGGAGGAGGAGGAGGAGGACAAAGCCACTTAGGCTGGAGTGGAGAAAGGGAGGCTGGAAGGATGAGCAGAAGCTGGGTCATGCAGTGCTAGAGGCTGTGGCTAGTAATATTGATGGTAATTAGGGAGCATTAGGAAGCCATTGAGGTGGCTTTAGCGGGAGAGTGGGGAAATCCAGTTCAATACTGAAAATCACCCCTCTGGCTGCTGTCTGGGAAAGGGGTTAGAGGGGAGCAGGAGTGGGGAGGCAGTCACGACTGTCCAGTGAGAGACGCCGGACTGAGGTGGTAACCATGGAGATGAAGAGAAGTGGACAGAACTGAGATGACTCTGGCGCCTGTGCCACCTCGTGGCTGTCTGAGGAGGCACATGTGACGGGCAGAGCTGGGCTTTCCACACAGGCTGGGGGTAAGGAGATAGGGAGAGAGGAGAACACAGATTTGGGACGCTGCCCTGGGTCTCTGAGCAGCATCCCTGCCCACTCTCTTCCCAGGGGAGGAACTTAGGGGCGTGGGGAGATAGTAGGACCCCGCCCCCACCCCACCAGAGTGGACGGACCCTGTGCCATGTCTCCCGAGGGGTCTGGAGACAAGACGTCTCCTGCAGAAGTGCCCACACCTGACGTCGTTTCCAGGTAGGAGGTTCTGAGTCCCCACACACTTCAGGGAGCCCCTGAACATCATCTGTGTGGCCAAGATGAGTTCCCCAGCATGAGGCAGATACTGCTGGTTCCTCACCCCAAGTCCACTCCAGGACCCAGAGAAAAACACTCACTCACCCGGACTCCTCTGAGCCAGGGAGCCCAGGTGAGTTCCGGCAAATGGGCTAAAAATGGAATCACATGAGGGGCCTTTGGCAAAACTGATCTTCCCCATAAAAAGGGACAGACCCAGTGGGCACACGGCCCTATCCCCATCTCCCTGCCTCGAATGAGAACATCACAGCGCTCCTTGCAGGCAGGAGCTTGCAAGGTGAGACAGGAAATGTCCTTGCAAACGGTAGGACAGCAGCACATGCTAAGGGTGGCTGAGCAGAAAGATCAGAGCCTGGCTGCCTTCTAGCATCAAGTGGATGGATGCCTGAGGTGTTTCCCTCTAGAATTCTCACTGACAGACAAAGAAACTCCTCTTTGGTTGGGTCACTGTGACCACCTATTTGTTCACATGCAGCCCAAAGCCATCCTTACCGATCTAGGATGTGACGGGAGACAGGGAAGTGTCGTGAGTGCCCACATGCAGATATTTATTCAACAAATACTTATTGAGTGCCTACTCTGTGCCAAACACTGAGCCAGGCTGGGAAGACATTCCAGCCACTGGTCTAGTCAAGCATAGTCGCACAGGCACGTCGCAGCTGAGAATGTCTTGAACACACTGGTGACAAAGCAGACAAAATTCCCTGCCCTCATGGCACCTATGTTCTAGGGGAGACACACAGTAAATGGATAGGAGTGAATATTATAGAGTTTGTAAGAAGGTGTTAAGAGCTTTGGAGGAAAACAAAGTGGTTATTTTAAGTGTGTCCATCACACACACGTAGGCCCCCATATGCTTGTAATATCTTGATGAAACTCTTTAATTTTGATATAACCCCAAGGAGATGACATTCTATTCAGTGTGAGGAACCCTGATGTGACTGGGATTGTCCTAAATTGACTAAGATTATATATTTTAAAAATATATTTTTACTGATTTCAGAGAGGAAGGGAGAGGGAGAGAGAGAGAGAGAGAGAGAGAGACCAATGATGGGAGAGAATCACTGATTGGCTGCCTCTTGCATGCCCCACACTGGGGGTCGTGCCCTGACTGGGAATTGAACCGTGGCCTCCTGGTTCACAGGTCAACGCTCAACCACTCAGCCACCCCTGCTGGGCTAAGATTATACTTTTTATGTTATAAACAGATTACAGATGACGTTGCAGCACAGACCAACCTGCAAGGTGCCTGTCATGTGATCGCTCAAGGGAAGTGATGGGGCTGCATCGCAGGGGCCACCGCCCCTCTCCCCGCCCCACACTCACCTGCAATGGGCAGTTCACCTCGTCCGCTGCGCACTCCAGCCGCTTCCTGACTGCGTCCAAGCCTCGGTTCTCGTTAAGAAGCCTCTCCAGCTCGTAGGTCAGCTCCGACTTCCAGAAACCGATGTCCGACAGCCTCTGGCCCAGGTTCCGGCAGGTCCCCTCCTGCATCTGGTTCGTCAGCTGGTCCTTGTCCTGCATGAGCCGCATGGAGTCACCGGTCAGCCGGCCGGCCCACAGCCGAGAAGCCTCCGCCCCGCGCATCTGCATCTCGTGGGACCGGTCCCAGTCGTGGGAGCTGTAGCGACAGAAGAGCCCCGAGCGCAGGGAGGGCAGGATGGTGGGCGGCTTCTGAATGCCCTGGCATGTGGCTCCCTCCTCCGGGCAGATCTGGGTGCTGGAGATCTTGTGGAAGAGGCTGGGTCTCCACGTGTTGAGGTAGCGGTACCCGGGCAGGTAATAGGGCTGGTAACATTCCTGTGTCACCGGGGCCTGCACATCCAGAGGATCCGTGAAGCTACAGATTTTCTTGGGGCTACAGTAACTGGCGTTCTGACTGGTTCCCAAAAACTCCATCATTTCCCATCAGCCCACAAGGGCAAAACTCTGCCCAGGAGAGCCAGGGCCACAGCCAGGAGAACCAGTATCGCCCAGGGACGGGCAGGGCCTCTATGACTCGGCACTGTTGTCATAAAGCCCAGGGGACAGGGCTTTCCCGGGGCCCTTGCTCCCTGTCAGGCCTGGGGGGGCGGGGGGCGGGGGGCGGGGGGCATACTGTCCCAATCAAAACCCATACAATCAACAACGTGAATGTGAGTGTCTCAGTCCGCAGTTGGAGAAGAAGTGACATTTGTGTATTTTTCCTTAACAGTCGAATCTGCCTTCCCAGACCTGACTCTGCCTGTGGGAGGACATTTGCTGCCAGTGAACACAGTCAGGCAGGCCAACTGGGTCAAGGTTACTCGTTTTCCTTCTGTCTTTGTCCCCAGGATGGCACCAACGCGGTACGTCCACCGCAGGGACTAGTCCTCGGCAGCCAGAAGGAACGGGCTCTGGGCAGTCGCAAATCTCTGAGTAAATCTCAAATGCATTCCCCTGAGGGAAGCAGCGAGGCTCCAAAGGCCACATCCTGGAGAAGGCAGGTCCATGCGGACAGAAGACAGATCAGTGGTGACAAGGAAATGAGGGGATGGCGATAGTACCGTTCTACGTATTGATGGTGGTGGGGGTTACACAACGAAATGTATTTGTGAAAACCAGTAGAAAAGGTGAATTTTATGGTACATAAATTATACTTCAATAAACCTGATCTTAATAAGGGGAGGGGCTCTGAGCTCCAGGACTCAGCAGAGACCATGTCTAATTGCTTCACCAGTTAAGTCCCAGTGAACCATTGAATGAATGGGTGGGCATCCAGGATGTGAGGTTTATCATTCAAGGTAAAAACAGTAATACAAGCACTAGCTAAGGGTATAAAGTAAAATCTAGACTTTCTCATCACCGCTGGCGACTTTAGTCTCCTCAGATATAACTACCATTCTCAGATTTTTTTGTAGCTTTCCAGAAATACGCTATGCATATACAAGCATACATAAATCTATATCTTTTTACATAAATGATAAATATGCATGCCATTTCCCATACAACCATAACTCTTGGACAGCACTTTGATCTTTTCCTGTTAGTAGCTGCACGGTCCTCCATTCCATTAGTTACTATTATGTATTTGACCATTCTCTATGCCCAGGCATTTAACGTCTTTCCTGTCTCTTGCTGTTACAAACATTGCTTCCACAAATGGCCTTCCACATGCGCGCCTTTAAGCAGGTTAGTGGGGGTCCAGTTTTCACCCAGCGCACCTCTCCCTCTCCGCACGCTGGTCTCATGAGTCTGACAGGCACACAAGCGCCCCGCCACCAGGATGAGCACATTCCCATCACCCAGGAAGGGGTCTGTGCTGTCCCTGTGCCCCTAGCCCCGGCAACCACGCGTGTCCTCTGTTGCCTCTGACCCCACAGAATGCCATATCAACGGGATCATGCAGAATGCAGTCCTTTGGGCGGGCCTCTCCCCTTAGCAGGATGCTAAATGCAATCTGTATCCTTCCGCATACATTTCTGGGCAAGTCTGAGCATAACTTCTGGAAGAAGTTACTGGATGGAAGCACATGTATATTTTTTACTTGGAGATATATATTCGTGAGGGTTTCCCCTTGCCTGGGGGCCCCTAGAAATATACTTTATTACTAGATATATTTTTATGTGCATGTATATCGTCCTGAAGGTTTTCCTGTCCTATTGGCCTGAGGGGTGGTGGTGGGGGAGTGTGGGGCGAGGGGGAGGAGCAGCCAGGGTTTTCCTTGAACCCTGGCAACGGCTTCCAATTCAGATGCTGAGGGGCATTAGTCAGGGGTGGCTGCTCCTGCCTGTTTGCCTTGGCCACGAGCCCGGGGCGTAGGTGTGGGCGGCTCAGACGTGAACACCAAGGCCCCTCGCCTGGCACCAGTTACAGGACTGCTGTGGCAGGGGAGCAGGGTCTTAGAGAATTCCAGAGGCTCGTGAAGTCAGTCCCTTGCTGACCCCCTGTGTGGACAGCTCCAAGCAGGTGGGAAGGACCTGTGGCCTCGCTCCCCTGGGCTCCAGGTGGCCTGCTTGACTGATCTGGCGAAATGTGGGAGGACAAACCCCATTGAAAGTCAGCCCCCCACAGAGCGAAACTGCCACCAGAGAAGCCAGCCCGTCTCCCTTCCAGCGCTTTGGGCTCCACTTGACTTTCCTAAGCAAGGCAGGACTCCCTGAGGAAAAGAGCGGATCTCCGAGTCCTGGCGGTGGACTGTTGTTGACATAAGCAATGTCCAAACCTATAGAGAACTTTTATAAGATTTTATTTGTGTCAAACTGAGGAACGTTGCTGAGAAGCAAGATCTCAAATGTTCTGAAGAATAACAGTGTTGCTGTTTGGCTTGTACATTTGGACTGAAGGAAGGAAGATTGCATGAGGGTTCGGGGGTGGGGGGTGGGGGGGGGAAGTAAGGCAGGGATCGGATTACAGAATAGTTAACAAGATTTTGTGCTCTCTTGAGGGTGGTTGTTCTTCAGAGGGGCCTGCAAAAGAGGATTACTCTGGCATCTCAAAGGTGTGTTAACCTAGTGCAGTGGTCGGCAAACTCATTAGTCAACAGAGCCAAATATCAACCGTACAACGATTGAAATTTCTTTTGAGAGCCAAATTTTTTAAACTTAAACTGTATAGGTCCGTACATTGTTATTAACTTAATTAAGGTACTCCTAAGGCTTAGGAAGAGCCACACTCAAGGGGCCAAAGAGCCGCATGTGGCTGGAGAGCTGCAGTTTGCTGACCACAGACCTAGTGCCTAAGAAATATGGAAAGGGCTTGCTGAGGGCAAAAATAAACCTTTTACTAAAAAGTTATAGGTCTGGGAGGTGACTACCTACCAGAACCTACCCAGTTAGAAATTTATGATCAGATCACCCTCTGAGGTTACTTTCAATTAGATTTATTACTGTGCCTCTTTTTCATCCATACTATCTGTACATTTTTTAACATATATATTGTACATGAATATATATATATATATATATATATATATATATATATATATATATATATATATATGACTCATGCATTTTTTTTCCTGCTGTAAAGAGAGAGAATATGTCATGTTACTGGTGGAAAGTTGGCAAGAGGTTTGACACAAACAAATCTGTTTTCGCAGACTTGTTAAGTACTTGCTCTTCCACTTCCGCCTGTTTACAGAAACATCAGCGTAGTAGTCAGTGGCCATTGGTCAAGGGCCTCCCTGGCCAGGAAGGATGCACACAGGGAAATCTGGTCAATGCTGTTCAGGTCGAGGTGGCCTTTCCTTCCAGTGGAATCCCAGCTCCACCTCCTTCCCAGCCTGGAAATTGATGGCAACTGTGTGCCGTGGAAGGGAGTAGTGAGAACCAAGTAGGGCACAGCAAGGTACTTAGCACATAGTAGGTGTTAGACAATTGTTACTGGTTTTGTTATCATGACACCACACATTGTCACGTCCTTTTATCTTTATCCTTTGAAAATGCTGGGAGTTGGGCATGATTCATTCCCTCCTTTTGCAGTGGGCAAACTGAGGCTCAGAGAGGTGACTTTGTTTGCCCAGGGGCGCACAGCCTGTCTCCGGAACTGGCTCGGGTAACACCCTCTCTGTTTCCCAAGGGGGAAAGTTGAACCAGATAAAAACCCTGGATGTGCTTCCAGTGGGTCTGGCAGGGAGCTCAGAGAACATCTCAGTGAAGTCAGGTCTCTATATCCCCAAGTTACAAGCAATTTTAAAAAGTCAGTGGTTTTCAAACACATTCTCTGATGTGAAAGGTTGTCTTCAAATAAACTCCCACAGAAGCAGGGCATGTGGACAGAGAGCCCTGAGGTGCTCTGGCTGGAGGGATTGGAGGTGGGGGGCCTTCCCCGTGAGTCCACAGGGTTCCATGGAGCTCAGTGGGAGCCCCTGACTTAGTCCACCCCCCTGGCCCGTTTCTCAAATGAAGGTCACCTGCCCAAGAAGTGGGAAAGTCAGACTCCATGTCAAAGTTTTTAAAAGTCAGACTAATTGTTAGAGAAAGGATTTGATTGCAACAGTAATCAAAAAGCATTCTATTGAATTTGCAATCTTGTGCTGTGGATGAGTGTGGCTG
Organism: Myotis daubentonii; assembly: GCF_963259705.1. Classification (NCBI taxonomy): domain Eukaryota; kingdom Metazoa; phylum Chordata; class Mammalia; order Chiroptera; family Vespertilionidae; genus Myotis; species Myotis daubentonii. The sequence goes on from NC_081843.1 coordinate 21,825,137, forward strand.
TTTTCGTTTCCTATGGCTACTGTCACAAATCCTCACAGAGCTTGTGGCTTAAAACAACACAAACTTATTCCAAAGAGAGCCTTAAGGGGCTCAGATCGAGGTGTAGGCTGGGCTGGTTCCTTCTGGAGGCACCAAGGACGAGTCCATTTCCTTGCCTTTCCAGCTTCCAGGGGCTGCCTGCATCCTTTGGCTCAAGGCCCCTCCCTCCATCTACAAACCCAGCAGTACAGCAACTTCGCTCCCCTCTGACCTCTTGCCTCCCTCTTACAAGACCCTTCTGATCACGTCAGGTCCACCCAGATACTCCAGGAGATTCTTCCCGTCTGGAGATCTTTAACTTACTCACATCTGTGAAGCCCCCTTTGCCTGGTAAGGCAACATACCCACATTAGGGTGTTAGGACATGGATGTCTCTGGGGGCATTTATCATTTCCACCACAATAAGCAATATGAAAGTATACGGGGTGACAAATAGGCATGCAGACAGGCAGACGTACTGTGCTTTCCGAAATGTGAAGACTCAGGGGGTTGAGGGGCAAATTGAAGCAGCTCCTAAACCAGCGGTTCTCAACCTGTGGGTCGTGACCCCTTTGGCAGTCGAACGACCCTTTCACGGGAGTCGCCTAAGGCCATCCTGCATATCAGATATTCACATTGCGATTCATAACAGTAGCAACATTACAGTTATAAAGTAGCAACGAAAATAATTTTATGGTTGGGTCACAACATGAGGACTGTATTTAAAGGGCCAGAAGGTTGAGAACCACTGTCCTAAATCATTGCTGCTCCCAAGGTCTCATTTATTTATGATGCATTTGTTTTAAGTCTTAAAAAATAATACTCTGGCTCATCCAAACTTAAGTTCCCATCTAGTCCTCCAGATCTGTGCCTCTCATATGTTAATGTGCCCTCAGATCATCGGGGGAGCATGCTAAAATGCAAAGTCTGATTGAGGAGGGCTGGGACTGACCAGAGATGTTGCATTTCTTACCAGCTCCCAGCTGACACTGGTACTTGCCGTACCTGAAATAGCGAGATCCTGAAATAAGTTCTATGAGATAAGGGACCTTGTTTGATTTTGCTCATCATTTACCCACAGCACGGAGTAGAGTACCTGGAACATAGTAGGCGCATAATTTTGGTTTGCTGAACGAATGAAGAAATGGATGGAGAATGGATGTATGAATCAGTGAGTAGGTAAGTGGGTGGATGAATGAATGAATAAGTGAATGAACGAATGAATAAAGCGATAGAACTTCAAATGCCATTAAATGAGAAAAATAAATTGAAAGTAGTTGGCCACAGCCCAACTAAAAAAGAATAGTAAAGCCTGACAAACTCAGTCCAGAATACTCAAGGAAATCAACTTCTCAATATTTAGAAAGTGAAAATACTAAAAGCAAGGCCCTTTGAGTATGCAATCTTCGTATTTGTCAAGTGTATCAAAACTAAAAAACTAACCAGGAGCACAATTATTCTGGAAATACTGTTGTATGGGAGGGGGGGTTAATAAAATTATTGACTCTGTGTGTTATCAGGTACAACATCACTGCTTAGAGTTCCCACTAGGGCAGTGGTTCTCAACCTTCCTAATGCCGCGGCCCTTTCATACAGTTCCTCATGTTGTGGTGACCCCCAACCATAAAATTATTTTCGTTGCTACTTCATAACTGTAATTTTGCTACTGTTATGAATCGTCATGTAAATATCTGATATGCAGGATCTATTATCATTGTTACAAATTGAACATAATTAAAGCATAGTGATTAATCACAAAAACAATATGTAATTATATATTCAATATGTGTTTTCCGATGGTCTTAGGCGACCCCTGTGAAAGGGTCGTTTGACCCCCAAAGGGGTCGAGACCCACAGGCTGAGAACCGCTGCACTGTACGGTTGCTTTCAATCTCTTTTGAACCCCGCCCATAGAAAACCCATTCTCTTTCTGACACCGCCCTCGGAGGTGGAGTAGGGGAGGCCGGGGAGATGAGAGATGGGAGACCTGACTGACACCCAGCCCCCCAGTGGCGCTCCCAGTCCTCCTCCACAGCTCCGCCTCCCAACTTTTGGCGACTCCAGGCCCAGGACTGCACTGACTCTATTTTACTGCAATCTCTGTCTGGAATCTGCTGATTTGGCAGCCTGACTTCCGAGGTCTCTGAAGGGAAGGCTCCCTGTCTGTGAATTTAATGCAAAACCAATCTGTCTGCAGAAGAAAGGCGCTGGCTGGTGCGCTGGCGGATAGAGCTTCCTGCAGCCGTGCAATCAGCTCATCGCGTCAGCAAGCATTCCTTGGGTGCCCCCTGTGGGGCGGCAGGAATCTTTCCCCTGCGCCCACCTAGCAGCCAACATTTGTGGCTAGAGGTGGCTCCAAGCAGTGCTTAGAAACCCAGCAAACTAAAGACACACACAGGAAAGACAAAGAAAAGCTGCTTTGAATTCAGTATCCACGTCAGTTTGTATCATTCAAAAACAAAAGTTGTTCTTTACAATAAAGCATTTATTTTTCACTTTGAATTTCCAAAGGTTATTTTTTTATTTTTTTATTTTTTTGGTGCTTAGAGCGCTGGCCCTGGCTGGCATTTAGTGACCCAGTAATGTCTCTGGAAATGTTACTGCAGACACACACATGCACAAATGCTAACATGCATGCATATGTGTGTTCATTGCCATATTGGTGGTAGCAATGGCATCAGGCTGTGGAGGATGGGCATCCCTGAGAGATGGGAAACAAGTGCGGTGAGCCCTGCAGTTGCCCCAGCTCTGCACCTGAGCAGTTTCCAGGCTTTGGCACAGGGAGGAGTCGGGAGGGGTCAGTCACTTCTTGAGTTAAGGAGACAGAGCCAGGAGGGCGGGACACCAACACAGCCAGCGTGTGAAGGACAGAGCAGGGAAGAGGAGAGAGCTACCCAGGGAGAGTGCTGGAGGTTCGAAGAGGGGTCCCTTGGTTTTCAGCTGAGCAGGATCAGGGCCTGCATGTGAGGAAACAATCCTGGGCAGGAGGGAGAACCACCCAAAAGGATTAGAGGGAACAAGCCCCAGAGCTCCCACAGGGCTGGGAATAGTTCCCCATCCTGCCAGCCACAGTAGAGAATCTCATAATTTGTGCAGCACCAGGTCAAATACCCGGAAAGGTTTTGCCTCAGGATTAGGCCAACATGAGCCCCAAACCTAATACCAATCTTGTCCTGCCTAACAAAGCTGAAGAGCAAGATCCCCAAAGATAAAAAATATTTCTAGTCAATTAGCTCTGTCCCAGAAAAAAAAAAAATCAAGTATATTTGTAAAAATACAAAAATTTTAAGTACGCAATTGGTAAAATTCACAATGTCTGGCATCCAATAATAAATGATCCGTCATGCAAAGGAGCAAAAAAATATGACCTGTCATGCAGGGAGGGGGGAACCAATGAATTGAAACCAAACCAGGAATGACAGAGACAATAGAATTAGTAGACAAAGACCTCTAAAAAGTTGTATAACTGCATTCTACATGTCCAAGAAGCTAGAGGAGAAATTGGACACATTAAATGGAGACATGGAAGATATTTAAAAAAAAAAAAAAAAACACAATACCTGAAGTGGACTTGCAAAGATGAAAACTACACGAGATGGGATTAAAGGAATGTTTTAGTCAGCCTAGGCTGCCATAACGAAGTACTGGTGTCTAACAAACAACAGAAATTCATTTCTCATGGCTTTGGAAACTGGAAGCCCAAGATCAAGTGTCCAGCATGTTTGGGTTCTGGTGAGGTCTCTCTTGCTGGCTTATACGTGGGCACCTTCTCTTTGTGCCCTCACCTGGCCTTTCTGGGTGTGGAGAGACAGCTAGCTCTCTGGTGTCCCTTCTTACAAAGCACTAATCCCATCATGAAACTGCATCCTCATGAAATCATCTAACCCTCATACCTCCCAAAGGCCCCACTTCCTCATACCACCACAGTGGGAGCTAGAGCTTCAACATAGGAATTTGGGAATTGGGGGGACACAAACATTCGGTCTATAACATGGCATGTTAGACATTGCAGAAGGAAAAAGACTGAAAAAAATAATTATAAAATACTAGAGGCCCAGTGCATGAAATTCGTGCATGGATACAGTCCCTAGGCCTGGCCTGTGATCCTCCCCCCCGCCCCCATACCACCCACCCCCAGTTCTCTGTTTGCCATTGGGCTATCAGAGCTTGCTGGCATGGAGGAGGGACCAAGAGGTGGTCAGTGAGTCTCATAGCAACTGGTCGAGCAGTTGTTCTGGTCGTTCCGCCATTTGGTTGATTTGTATATTACTCTCTTATATATATAGATTGCTGAAATAAATTTAAAGGTGTTAGTGGCAATGTTGGCAAAGAAAGAATTCAGAGCCAAGAGGAAGTTAATTTATTTAGCTTTCAAAGATAAAGTACACTTGAAGAGAAGATTTGAGCGGGCTTCTTGAGAGTTGTGTTGGCCTCTTAGAAAGAAAGTCACAGAGGCAGAAGAAGTGAGCCAGCTGGGCTGGGTGGGCTCAGGAAACAAGTTACAGAGGCAAACAGAGGCCCCTTGGAGACAGATTCAGGGGGTTATCCCCATATTAGCTGCTGCTGCCTACTGCTCCCCTGGTTGCAAGTATCTGGAAAACTTCAGAACTTAGGAGAAAAAAAGCAAAACCGTGTGCCTGAAGAAAGAAGAGGGAAGGCACAGGTGCACTTCAGAAAGAGCTCCCAAGGGGTCCTTTGTCTTAAGGGTTTTTATCTGTTTTCTAAAGGTGGAAATTTAAGGGAGGTCTCAGGGGAGGATCTCAGAATATTCATCAGCTTGCCAGGTATGTCCTTGAATATGCTGATGCATCAAAATGAGTGTACAGTCAGGGCTGTGGTCTCTACTGATTGGTCAGCCCTAGGGTAGAGGGTCGTTGTACACTGCATCTGGTCCTGGTGCCAGCTGTGGTGTTGCTGCATCATCTGGTTTTGCTGCTTTTCTGAGCCTGGAGCTGAAATACAACGGAAGCCTAGTTATCGTTTGATCAAAACCCTGTCTCTGTGGTCAACAGGCCTGAGGCTTTGTTCCTAAGATTATTCGATGTTGATCAGAATCTCATTGTCCTGAGGGCTTAAGGAAGTAGCAGTGCAAGGTAGAAGGAGGCAGGTGAGGTGGGGTACTGGATGAGGCCAATGTGAATCTGACTCAGTTTCCCCATTTCTCTTGCCAAGGAATTTTCCTGGCTTCTTACTATCCTGCCTCAAAAGGACCTAAATAGAGAGATATGTCATGTGTGTGAACTGGAAAACTCAATATTTTTAAGATGTCACTTCTTCTCTTATCAAAGTTTAGATTCAAGGCAAACTTAATCAAAATCCCAGCAGGCACTTTTTTTTTTTTTTGGTAGAAATTAATAAACCAACTCTAAAATCCAAAAGGGCCTGGAATAGCCAAAAACAACGTTGAAAAGGAAAATAAAGTTGTAGGATTTAGACTTTCTGATTTCAAGACTTATTCTAAAGCTACAGCATAGTATTGGCATAAAGATAAACAATGATCAATGGAACAGAATAAAAATCCAGAAATAAAATATGTTCACGGTCAATAGATTTTCAGCAAAGGTACAAAGTTAATTCTATGGAGAAAGGATGTCTTTTCAACAAAAGGTGCTGGGACAATTGGATATCCATGTGTAAAAAATAAATTTCAACCCATACCTTTCATCGTATAAAAAAAATTAAATACAAAAATTAACTCCACATGGGTCAAAGACCTAAATGTAAGTCTAAATTATAAACATTCTAGACGGAAACATAGGAGGAAATCTTTGTTCGGCAAAGATTTCTTTGTGTTCAGCAAAGATTTAGATATGATGTCAAACACACAATACGTTTTTAAAAATTGATAAACTGGACCTCATCAAAGAATAGCTCTTCAAAACACATTTTTAAGAGAATGAAAAGACAAGCCATAGACTAGAAGAACATATTTGCCAAATATATAACTGATCGAGGAGTTGTATCCAGAAAATAAATAATATTTTCAAAACTCAATAATAAAACAACTAAAAAAGTTTTTTGATGGGTTTCAGATTTGAAGAGGCCTTCAGCAAAGAAGACAGGCTGATGGTGAATGAACACATGGAAAGCTAGTGAATGGGGATCTGGGGCTTGGACGCAGACACCTAGCATTCAACATAGTTATTCACTAGAGAAATGCAAATTAAAACCACAATAAGATATCACTACGCACCTATTAAAGGGTCAAAAAAACGAAAAGACTGGGCATACCCACTGCGGGTGAGATTGTACAACCCCTTTGGCAAACAGTTTGGCAGTTTCCTACCATTGCACCATTCCACTCTTAAAGTGTTTACTCCAGAGAAAAGAAAGTATATGTCATTACCAAGACTTTCACAACGGTGTTCCTAGCAGCTTTATTAGTAACCTGCCCAAACTGGAAGCAATGCAAATATCCATCCACAGGTGAATGTATAAACAAGTTATGGTGTAATCTGACAATGAAATACTACATAGCAACCAGGAGAAATGAACTTCACACACACAACAACACGGATGAATCTAAAATAAATATGCTGAGTGAAAGAAGCCAGGTCAGAAAGAGCGGACACAAGATTCCATTTGTATAAAATTCTAGAAAACCCAGGCTAAGCTATAGAGACAATAAACAGATCAGTGATTGCCTGAGAATGGGGTCAGGAGAAGGTTTGCAAAAGGTCAGGAAACTTTGGTAGATGACACATGTGTTCACTGTCTCAATTGTGATGGTTTTAATAAAGCTTCTTAAGAACTAATCACTGCAAGCACATGAAAGCTCAAATGTGCCCTTTTTAAAAACTGTGTTCCTCATGTTAACTTATTTATTTATTTATTTATTTATTTATTTATTTATTTATTTATTTTTAAAAATATATTTTATTGATTTTTCACAGAGAGGAAGGGAGAGGGATAGAGAGTCAGAAACATCGATGAGAGAGAAACATCGATCAGCTGCCTCCTGCACAGCCCCCACTGGGGATGTGCCCGCAACCAAGGCACATGCCCTTGACCGGAATCGAACCTGGGACCCTTCAGTCCGCAGGCCGACGCTCTATCCACTGAGCCAAACCGGTTACGGCATGTTAACTTATTTAACCCTCCCATCAATAACCCTTTGAGGTAGTTAATATTATTATTGCCATTTTACAGAGGAGGAAACTGAGGCATGAAGAAAAGATGGAAATCTGGTGACTGGGGATCTGGGACTTGAACGCAGACAGCCGGCATTCAAGAATCTGTGTTCTTAACCACAGATGTTGGTTTCTCCATATAAAAGGCTAATATGTAAAGTGTCCCCTTGGGAGTTTGACCAGGAGACTGTGAGCTCAATCACTTGCGATGAAATGTGCTGACCACCAGGGGGCGGCACGGAACCAAGGCCCTGGTTAGCAGCTGGCAGCCGGGGAAGATCAGGACCCCAATCAGCCCTGATTGTCAGCCAGGCCTAGGGACCCTACCCATGGCACCGGGCCTCTAGTCCTGTATAATAAAAGCCTAATATGCTAAGTGTCCAGTCGTGCAGTTGGCCATCCAACCAATCAAAGCATAATATGCTAATAATATGCTAAGGTTGCTCAACCACTCACTATGACACCCACTGACTACCAGGGGGCAGACAGTCGACCAGTCGCTATGACATGCAGTGACCACCAGGGGGCAAATGCACTGACTGGTAGGTTAGCTTGCTGCTGGGGTCCGGCAGATTGGGACTGAGCGAGATGGGCCAGACATACCCTGGAGCTCTCCTGCGGTCCCTCCCTGGCCCCGATTGTGCACCAGTGGGGTCCCTCAGCCTGGCCTGTGCCCTCTCGCAATCTCGGGGGATGTCAGTGAGCTGGTTTCAGCCTGATCCCGCAGGCCAGTTCGAGGGACCCCACTTGTGCATGAATTTGTGCACCACGCATCTAGTATAATAATAAAATGGAACCTCATTTTCCATCTCAATTATATACTAAGTACCTGCGGATATATAGCCCTTTGTTAGATATTTTTGCTGGATAAGGGAAGAGGTAGAAAATTGTCTAATTTTTTTGTTGATTTCAGAGAGGGAGAGGGAGAGATAGAAACATCAATGATGAGAGAGAATCATTGATTGGCTGCCTTCTGCACGCCCCACACTGGGGATCAAGCCTGAAACCCAGACATGTGCCCTTGACCAGAATCAAACCCAGGAGACTTCAGCTCACAGGCCAACACTATCCACTGAGCCAAACCAGCAAGGGCTCTAATTTTTTTTTCTTCCCGTTTCCTACTTTCCTCATAGGTAGGGGAAGGGCGCCATCTAGTGGTGAAACGCAAAAGCCACAGAGCCCTCCTGCGCACTTAGTTTTCACCACCTGTGTGTTAATCAGCATTTACATTTTTAACTAATTTGCCCCAGGTGCTAGTCTTGTTTCCGCCACTAACCTGCCACGTGATCTGGGGCAACTTTCCCTGGGTAGGCTCAGTCCCCCATCTGTAAATAAGGGTGCAGGAAATCATTTCTGCAACTGTCACCACAACCCTACATACCATACCGGCAGACCTTTGTTTTATTGCTCTTCGCTTTATTGCGCTTCACAGGTGTTACGTTTTTCACAGATTGAAGGCAAACAAGATTACGCGTCATTTTATTGCGATACTCGCGTTATTATGGTGTTCTGGAATGGAACCTACAGTGTCTCCGCGCTATGCCTGTATTGGCGCTTTGTTCTCTGATGTTCTGTGCTTGGTGTTTTGCATGAGTTAGATTTATTTTATCTCCACAGCAACTTCACAGGGCAAATGTTTTCATCATCCCATTTTACAGCAAAAAGAGGCTGGGGGCATGAAGGGTCTTGCCCGGTGTTTTTTGAGCTTATCAGGGTTGGTTGGAGTCAAAATTTAAACACGAGTCATCTGACTTCAGAGCACGAGCTCCATAAACTCCTATGTAATCTACCCTCACCCACCTCACCCATCCCCACCATGTAAGTCTGTAAGTCATTTTATACAGCTCCTCAGACCTCCTTTCTGTCTGCTCGCTGGGATGCTATCTGATTAGTAAATCATTGAATAAAGCTGTGAACCAAGAGAAAGAAGACACCTACTAAGAAGGGCTCCTGGTGGCTAACTGGGCTCTAATTTTAAGAAACAGAGCCCCCCCCCCCCAACAAACAAACAAACAAACAAACAAACAAACAAACAAACAAAAAACCCAGCCATTTCTGCACAGGGGTCTCTAACACAAACTGCACTTCTGGGAGAAGCCTGCACTGACCTACCTGCCTCTGCACTGGCTTGCCTACCTGCATTGTGTTTCTGCCCTCTGAGTCAGCCCATATAAAGGACCAATAGAACTGAGGCTTTCCTCATCCCCAACCAATCAGAGTGGCTCTATTCTGACCAATCAAACTGTGCAGCTTTGGAGCCCTCATTTGCAGAGGACTGACCAATCAGAGAGCAGGGGTGGGGCTTCTGTCTATATAAGCCAGCTCCCCTGTGATTCTGGAAGTACTTTTCTTCTTCACCTGAGGTTGAGGATTGCGTTTACCCAGTGGAGCTGAAGCACAGAAGCTGACTCTCACTGCAGCATAGCAGACTGGCGAAGGCCAGAGCTGACTGCACAGCGCAAAACAGACCCCTGAGGAGCAGAGCAGAGCTCTCTACCAGAGAGGGACCTGTGTGCTGCTTTCAAAGCCCTGCTTTGTATTGCAATTGAGCTGTTTTGCACTGTAAAGTTTGCTTCTTCACCACACCCCCAAACTGGGGATTCCTGTTGGTGCCAAAGACCATCGGTTGACAAAGCCAATAAGATTTTTAAAATTTACTCTTCTGACGTTTGTTTTTTTATGCCAACAATGGGACCAATTGGCGAATGTCCCTCCTGCTGTGATACTGGTAGTGCATGATATTCGTCTTCTGCCAAAAACTTTCAACCTGAATCTGATCATGAGGGGTGGGGCAATCAAAGAAAGATTATGGGCTATTCTATAAAACCATTGGCCTGAACTATTCAAATTTATTAACCTCACAAAGACAAAACACGTAGCCAGGGGAGGGAAGGGGCAGGGAGGAGGGCTGTACTGGATTAAAAGAGACTAAAGACACACTGGCTAATAATTTTGCACCAATGGTAAGTTTCTTGGTTATCAAGATGGTGTGGAGGTCATGTAAGATAACGCCTTTGTTCCTAGGAGATACATGCGTAAGTATTTGATATTTGCAGCAGTTTCAATGCGGAGAGTAATAATAAAACAGCCCTAGGCGCCCCGCGCAAGGTTCGCGCGTGCGCACCGCTCTCTTCCCGACGCAGCGGGAGGGTCAGATTGAGTGCCACGAGCCGGAAATACGCAAAGGGGGTTCCGGTGCCGCACAGGTTCCGGCGACTAAGGCGGCAAAATGGAGGAGACGCCTCACAGTGAGCGCGCGGGAGGGGCGTGGGTGGCGGGGCTGGAAGACAGGAGCCGCTCTAACTGTGATTCTGTCTCCGCGCAGACTGCCCCGGAACCGGCAGCGCCCAGGCCGGCCGAGGGGCCGCCTGTCAAGGGTGCCCCAACCAGCGGCTGTGCGCTTCAGGCGCCGGCGAGGCTCCGGACCCAGGTAAGGAAGGGACGAGCTCTGCACGGGACGTAAAAGGCGTGAGCCGGAAGAGGCGGGGCTTATGGCGAACCTGGGCGGGGACGGTGGGCGTGACTTAAAGGAGGCGTTGCAGGTACGGGGCTGGAGGAGGCGGGGCTTGGTGGTGAAGTCGATGGGGGGGAGGGGAGGCGACGAGGGGCGGGACTTGAGGAATGAATGACAGAGGTGGGGCCGAGGGGCAGGGCCTTTAAAAGGCGAGGACCGAGGAACGTGGACGGCTGCAGTGGAGCCTGAGGATCGGTGACTTGCCTGAAGTCAAAAGGGGTCTTAAGGGCGGGGCCCCAAGGGCGGGGCCCCGGAGAAGTTGCCTGGGTTGAGGGGTGTGGCCAGAAGTTTGAGTGACAGTGACTGGTCTGGAGGAGGCTGCCCGCGATGGGATAGGCCAGTGGTCGGCAAACTCATTAGTCAACAGAGCCAAATATCAACAGTACAACGACTGAAATTTCTTTTGAGAGCCCAATTTTTTAAACTTAAACTATATAGGTAGGTACGTTGTTATTAACTTAATTAGGGTACTCCTAAGCTGGCCTTTGCTAAAAACGTCCTCAATCTGAGGGGTTGACCTCAGGGAACGTACCCACACTTCTTCTCACGCCACTTCTTCAAAATAGACTCGCCCAGGCCGAAAACCGACTTCTGTGTGTGGGCCACGAGGTTTCAATTGCACTGTATGTGCACGCCCGCACGTGGTATTTTGTGGAAGAGCCACACTCAAGGGGCCAAAGAGCCGCATGTTGCTCGCGAGCCACGGTTTGCCGACCACTGGGATAGGCTATAAACTTTGAAGTCAGGGACCTTGGGCTTACATCCTGGCGTCCTCAGGTACTTTCTTTGGACAGAATTTCTTCCTTTTGAGGAGCGATTCTTCCATTCATTCAACAGAAATATGTGTTAATCGCCTCCTAGGCACAGTGCTGGTGCTGGGGATATAGCTGTGAAAGAGAGGTGGTTGCTCTAGGGGATTTTAGTTTAGTAGGGGAGACCCACAGTAAACAAGCAAGCAAGCAATAAGTCACAGCAATAAGCATAGGGGGTCACATTGGAGAGTGGGGCGGACTCTGGGACATAAAAGGCAGGAAGCTGGGAGAAGAATTTTGAAGGAGTCAAAGGGAGACTTGGGTTTGATCTTTAGTCCCCTAAAAAACAGTATTGACCTTGAGCAAGAGTCTTAACCTTTTTTCCTGAGCCTCTATTTCCTTGTCAGTAATGGGGGAGAAAACTAGTTACCTCGCAGTGTTGCTTGAAGGGCTTGAAAGAAGGCGGAGTCCTGAAAAGCACCGCAAATGTCTAATAAGTGACAGTCATCAGTGACGGGTACTTACCCAGTGCCTGCTGTTTGTCGTTTCTCATCCTGGGCATCACTGACTTTTGGAGCTGACAGTTCTGTGTGCTGAGGGCTGTCGTCAGCATTGTTGGACATTGGCAGCATCCCTGGCCTCTGCCTACTACATGCCAGGAGCACCCCTTCCTGTGACACCTAAAACATTGCCAGATGTCCCCTGGCAGATTTTGCCCCCAGTTTGAGAATCATTACTACACTCATGCACCAAATAATAACATTTAGATCAACGATAGACTGTATAGGTGACAGTGGTCCCATGAGATTTTAAGGGAGCTGAAAAATACCTATCAGCTAGTGACGTGTCTGTCCTAACTTTATAGTGCAAAGCATTCCTCAGATGTTTGTGGTGATGTCGGTGTGAATAAACCCATGTCATATAGAAGTACAGCACATATAATTATATACAGCACATAATACTTGATAATAAACTATTATGTTAATTGGCTTATATATTTACTATTGTATATTATACTTATCATTATTTTAAATGTCCTCTTTCTACTTAATAAGAGTTTGCTGTAAAACAGTATGCTGTGTTATACTGACAGCTGCCTCATACATCTCATGTTTATCTTCTGATTACATCATCTTCTCTGCCTGATTTGATCTCGTGCTGTTCCATACAGTAGCATGCTGTATAGTCTTGTGACCTAGGAGCAGTGGGCCATATCGTATAGCCTAGGTAGATAATAGGCTCTGCCATCTAGGCTGTGTGAGTGCTTTGTAGGATAAAATTGCCTAATGACACGTTTCTCAGAATGTATCCCTGTTGTTAAGTGGTGTATGACTGTATATTCATAGCTCTGTAATGGAGCCAGGAATAAAGTGGTGAACGCTTCAGGATAGAGTCTCACCCTTGTGGAGCTTATATTCTAGTAAGGGATGACAAATAAATCAATAAGAAAATGTCAGGTGTGATAATAGCCCTATTTTCTTTGTAGCACTTATTACTACCATTGACTAGGCCAGTGATGGCGAACCTTTTGAGCTCGGCGTGTCAGCATTTTGAAAAACCCTAACTTAACTCTGGTGCCGTGTCACATATAGAAATTTTTTGATATTTGCAACCATAGTAAAACAAAGATTTATATTTTTGATATTTATTTTATATATTTAAATGCCATTGAACAAAGAAAAATCAACCAAAAAAATGAGTTCGTGTGTCACCTCTGACACGCGTGTCATAGGTTCGCCCGCACTGGACTAGGTGGTATTTCACACAATCCTTTCTAGCCCATTGGAAGAGTGACATTTGGGATTTAGTTGGAGTATGTCATCCCCTGAATTGCTTTCTTTGCAGCCATAGAGGAAATCAAAGAGAAAATGAAGACCGTGAAACACAAAATCTTGGTGTTGTCTGGGAAAGGCGGCGTTGGGAAAAGCACGTTCAGCGCCCACCTTGCTCACGCCCTAGCGGAGGATGAAAACACGCAGGTAGGGGAAAACTGGGGAGAGGCTCCTGTCTGAGGGTTCATGATGGCTGTGGAGAACTGGTTCCTTAGACTAAGCCAAACTGGCCTCTTTGATCCTTGCAGAGAAGATGAGGAAACACGTAGCAGACAAGCAATGAAAGCTTTCATTGGATGCTCTAGTTGTGAAGATGGATAACAGGTGTACATTTCTCTTGGCATGCTGGTTATTTATTACATCAAGTTCAGATTCCCTTCTCATGATTGACCCCTTTCTGCCTTTTTCTAGGGCAGGGGTCTACAAACTATAGCTCTTGGCCCAAACGAGCCCATCTCTTGTCTTTTTATGGCCTGTGAGTTAAGAATGATTTTTACATTTATAAACGGTTGCTTTTCTTTTCTTTTCTTTTCTTTTCTTTTCTTTTCTTTTCTTTTCTTTTCTTATTATTGTTATTATTTTTGTTTTGGGGGATTTATATTTGCTTGTTTTTATTTTTACTTTTTAATCCTCACCTGAGGATATGTTGTTGTTGTTTTTCTTGATTTTTAGAGAGAGAGAAAAATATCAATGTGAGAGAGAAACATCAACAGTTGCCTCCCTATGCACGCCCCAATCAGAGATTGAACCCATGACCTAGGTATGTGCCCTGACTGGGAATTGAACCCACATTGGTGTACCAGTGATGCTCCAGTCAACTGAGCCACCTGGCCAGAGCTGTTTGTTTTTAAATGGTTGCTTTTAAATCTATATATATATAAAAGCTTAAGCGACCTTTACGACCGGTTGACCGAACAACCAGTTGACCAATTGCTATGACATGCACTGACCACGAGGGGGCAGACACTCAATGCAGGAGCTGCCCCCTGGTGGTCAGTGCGCTCCCACAGCAACCTCCCGTGGTCCCTCCCCCTGGCCGGCTGCCCCGATGGCCCTGATTGCCGGCCAGGCCAAGGAACCCTACTCATGCATGAATTCGTGTACTGGGCCTCTAGTTGTTACATAAGTGCCTACATAATATCCATAATTTTGCCCACAAAGCTTAAAATGTTTTCTGTTTGGCCCTTGAAGAAAACACTTGATGTGCTGTATATATTTCACAAAACAATAAAAAATTCATCAGACCTCAAAAAACTTGCTGACCCCTGTACTGGGCCACAAACATATGCCCAGCTACACAAATGAGCAGGAAAACTCAAAGCACCCAGTGCTGCTCTCTGGATTTCAGCCTTAATAAAAGGTATGGTGGGGCAGGGAAGAAAAAAATACTTTTTCCCAAAAGGTCAAATGGAAATTTGCAGTACCTGTGATTTTTAAAATACATTATTCATTGGGACTCATGGTAATTTTGCATTAACCTTAGAAAATGATCCCAATATTCACTTTATCATTTTATATCTAATAAAACCATGACAATTGTGTTTTTCAGTTTTGTTTTGTTTTAACACAGGTTACATTCTAAAATGACCTGTTGTTTCCAAAATGAAATTTTGCCCAAAATTCCAATGAAAGAAACCTGGACATCTCAGAACTGTAGAGTGGCGTGGGTGTCTCCAAAACCCAGCCTCCGCTGTGTTGACCCCTGAAATGAGAGATCTCGTGAGAACCTGTGAATTGGCACTGTGTGTGCTCTGGGTTAGAGAACTTGCTAGTCACTATTTCAGTTGCCAACTAAATGCTGTTTTCTCCATCAGAGCACTGTCTGGGGCCTGCAGAAGAGCTCTGTGTAATGTAGAAACAGTCTTGTTTTGTTTGTGTTGAAAGCCATTCCCTGCCATTTCAGTTCTTTCCATGGTCTTTGTGTGTACCTTCTTTCATGCATTGTTTTATTTGTGAACATTACTTTTCTAACATTTTGAATATTGAAAGTTATTTTTATATACGAGGGCTAACACTTTCACTTCAACTTTCTTTTCTTACTTGTTGACATATGTTTACTTTTGTTTGACTTTTTTAGAAAGTAAGATAGTTCTAGAGCAGTGGTTCTCAACCTTGGCTGCACATTAGAATCACCTGGGAATCTTTTTAAAATCCTGATTTCTGGGCCTTGTCCTCCGGAAATTCTGTTTCTTTGTTATGGGGTGGGGCCACAACATTAGTAACAAAGAAACAGAATTTCAGGAGGATGAGGCCCAGAAATCAGGATTTTAAAAAGATTCCCAGGTGATTCTAATGTGCAGCCAAGGTTGAGAACCACTGACCTAGAGGGACTGCAGAGGTATATTTATTATTGAAATTTCAAAACTGCCACATGTTGCCTATTATATTTTAAAACTCTAAAAGCTGGATAAATTTCAGTACTTTCTATTTGTGTGAGATAATCCATTCTACCTCAGTGAGCAATAGCACCCTAAGACCTTACTATGATAAAGGCTTTATTTCCTCCACAAAAATAAACTAAAAACAATAAAGCCCGCTACAGTGGGCAAGGGGATCAAGCCACCATTCTGATATGCCCTCAACATACAAACACGTACACACACAGTGGCCCCCAAGACACCTCACCAGTATCTAAGAACTCCAGAAATATATATATTTTTTAAGTCATTGGATTACAAAATTAGAGTTTGCGTCAGGAATTGGCAAACATTTCATGTCAAGAGCCAGATGGCAAATATTTTAGGCTTTGCCAGCCATACAGTTTCTGTAGCAACTATCCAGTCTGCCCTTAAACATGAAGGCAGCCATCAACAACCTATACACCACAAGCATGCCTGTGTTCTAATAAAACTTTATTGTTACTGAAAGTTGAATTTCACATAATTGTTCCAACATGACAAAAGTATTCTTTTTCTTTTTATTTTTCCAGACCTCTAAAAATATAACAGCCACTTTTAGCTTGTGGGCTGCACAAAAACAGGTGGCAGGCTGGAGTTGGCCCCAGGGTGTAGTTTGCTGGGCCCTGGTTTGTTTTTCAACACCAGAAGCACCTGTGCTGGCTGGGGAAGAGCTTTGCAGGACTGGAACCTTGGGCAGGGCACAGCCTTCCTGGGACAGTGAAGTGGCTGGACTACATGATCTGTGACGCTCCGTGTTCCTGTCAGTCATTAGGGCTCTGAATTCTGCCTTATCCCTCATTTCTGTTCCGATCATTTTATAACCCATGGGGCTGCTGTCATTGGCTGCACGTGGCTGACGTGGGCTTCTCTAGAATCTGGTGTCTGCCATCAAGATGTTCTCTAGGGATTTGGGGAAAAGGAGAGACAACTGGGCTTGGAGAAGGTGGCATCAGGACTGTGATGGCGACTGATGGACGGAGGAGAGGGAACCAAGGCACAGAGGTGGGACTGCCGGGGCAGACATGGAGAGGCAGGCCGTTTGGGGGACTGCTCCTGGGAAAGGGCCAAGGCTGACTGAGCCAGACCTGTGCTTTAGGAGCACCACGCGACAGCCAGCGAGTGTGTGGTTGAGTACCGTGAGAGGGCGAAGCCATGTCTCCAGGACAGGCCCCGAGGGTCCAAACTAGGGCAGGGATTGGAGCAACGGCAGGGACCAAATGAGGGCAGAGCTGGGGAGACAGAGCAGAACCTCCCACCTTTTGGAGGAGAGAGGAGTTGGAACTCTAATTGAGCATTTGGGGTGCAGTCTAGCGTGGTGGCCAGGAGCATAGGCACTAGAGCAGGGGTCCTCAAACTACGGCCCGCGGCCCACATGCGGCCCGCCGAAAGCATTTGTTTTTTTTACTTCAAAATAAGATATGTGCAGTGTGCATAGGGATTTGTTCATAGTTTTTTTTTTAAACTATAGTACGGCCCTCCAACGGTCTGAGGGACAGTGAACTGGCCCCTGTTTAAAAAGTTTGAGGACCCCTGCCCTAGAGTTACCCAGCCCCACCCACACCACTGCTGTGACCTCGGGTAGGTAAAATGGACGCAGGCTGAGTGATACAATACATGTAAACGTAAAGTGCTTAACCGGGTACCTGACATATAGTGAGTGCTCAGTAAGTGTCTTTGATAGCGATCATTATTGTTACTTTATTCCACTAACTGAAATAGGGGGGCGATGAAATTTTTGCTTCAGTGATAATGGTTTATAGCCTACCCAAACAGTGCTGAGCAGATTCAAAACATGTTTGTCAATTCGTTCTTCTATCCATTTGAGGGTCAAATTTGTAGGTCCAGTTGGCTAGCCGAGGAATCTGTTTTCTCATGGTCCAGGTTACCCGGAGCAATCGTGGCTTCTTGAAGCTGTTGGGCATATTCTTCCCAGCTCTCTGGAGGTGGGCTTTCGCCAGGCCAGTTGCAAGTAACCACTTGTGAATCAACAGCTGTTTACATAGAATGACTCTTCCATATAATTATGTTCAGAAAGCCCCACTGCACACACGTCTAGACCTTGCAGTAGACTGAAGGAAAGCACACCATCCGGTGTGGAAATAGGGCTAGATGAGCCGAATTTCTTTATGCAGCGGTGCTTTTTAAAACAGCCAGTACTTGGGGAAGTGTGTCACTTTCCAAAAGGTGCCCAGTGTGGGCATATAGTAGATGCTCAGCGTGTCTCGCAGATTACACTCCAGTCTCACACATTCCTCCCTGCCCTGAATTCAGCAGGATGGTGGGAAGCACCCTGTCCCTTTTCTAACCCTGAGCAAGGCTGTTCGTGTCTGCACTCAAGGCAGGCAGGTATCTGACAACTCGTTTGCAAAGGGCTTTGCATCAGGAGGCAGCAGAATTGGGAAGCTCCTGACCAATCACAGGCTGGGAAATGTGCAGGTTGTGGTGAAGGGAGGCGGAGGAGCCCAGCCTCTGACATCAAAAGCTCTCACGCCATCTTTCCACCACAAGTCGCCAGCTTCCCTAAATCACCACTTCATCATCTTGCTTTGTGCTCTAAAAGATGAACTTGACCATTAAAAGGTCTACACTAGGTGCTTTAGGCCTGTTGAGTTTTTAGGCCCATCTGTGGGGTTTGTACACTCTAAAGCTAGAAGGGCCCTAACAGTCTCGCTAAACACTTGTTTCACAGCTCAGCAGCTCAGACGGACGGGGCTGGGAGAGGAGCAGCAATGTGTATGAGGTGACAGCCAGCGCCAAGTTAGGACTAGACCCCACTTCCCATGACCTCTTCTTTTTTGTGTTTAATTTTCCTTTATTTTTCTTAAAGCCCCTAAGATCTGTGGCTTCCAGGAAGCATCAGAGAAACGGAAGTGCCATTTCAGTACACTTTGTAAAGCAGAACCTAGACACACACACCACTGCCAACACCCCAGCGGCTCCACACACCCGACCGTGACGGCCTAGCCTCCTCCGTACCTGGGGGCTGAGACGGGGCTTTAAGGTGCTTTTCTCCTGTGGCTCAGTGGCACAGAGCGCGGACATAAGGAGCCCCCACACTGGGCACAGCCCTGGCCCAAGTGGCCACCTCTTAGGGGGAAGTTTGGATCCTGACCACTGTACCGCTTTGTGGGTGGGAGAGGTGTGGCAAGGCTTCCTCTTCCCCTCAGGCTTCCAGCACCTTCCGCAGAGGCCCTGGTGCGAATGACCAGGCACGTTTCTCTCAGCGAGGGTTCTGTGGCTTAACTTGAGCAGAAAGTGAATGAATTGGATGGATACTGAGGATAGTGAGGATAGGGACAGGATCGACGGGAGGTTTGGAAGGGACAGGACCACTGGAGATCTGGACAGCATGGACGTGACCTGCCACGGGAGTGAGTGCAAGCAGTCTGTTCTTGTGTCCTTGCATAATTGCACTCATGATTCACTCCCTTGGCTGTGGGGAGTTTCGTGCCTCAAAAGGAAACATTAAATTGTTCCCAGAAGAACATGGCTACTGTGCTGGAAACTGAAGAGAATTGATGCAAGTCTCTATTAGGGGGTGGTGACAGTATGATTTCTTAAAGCGTGAGGTTGTGATGTAAAATGTCTGTGGATCATGAACACACATCAGTCCCCAAGTGTCGGGACCTAGGAAGTCAGGCAAGGTCGGGTTGTCAAGTTGTGTCATTCTGTTGCACTCCTTGCGTAGTCCAGCAGAGGGCGCCTGGGGTAACCGGCTGATGTGTATGAAAAGCTTTCCTACCCAGGGTCTGAGCAGGTGAGGAAGTCGGAGGTTGGTGTTTGTTGAGAGCCTTGAAGAAGGAAGCAAGAAGCGAATTTGGGGCAAGTTAAAAAGTTACCCAGAGATGCTGCACTTTGCATGCAGCACATTAGAGGTTTCCAGATGAATATTAGCCGCCTTTCAGAGTTCCCGAAGGCCGGTTCAGACCTCATCCAACTCAGGGAAAGCAGGGCGTTTGGCGTGGAAGGAGTCATCCCCGGCTCTGCTTACCACTAGCAAAGAGGTTTCCTAGCTTTCCTTCTTCTTTTCAGTTTCTTTTCTGGAAGCTAGCCTTCGGGATCACAGGGCAGCGGGGTTTGGTCAGAGCTCAACTCCTTGCCAGGCCCCCTGGGGTAGTGGAGAGAGCCCTGGCTTTGGGGTCAGAGACCTTGATTTATGTCCCAGCTCTGTCCTGGCTCACTGAACAGGTCACGGCGCCCCCGAACCTTAGTTTCCTCTTCTCTAACGCAGAGATAATGATACCCACCCCCAGGCACATGGTTAGGGCCAAGTAAACAGTGCCAAGGCCTGAATTTCCACGTGACCTGACACCCAGGTCCATAGGAGCACCTCGAGCCAGGTCAGTCTGGGCGGGAGGGAGGGAGTCCGTGCTGACGCACTTTGCCAAGATCTCTTTGGGAGTCTTGACTGTGTCTGTGGCTGGAAGATAGTGCTGTAACTCTTCCTCGTGAGGTTCTACTTGGTCCATGTTTGACCCAGTTTCTTTCCTCTTCTCCCCTCCCTCTTTTTCCTCTAACCCGATTCCCCTCCCAACTGTGTGTCTGCAGGATTGTACTTTCAGTCATGCCACAGCTCTGGTCTCTTCTTGTTCCCCAGGTTGCTCTTCTAGACATCGATATATGTGGGCCGTCCATTCCAAAGATAATGGGATTGGAAGGAGAACAGGTAAGAGGTGTGTTATAAAATGCAGTGGAGTGGCCTCTTACAGCAAACTACTGTGCTGAGCTCCTTAGCCTAAACAGGATTAGCACAGCCCTTGCGTTTTTACACGGACATGATAAAACCAGATAAATGTTTGCTAATCCATCTGTCTACTTCAATAATAACTGTGAATTGAGGCGGGGTGGGGGTGGGGGGGATTATTTATAAAGTTCATCTAAACCATTAAAGAAGTGTTGGTTTCGATGCCTTCTCAGAGGGGAAGGGAAACAGCAAGTAAAATGCAGAAGTAAGACACGGAAGCTTAGCTGACTGGGAAAGCCAGACCAGAGTTGGCTGAGGGCTTGTACCCTGGAAGCAAGGGAATATTTCTGCCCTGTGGTTACCTCTGGGGAACTGAGACTATGAAGTGGGAGAGTGACGTGGGGGTGGGGGGGCAGGGGGCGGGGCAGGGCCACAATGGTCTGAGCAGGTGCTAGCCTCTCCCTTCTGAGCTGCGAGAAGCAGTCCCAGGAAGGCTTCCCCCGCCCTGGGCAGTGCCTGGAATCTGGCTGGAGGGCTGGGCTGGGCTGGGCTGGGCTGGGCTGGGAGTGTCCAGAATGGTTCAGTCTTATGTAAGTGCTGGCACTGTTCTGTGTGCTGGGACCCAGTGGTGAGCAAGGCAGATACAGACCCTGGCTCTCATGGGAGGGACAGACGATAGATAATAGAAAACTACAGCAGGGTGAGGCAGCAGACAGCATAGAGCAGGGCAGGCACGGGAGCTGCTCTTTGGGAAGGTTTATTTTTTTATTGGATAAGTAGGAATGAGTTTATTTTTTTATGTATATACTATTATATGTATCTATTATTTTATATGTATATTATTATATGTATATATTATTTTTAGAGAGAGGGGATGGAAGAGGGAAAGAGAGAGAGAGAGAAACATTGATGTGAGAGTGAAACATCAGTTGGCTGCCTCCTGCACACCCTCTGCCGGGGAGCAAGCCTGCAACCCCAGTATGTGCCCTGACCAGGCATTGAACCAGCAACTTTTCAGTGCACAGGATGACACTCCAACCGACTGAGCCACACCAGCCAGGGCACAAATGGTTTTGTTGTGTTGTTGTTGTTTTAATGAGACTTCCAAGCTAGACACAAAAGACCACATGTCACATGATTGCACTTCTATGACTGAAACAGGCAGCGTGCAGAGACAGAGTAGATCTGTGGTCACCTAGTTCTGGAGGGAAGTGTCAGGATTGGGGGTGACGGGAGAGGTGCAGGGTGTCCTCTAGGGTTGATTGTGGTGGTGGATGTACGATCATGTGACTATCCTGAAAGCCACTGAACTCTGCACTTCCAGAAGGTGCATTGTACGCTGTGTGACTGATGTCTCCATAGAGCTGTTTTAGAAAGCAAGACTTCATTAAGGAAAGCAGACTTTCCGTGTTGGCTCCTGCGCTGCTCTGATTTCTAAGATTGACATGTCATTGGGCGTTGCATAAGTTCTAGCTTCGGAACAGGTGGTGCGAAGTTGAGCCCTGGCTATTGATGAGCACCCGTGACGAAGAGTCCATCGTGACGTCCCCCAGGGAGCCTCTCCCTGACACCTTCCTCCCAGTGCTTGCTCCCTGGGGACAGCAGGCCCCAGCGAAGCTCAGGCCACGGGCAGGGCGGTGCTGTGTCACCTGGCTCACTCACAGTACTTTCTTCACTTCTGGACTTGGAGGGGCACCCCCGCTGCTCCACAGTTACTGCACTTTCTCAGTAACCCACAGGCAATTTCTGTCACTCTTTGAAAATACCTCGGACCCGAAATTATATTTGACTTGGGTAACTGGTTCCCTGACTAGATGTTATCTAAGCAGTTTCAAAACAGCCCAATTTGACAGGGGAAAGGATATTGAATTATCACTTTCATTAACCAGCACCCCCCCCCCCCCAGCTGTTCACTTCCTATTAAGCATTACGTAGTGGCATTTTAGATTAGTTCTATTTTGTAAAATTGTCTTCATGCCGTGCAAAATGTGTCTGTATGAAGGGTGACCAGGGCGCCGGACTCACAAGTGACTCGATGCCTGTGTTCACACAGGTGCACCAGAGTGGCTCGGGCTGGTCTCCAGTGGTGAGTGCTCACGTTTTTGCCTTATTTTCAATGGAGTGGAGTTGGGCCATGTATGCATAGTGGGTATGCGGTGGCTGGCGACACTGTTCTCAGCCCGCCTGCGCATCAGTCAGCAAGCATGTACCCGGGCACGTTTCTAGCGCAAACCTCCATGAAGACCAGGGCTTGGCAGACGGCTTCTGTCGAGTCAGACAGTGGCCATTTTCTGTTTGTGGGCCATACCCTCTCCATCACTGTAGCTCACAAGCAGGAATATGTAAATGAATGACCATGGCTGTATTCCAGTGAAAGTTCATGTACAAAAGCAGCTGTGGGCCCGGTGTGGCCCAGGGGCCACAGTCCAGCCCAGGCTCAGCCAGTTGAGGGCATGATGCTCATTTATTTCAGCCAAGTCGCCTGTCGTTGTGGCAGAGGGCCAATGATACCTCTTTCCATCCCACCATACGGTACCCTTTTCCCCCACAGAATGATTTGAGGGTTCAAAGAGTGCATGTACTCACAGATCACAGTAATATTACCCCCAAAGGGTTTTTTCAGCCAGACGAGACATAGGGAAGTGCCTTGTGCTGTGGCTTTAAGTAAAATGTCTCTTGCCTCATCCTCTCCAGTTCCTGGAAGACAACCTGGGGGTGATGTCAGTGGGTTTCTTACTCAGCAGCCCCGACGACGCTGTCATCTGGAGAGGACCCAAGAAGAACGGTTTGTGCCCCGCTCTGTCTGTCTGTCGCTCTCCCAGGCAGGACTGCTCGGCTCCCCTGCGCCCTGCTGTGGGGACGCCGCGGCAGGATTTGTGAGCGTCCGTTGCCTCTGTCGTCACTGGTTGAAGAAATACCAGTTTTTGTTTTACAGTCTTTATTATCTATTGTGGTTTTTTTTTCTCCTGAAAACCTATATAACCCTGAAATTATCCATATTTATTGTGGTTTAGTAGTGGCTTATTTGTGTCAGAGAGAGAAGTGTCTGAACTGAAATCGATACCAGCTTGAGTGGGCACTGAGGCTTAGGCAGAGTTCTCAAACTTGGCCCGGGGACAGGGGGGGGGGCCATAGTAGTGAGGGGAGGGGTGGACGGTGCTCCACACCAGGGATGTCAGGGGCAGCCTGGCCTCTGCGCTGGATGCCAGCAGCACCCCCTCCCTCGGCGTGGCAGCCACCCATGTCTCCAGACGTTGCCAGATGCCATGGCTGAGAGTCTGCGTGTGAGGGTCACAGGCTGTTTCTGTGGAGCCCCCAGCCCAGCCTGGGGAAAGGGAGGCCTGGCCTGAGTGCGGTCCCTCCTCTCAGGCATGATCAAGCAGTTCCTCCGCGATGTGGACTGGGGAGAGGTCGACTACCTCATCGTGGACACCCCCCCTGGGACGTCGGACGAGCACCTCTCGGTCGTCCAGTACCTGGCCGCCGCGCACATCGATGGCGCCGTGATCATCACCACCCCTCAGGTGACCGAGTGCGGAGGGAGCTGGGTGGGGACTGCGCCGCCAGAAGCTCTCTTCCTCGCAGGCCCCGAGACCCTGGTCTGCCAAGGGCCCTTCGGGACGAGCAGCCCTGCTTTGTCTCTGCAGAAACCCCGTTTATGTTTGGTCCGGGCATTTGCGTTTGACAAATAAGCATTCCACAGTTGGGTTTTTTTGGTCCAGCAGTGGTTCAAAATTGCCTTTTAATTTCCTCTCACAAAGCCAGCGAGAGCGATGGTGCTTTACAATTCAGATGGTCCGCCATGGTCACCTCACCCTTACCACGCTCATGCATCAAGCCCGCAGTCTGCAGGGCCCCCTCACTCGCATTGCAGGACAGTTTGGAACTCTCCCCAGTTTTCCACGGCACCAGCCCGGGTGTAGGCGGGGATTTCTGGGGAAGCTGCTGTGGGTCTTGTCAGATCCTCATGTACCAGTCACAGAGGCTGTGCCACCGGGCTCTGAGGAACCCCCGCTGGGTAAGTCCGGAGGCAGTGAATGCATCAGGCCTGGGCTGTGCTTTATCATTGCCGCTGATCTTAAGGGTCCCAGGAAACCAACAGCTGGTTCTCTTCAGTTATGCTTCTCACAGTATTCTTCCCCACTCCTGAGGAAGCAGGATAACGAGGCTTGGTCTGCCTCTGAATCAGGCAGCCCGGCCCCATCCTTCACCAGCCCTCACTGAGCAGTCACTACATGCAGGCCCTGGGCCGGGCACCAGGGCAGTGAAACATACCGGTTCCCCTCATGGCCCATGCAGTCACTGGGGAATGTGGGCGCTGTACATACGGGCACACGCAGGATGCTGTCCGTGGTGTGACAGGATTCATGTCTTCGGATCACTCTGGTTCCCTGTGCAGAGAGATGTCGGGGGCATAAGGAGCAAGACACCACTTGGGTGGCTAGAGGCCACCTGGGCACTGGCCTGGGTGGAGGTGGAGAGAAGATGGATTGTTCCCAATGTGATTACTAGAAGGAAACAGTCTGGCTGGAATGCACCACCCGGGATGTTGATGGTGGGGAAGGTTTACCGTGTGTGGAGGCAAAGGGCCTGTGAGAAGTCCCTGTACTTCCTGCTCAGGTTTGCTGTGAACATAAAGCTGCTCTAAAAAGAAAGTCTATTAGCAAAAGTCTAGTTGGCCCAAAGATGGCTTCTCCTGCCACATTTGTTGTGAATGGAAACATGGAGTCCCTGAGGGATCAAGAAGAGGAGACGGACCAACAGGTGCTGGCCCTTCCCCGGGAAGCCATGGGGAGCAGGCACGCACCACGTGTGCCCTTTGTATAGAGCCTGTCTGGACAATGTCACTTCGGGCTGTGGACACCCACTTTCTCAGAGCCCTTCACATCGGGCACCGCAGGCTTTGAATTACAGGACACCACGGAGAGAACCAGAGGCGCAACGAGATGCACAGTCAGAGCCGGTTTACGCTCCAGCTACATGCCTGCACCCCAGCCTCACAGAGGCCTAGAGCCCAATGTGTGCCTCTGGAGAGTAGATGACTCGAGCTGTGACCCTTCGGGAGCCGTGACTGTCAGTCACACCTTAGGTGCTAAGGAGTAGCCATACTTGAGGACATGTGTCTGCAACAACATTAACCGGGGAACGGGGGTGGGGGGGTTGGGGGGTACTAAGCAATGATCATACTCAGTACTCACACCGTGAAATATACATGCAGAGTTCAGAAGTGAATTTGAAGTGATCCAAAGATCTTATTTTCTTTCTGTCCACAAAGTTGTTTGTCTTCACAATAATCTAGATCAGAGGTCAGCAAACCTTTTCTGTGAAGGCCCAGAGAGTACATATTTTAGCCTTTGGGGATCATGTGGTCCTTGTCGTAGCCACTCAGCTGGTCCATGTAGGGTGGGAGCTACTGGAGATGGTATGTAAAGCACGGGCATGGCTGGGTTTCGGAAGAACTTGACAGACAGGCAGCCAGCCAGGATTCGCCACAGGCCTAGTTCCCCAACCCCTGAATGAAAAATGGTGCGCCCTTTGGCTCAGCATAGTATGTTGAAAAGAAAGTAAACATTGGGACATGCTAGTTGGGGGCGGAGGAGGGCGGAGGGGGCTACATGGTGATGGAAGGAGACCTGACTTGGGGTCGTGAACACAATACAGTGTAGAGAAGTTGTGTTGCGGAATTGCACGCCTGAACCTGTATAATTTTGTTAACTAGTGTCACTTCAATAAATCCAATAAAAAGGAAAAAAGAGAGATGCTAAAAGGTCACTTTTCCGTAGGTTCATTATATATTTGATGCTTGGCCGTGCGGGTTCATCCTTCCTGGGTTTTGTGGGGAATGAATAGTGCCTGGGACAGGGCTTAGCACGTGGTCGGCACTAAGTACTCATTGCATAAATGGCTCACTCCCTAAGCTCTCTGAGGGCGAGCCCCTGCACTGCGGCACCCACATTCCCTGGCTTGTCCTTTGACTTTGAAACAACTGGTCTTTTGAACCGTGATAGGAGGTGTCCCTGCAGGATGTCCGGAAAGAAATCAGCTTCTGCCACAAGGTGAAGCTGCCCGTCATCGGGGTGGTAGAGAACATGAGCGGCTTCGTCTGCCCCAAGTGCAAGGTGAGTGCTGACCAGCCCGTCCGCGGGTCTCCGTGAAACCCGATGCTTTCCCGTTGTTTCCAGAGGTGGGATCACAGTGACAATGCTGCACCGCTGGCTGAATGAAAAGTCTTGGTAGTTAGTGTTTCACGTTCAGAAGGGACGTTTTTGAAAACTTCCTTTAAAATGTGGTCCAGTCTTGTGATCCTGAAACAAAGTCATGATTCTCCCCCCATTTACTTTGCCTCACAGAAAGAGTCTCAGATATTCCCGCCCACAACGGGGGGTGCAGAGGCCATGTGCCAGGACCTGAAGATACCGCTCCTCGGCAAAGTGCCTCTGGACCCGCACATAGGTGGGTGAGTCTCCACGCCCGGTTCCGTTGCTCAGTGGGGCCTTCATACACCGGGGCCCGGCCCCTGGACCACCTCCGGGAGCTCCCCCTGCAGCGGAGAGAGGCAGTGAACCAGGGGGGCAGGTGGCCAGGGGAGCAGGCAGACCTCAGGTAGCAGGGCTGGTTGAGGTGGGGCTGGAAGAGTGGAGGAGAGATTGGTCAGGGCGATGCCGGTGCAGGGAGGGCACTAGGAAATGAACAAGGGTCCCTTAGGGGACAGTTCTGGGACCTGTGCTTCCCAGACCTGGTTCTGCTGCCGTGAACTCCGGTGGGCTTCCCGAGCTGCTTCCACGCATTCCCACGGGAGCTCCACCTCTGTGCCCCTCACCCGGGCTCCTCCCCAGCTCGGGTTTCCCTGTCCCACGGGGGAGTCGAGGAAATGACAGTTCCAGGTTGGCCTCACCAGGGCCCACTGAGATTGGGGAGCAGCTGTGGGTGGGAAATCACTGAGCCTGCTTCTCCATTGGTGCTCAGCATCTGGGGGCAGGGGCAGGGGCAGAAACGCCGACCGCAGGGGTCTATGCAGGAATGGGGGTGGGCAGACAGGTAGAGGAGGCAAGAAGGCCTCGCGCCCACTGGGGCAGGCCCCCTGCATTTGCTCGCCGGGACACGGGGTTGACATGAGGTCCTACAGGCAACCTGCGTATCCACAGGAGGACACCGGGGTGGACAGTCTTATGAAAGATTCACAGACAGGTTGATGCCGATGTGGAATGACCTTCCGGATGCGAGTATACATGGAAAAAGCAGTGGGCAGAGCATGTGTATCATACACTGCCATTCATTTTTTTAAAGTATATGGGTGCGCGTGCATATATGTGCCACGTATATATGCACATACAGTTTCTAGAAAGACATCTGAAACACTGATAGCCTCATCTTTTATGGTACGTTTTGTATCCCATACTTTTCCTCCATGTGCATTCATTATCTTTTTACTCAAAAGAACTAATTAATCTTTGAAAACTCAGTCCCTGGGCCCACCCAGGAGCTGCTGAATCGGTCCTGTGTGGGGCCCTGGAACCTGCATTGCCACACCACCCAGATGAATTGTAGGCACACACACGGAACACCCTGGGCCAGGGAGGGCCCCTGTGGATGGAGGGAGGCAGGGGTCCTCTGAGGCCCCGCCATTCTTTCTTGGCGTCGTTCCTTACGAATGCAGCAGGTTCAGGAGCTTCCTAATGCCACAGGCACAGAAAGAGCCCCAAGGCCATGTTGCCACTTGGTTTTCTTCAGGGATTTAATTCCCTTTCATTTGTTTCTATAAGGGAAGAGTTGTGATGAAGGACGGTCTTTTTTGGTTGACGCGCCGGATTCACCAGCTACGGTAGCCTACAGAAGCATCATTCAAAGTAAGTGTTTACGTGAGCCCTGTGAATCCAGATGGCTGTGGGGCCAGGAGGTGACATAAATGAGCAGAGTGGGCTGGGTGTGAGGAGACCCTTTAGGATCATAAGTGGTCACTGCCTCGCAGCCTCGGCTGGGCATTCAGGCCAGTGGGGTGGGGTCTGGGATGACCTGGAGAGCACCTCCCTCAACCCAGGGACCGGGAGTCTCTGAGAAACCTGTCAGGACGTCAATATTGTGGGCTAAGTCATAGTGTAAAAGACACAGTGAGGGTGGATTTTACGGCATAGAAAATGCGTCTCGGTAAAGCTGTCCAAAGAAAATTAAGAAGAAAAGACACAAAGCCTAGTGAGCCACAGCAAACTCACGTGCAGCTCCAGTTCCCAACTGGCGGCCAACTACAGTCTGGTTTGTGCGGGGCTTTCTGCCCAGTGAAGTGGTGTTGGGGAAGTAACATCACTCCCGGGCTCTGAAGAATGAACCGAGGACGGGCCTCCAGCGTGGTTCTCACCGCGATGGGCAGTGTGTGGTATTCAGGTCACTGAAGATTCGGGGCATCAACAGAAATGGGGCTTTTTAGGGAGTTCAACATCTGGGGATTCCACCCCAGCCTGGAAGTGCCCAGGCTGGCACAGGCAGGGCTGCCCGGGGCACTAGGAGCTGCCCGTGTTTCTCTGCCTGCCGCCTTGTTTTCCAGGAATCCAGGAGTATTGTAGCCTCCATCAGCCCAAAGAAGAGAGGACCTCATTAGTTCCTGAGACACGGGGGGACATGGACACAAGCAGCACGGCCAGCGCGTCCTGACCGCTCGGGCACAGAGTGGGCTCAAGGCAGAGAGGGACCAGACTCTGGTGTGGTGTGAAGTCACTTTTGCAGACACTTTAATCACCTGATATTTGTACAGTTTTCTTTAGATCACATGTAAAGGGCGTTCTTTACACATGTGCCATTTAAAAAATAAAAGCGTCTCCTCAAACGTCCCTGCTTCACTGAAAACCCGCGGCTTGTTGGTCGGAATGCCTGCTGGCGCTTGCTTGACTGCAGAGCCCTCACCTCGCCACTGCTGCCTCTGAAGATATGCCTGAAAGGGAAGCAAAGGGGTGAGGTGTGGCTTCGGTGCAGAGCACACGGTCACGGTGTTAGTAGCAGTCCAGTTTCTCTCCAGATCGGGGAAAGGAACATGGATGGAGCCTCAAGCCAGGGCTTGTTCTGGGGTTAGCGTCCATGCAGCTGCACGTGGTCAGAACACCCCTGAGCAGCCCTGAGATCACCCACTAAACCGAACTGGGGTCTGTGTCGGCCCTGCATAGTCACATGACACTCCCCCAGTAACTTCCGGTGGCACACAAGACATTTCACAGGAAAGACAGGGGTGAACTCTAGAATTATGGGCATTGCCAAGAGAGCTCCCTCTGAGATGCACAGGGATGGAGACGGTGAGGGAAGCGTAAATTCCTATTTTCCATCTTACTCCGAGTGAAAGTGGTAGGTGGGCAAATTCCCTTGTTCTTTCCTCTCATCTTCTCATTTCCCTCCCTGCTCCCCTTCATGCCTGCATGTGGTCGAATTTGTACATGTCCAGCGTGAGGAGGGTGGGACCCCAGTAAAGGGTGATGCAGTCACAAAGCCCAGGATGCCCAGTGCACAGGCTGGTTCCCCACCTGGCTATGCCCCTGGCCACTCAGGGCACTGGGTAGGCCGTCCAGGCCACGGGCACAGCCGAACACAGGGGAGCTGCACTTCTCACAAGCCTCCAGCCCCGGTCAAGACCCCTGCCTTGATCCCGCCTCTCACCTAACACTTGTGGATCTCCAGCCCCTCGAGGCCAGGCTTCTCAAAGTCACGTGGGCAGGCCTGCAAGGAAAGGCAGCCATGGCTTTCGGTCCCACCCGTGCCGGCCTGATTCCGACTCGAGGCCAGGGCAAACCCACCATGCACCAAGAGCATACAGTAGTGCTATGAACATTTAACATGGTCCACACCACTTCAGGATGAGCCTGATCACATTTATTTCACCTCATATATGAGGTTAAAAAATTGTGCTTCTAAATTCTGCAGTTTTTAAAATCACCGAAGACTAACGATGATAGTCACAGAAGGATAAATACTGTATGATTCCATTTGTGTGAGATCCCTGGAGTCATCATATTCATAGGAATAGAAAGTAGAATAGTGAATTCCAGGGGCTGGGGGTCAGGCAACAGGGAGTTTCTGTTTAATGGGTACAGTTTCAGTTTGGGAAGATGGAAGGTTCTAGATTGGAGACAGATGGTGGTTGGGGATGGATGGTTGTACAACAATGTTAATGTACTAGATGACACTGAAATGTACACTTGAAAATAGTTAAAATGGCCCTAGCCAGCGTTTCTCATGGTTAGAGCGTCAGCCTGCTCACTGAAGGGTCACAGATTCGATTCCCGGTCAAGGGCATGTACCTGGGTTGCTGTTCGGGAGCGTGAGGGAGGCAACCAGTTGATGTCTGTCTGTCTGTCTGTCTGTCTGTCTGTCTGTCTGTCTCTCTCCCCCTCTTTTTCTCCCTCCCACTCTCTGAGAAAGCAATGAAAAAAATACCCTCAGGTGAAGATTAAAAATAACTAGTTAAAATGGTCAATTTTATGTTGTGTATATTTCACCGCAATTTAAAGAGACTAACTGTGGCAGCCTGACTGACGAGGAAACATTCAACACTGCAGCTGCCAACAGGCCCCTCCCCCTGAGCTTCAGTCACTCACCGTCTGGAACACCGTCTGGGACAGAAAGCTGGCGGCGGCTTTGCTGATGTCACTCTCGCCTCCCATCTTGCACAGGATGTAGCCGTACAGGTTAGCGGCCTGGAGAGAGATCCCCGCTATCACGAGGGCCTGCGCTCAGACAAAGCAAAGGTCAGTCTCCTGGGCTTAGATGGAAATGTCCCTCCCACACCCAGTGGCGGTGGCTCTGGCCTGCACCTGACGTAGCAGCCAACCTTGACCGAGCACCTATAAGACTCCTGGACACCTTTTAATCACCAACCTGAGAAGTCGGTGCCATTATCATCCCAGAGACACGAAAGTGGCCCAAAGTCCAGGAGCTGATGCAAGGCCAAACCAGGACCCAAACTC
Source organism: Myotis daubentonii (assembly GCF_963259705.1). Taxonomy (NCBI): domain Eukaryota; kingdom Metazoa; phylum Chordata; class Mammalia; order Chiroptera; family Vespertilionidae; genus Myotis; species Myotis daubentonii. The sequence continues at coordinate 21,856,409 of NC_081843.1, forward strand.
CAGAGTCCACACCTCTAATCACGCTGCTGCTTATACTGTCTGTGGATATTTTGTTTTCTCAGCGAACGAAACAAGTCATGGCAACAAAATACAGTAGCTCTGAAATAAAACTTCAGAACTCCGCGGCTAGCTTATTCCTACCTAGGAAGGGTTCCCTGTCCAAGGTAGGATGTCATAGGCGTTTTCTATAACTCCTCTCTTAGCAGCATTATTCGTGCACCAAAGGTGGAGACAACCAAAACGGCCATCAATGGATGGAGGGATAAATAAAATGTGGCCTAGCCATACAATGGAGTATTCAGCCTGAAAAGGAAAGATGTCTTGATACATCTATAGCATGGATAAACCTTGAAAATGCTACGTTACGTGAAAGAAGTCAGTCACAAAAGACCACATGTTGTATGATTCCACTTATAGGGAATGTTCAGAATAGACAAACCTATAGAAACAAAGGTGAGTGGGTGTCGGGCTGGGTGAACAGGGGCACTGGGAGGTAGTGATGGCTGAAGGCTACAGGGTGTCCTTGCGGGCGGTGAAAATCCTGAAAGTGATTGTGGTGATGGCTGCACAACGGAACACCTAGAAGCCATTGAATTATACACATTATATAGGCGAGCCGTATTTCAGCTATTTCCATAAATCTGTCAATAAACAACAATCCACTCCTGGGACCCCGGGTTGTGTGCAGATGTCAAAGCAACGTCAGAGTCGGGTGTTGCCTTACCAGCCACTTCAGCTTCAAGGAAAACAAGGTGCTGAAGAAGAACACAATCCAGATGATCGGGCAGATAATGAGGCCGAGCCAGAAGATGCGGGCTTCTGCTTCGGTGGCGGCGATGCTGTTCGGAGAGACCTGCGGGAAAGTGCTTCATGCCGTCATGTTCATCGATTCTACGTGTGCTCCTGTTCCGTGCCGGGCGCCGGCCCCGGGGGACTTTGGGTAGGGCAGGATCAGGGTGCGCAGGGCCCGGAAGGAACCCACGGACACTTCCCACCGCTGCCCTCCCCGTGCTGGTCCACCTCGTCATGGAGAATACCTTTCTGGCTTCAAAAATCCAGTGGCTTTTCCCATCTTCATCGACCTGGTTCCACCAGCGGAGGCCCACCATGAGCCTCCCAGTTACGTTCTAGGAAAAGGGACAAAGTGACTCAGCGCACTTTGGGCAAAGGGCAGGTCGTCACCTGTTTGTTGGTGAATAAAACAGAAGTTAAACTTGTACTGGGAGCGAGAGGTGGGGAACTGGACTGTGGTGGTTTCTCAGTCAGTTTTCGAGGCTTCTAATTTTTAATTAAGCTTACCTTAAAAAGTGACAGACTCCCCGAATATATATAGATATCCACATTAGGTAGAACATTTAAATCTCTGTATATTCTATGTAAACTTTATTAAAGATCAAAGCCATATGGAGTTGTCACCTCACCTGGCACATATTGGCAACAGTGGATATCCTGAAGCCATTTACTCCACACTAAACAATGTATTTTCTCCTCTAATTTTAAGTGGCTCCGGCTCCGTATTCCTAAGAATGTATCAGCAGTTCCAGCCAGAGCACCTCTTCGCTCAAATCGACCACCTGCACCAGGACAGCCACCACCGGGCGCCGCGGCATCACGGGGGCCTCACCTTCACAGACCAGAAATCGAAGGACAGAAGGAGGAGCACGGTGACGAAGCAGCCCACAAAGCTTCTGCTGAACCAGTCGCAGCCCACGTAAGTGACGATGGCGCTCACTCGGAAGAACAGGTGGAAGAAAGTGGCCACGGGGTGCCTAGGAGAGAGCCCAGGAGGCCCCTCACTCCATGGTGTCTGACTTCCCACGCTCTCCCTGGCACACTTCACACCACACTCAGCCGGGCTGCAGCTCCGGGGCGGGCGGCACTCAATTAGCAGGCCCGGGACAGTCAGCACTGCTCTCGATTCCTTCCCCTCTTGAAGAATCCCGTACTTTCCCCTCATTTGATGACAAACATCACTTGCCCTCTTTGAAACTGGGTCACCTTTGAAGTGAAGTGTGACCGCGGTCACTCGCTGCCTTCCCACCTAGCAGCAGTGACTGGTTCCCTAAAGCAAAGGTTGGGCGATTACCCAGTCGTGGAGCAGTGGGTCCACGTGCCGCTCACGGGTGCTGTCTCGAGTCATCGGGGAATGCATGTTCCTGGACAGAGGGAAATGAGAGTGATGTGCCAACGACAGGTCTAACTCGTGATTGCTCATGACGAGTGGGACTTAAAGGATGAAATGGAGCCTCGGGGGAGACGGGTTTTGTTCCCTGAGCCCCGAGGCACAAAAGAAGACTCAGAACCAAGGGGAATGTGCTCATCCTACATCAAATGCTTTAAAAGTGTATCTGGAAGATGAGAGACCTGAGGGTAACCAATAACGAGGGACACCCATTTGTCGGAGCAGATAGATAACAAATGCCTGTAGGGGCCAGGCAGGCGACAGCCGTGGGTGACATGGGCCAGGCAGAAGAGAAGACACTCATGGCTTTCTATTTATTTTGTTAGGAATCCACTTTTGATAGAGCTCAGGTAGAGAAAAACACTCAATCAAGATCAAGAAAGCAACAGTGCAGGGCCAATGATGATGGCAATGAAAGCGCCATCCATTGCGAGGGAGGCAGGGGGCAGGCCTCCCTCCAGGGCATGGGACTGTACTCTGCACATCTACCCTTGTACTGCCAGATTCAACATTTCACAAGAAGCTAGAAATCCAGACTTGGATGGCAAATAGGATTTTAAGCGATGGCTACTAATTCTGTTAATAAAATAATGCAGGCCACGTAGCATCCTGGCCCGCCAGATGCCCGCTTGCAACATCTGGGATGACAAAGAGGCAGCCAGCACACCTGCAAGGGCATGAGCCTGCTGGGACTTCCCAAAAAGCAGCAGGGTGAGAGTAAGTCAACGAGGGGCTCCTATAGAGTGGGGTGGTTTCACACTCCCAAGGGAACGTGGACGAAGACTCAGAAGCAGAGTTTATGCCTTCTGCACCTACTCCTGATGTTCCAGAGGAAGTTCCAGAGGGAGCAGGGGCCCGTGCCCAAACACCAGCCATGCGCCAGAACGTTTATCATCTGTGCCTTTCTGACTCTGGGCTCTCCTGGCAGCCTGGGCGAAAGGCCGGCCTGGACAGAGTACCTGGCACTTTAGAATTAGACGTGATGCCCTGGCCAGGGTGGCTCAGTTGGTTGAAGCGTCATCCCATAAACCAAAAGGTCATGGGTTCGATTCCCAGTCAGGACACATACCTAGGTTGTGGGTTTGATCCCTGGACGGGGCACATATGGGAGGAAACCCATCGATGCTTCTCTCTCAAATCAAAAAAACATCCTCAGGTGAGGATTGAAAAAAAAAAAAAAAGAATTAGATGTGATCAAAAACGTCCAAATCTGGACTGTTCCAGAAAACAAGACTTTTAGGAATCTCTTATACCCTTTTGGCCTTCATCTTATTGAGGATTTTCAATAAACTGTCTCTATACAATTTTACCCCTTCACGCTGAAGATAAATGAATCATCTTACCACATTGGAAAGTTCTTCGAAGGCAGAACCATGTTTTAGATACTTTTATATCCCCAACAGTACATGACTTTTAAGATTCTCAGCAAATATTTGTTGTGTTGAAACTTGTAATCGAGTCCTTTAAGGCACACTGGGACATCTGTCCTCTTTGTAGGACAATATAGACTTAAAAGATGTAAGAGAGACCCAAGTGTGCAGTAAAACCTGGAAGTTGGTGTATTTGAATAAATCCCCTGCCCACCACTTCTTTTTCTTTCTTTTTAGGCTGTGGTTTCCTGAAATAAAACACAGAAAAAATTCCAATTGTTGGAAAGTTCTGCTTAGTTGGGAGGTATTATTATTGTCATTCAATCAAATTACTATTATTCGCACAACGCCCAAAGCAAGTAGAAAATGATGCCTGTTGCACTTTCAAATATTGCTTTAATCCTGTCTTATGCAGGCTGCTCTCTGGACAACCCTCCAAAGCCTCATGCAGTCTCTCTCTGGAATTTGCCCAGCCTTTGCCCCCAGCTAGCGCTAATGTGGCCGCAGACCAGTTTTCTAGTTTTGCGAGTTTTCTAGTTTTGAGAGTTTTGAAGGCTATGGCTTAAGCCTGTCCATTCTTCCCTGCCATGGGGTCCTCCATCCTGCCAGCATTCTCTCCTGCCACCTCCGCAGTTGCAGAGCAAACACACACACCGATGCCACCTCCACCTCTCAATGCCACTGGCTTCCAATTCCACCCTCCCAGGCACCCACCTGGTCGTCCCTTGAGAGGTGCCCAACTGCCAGGGTTCCAGTCCTGGCTCCAACCTCAGAGTCTAAGCTACATAACCCCTCAGCCTCAGTCTCTGCTTCTGTACAATGGGTGTGCGAGCAGCAGCCACTTCCTAGGATACTGAACAGATCAAGTGGAGCTGGTGAGTATGAAGTGCTAGAAACACAGGCCGTGCTCGGTAACTGCAAGCAGCTGTTGTTATCTCAGCCCTCGGAGTCACTCGAAACTGTTCCACCTCGAGGAGCCACACTGGAAAATTCCCCTTCTGACCACAACTTTCCCCCTCTCATTCCCCGGGGGCACTTTTCTTCTCAGGATTCCCCCAAGACTCCAGATTCCATATTCCCCTGCCCCGATGCTTTTGCTGAAGAACCACCTTCATTCCTCAACTTTAATACGGAGAGTTTTCCACTGGGTCCCCAACGCCCCCTCCACCTGGCCCGTAGAAGCCTGTTCTCTCAGTAGAGGAGGTGGGAAGAATGACAGATGGTGAAAGGGGAAATGAGACCTTCATCAAAGTGTTAAGGTGGGAAGAGGCTCAATGGGCATTTGTTTACATTTAAAGCTATTTGTGGAGTTCTTGGTCCCAGGACACCTACTGTCTTCCTCCTTAGAAGGAAACACTGAGATGTCTCAACCTGGAAAGTGCATGAGAGTCTCCTGAGGGGCCTTCAAATGTGCACGCTCCTGTCCCACACACGCGGGCACAGGCTGAGCGGGCCTGGACAGAACCTCACAGAGCTTTGAAAGCTCTGCTCTACACTGGTTCGCAAACGCAGGCCCAGCGCCCCGTTGGGCTCACTTCCTATCTCCGTAACTAAAGTTTTATTGGAACGCAGCCATGCTCACTCATTCGCTGGCCTGCAAAGCTAAAATATTTACCCAGAAAGTGTGCCAACCCCTGGTCCAGACCAGCAGGAACAATTTGGTGATGAAATCAGGCTCCACTCAAAACAAACCAAAAAGGAAACAAGCTGCTACTAACGGCCACTTTTCCCCTAAAACAATCTGCTTTCAATAGTGGCAGCGTGGGAGCTGCCTGACCAGCAGAACCAGCGATTATGCTGGAAGTCAGTAGCCATTTCTGGACAGTAGAGGGGCGGTGACGGGGAAGGTGCACAAGGAGCCTTCTGGGTGCTGAGATGGTCCACATCTTGACCATATGTGTACAAATTCATCAAACCGTATGCTTAAGATTCGTGTGCTTAACTGTAGAACACTACACCTCAATAAAAAATGTTTCTGATTGAAGCCACTGACCAAGGAAAAATGTTTGCAAGTCACACTAAAAATTCTCCATGTGATACAGTCCAGCAAATGCACGCCCCAGGATTTACCCAAAGAAGTTGAAAACGTACGTCTGCACACAGATATTCATAATTGTCCAAAAGAGGAAGCAGCTAAGATGTCCTTTCATAGGTGAATGGATAAACTGTGGCACATCTACACAATGGAATATTACTCAGCACTAAAAAGAAATGAGCCATCAAGCCAGGAGAAGTCATGGAGGAACCTTAAGTGCATATGACTAAGCTAAGGAAGCCAGTCTGGAAAGACTACACACTGTTTGATTCCAGCTATATGACATTCTGGAAAAGACTAAGCTATGGAGACAGTAAAAAAGGTCAGTGGTTGCCAGGGGTTGAGGGAAGGAGATTGACTAGGTGGGACACAGAGGATTTGGGGGGCAATGAAACTAGTCTGTATGATACTATAATGGTGGACTCATTATACATTTGTACATGCAGAGCATGAACCCTGATGTAAACTATGGACATTAGTTAATAATAATATATGGGTACATCAATTGTAATAAATTGAGCAAGATTTTTTCATAATAAGGGGAAATTTGGGGTGGAGAGAGGCTTGTGAGGACTGTATTTTTGCTCAATCCTATATAATAAAAGGGTAATATGCAAATAGACCAAACAGCAGAACAACCGAACAACCAATTAAAGCATAATATGCTAATGATATGCTAAGGCTGCTCAACCACTCGCTATGATGTGCACTGATGACCAGGGGGCAGACAGTCAGCTGGTCGACCAGTCGCTATAACGTGCACTGACCATATGCTCCAACCCGTATGTTAGTTTGCTGCTGGGGTCTGGCCTATTGGGACTGAGTGAGATGGGCCAGACACGCCTTGGAGTCTGGTGGGGTCCCTCAGCCTGGCCTGTGCCCTCTAGCAATCTGGGACCCCTCGGGGGATGTCGGAGAGCTGGTTTCAGCCCAATCCCTCAGGCCATTCCCCTTGGGAGGGCGCCAGATGCAGGGCTCATGGCTGGTGAGCACTGCTGTGGCAGCACAAGCCTCTCACAATCGGGACTGGGGTTTACTTTGCCACCACAAACAGAGCATCTGCGACGACATCTAGCATCTGCTTCAGAGTAATTCGGGGTGGGGAGTGGGTGGGTGAAGATGAAACAGGATGGCCATGTGCTGATCATGACTGAACCTGGGCAGCCGGAAGAACACGGTCATTGTTCTCTGTACTTTTATGTAAATTTGAATTAAAAAGTAGAAAAAGAAATCATCAAGGCAGCCTCAACTTTGCATTGAGGCCAAACGCCTTTCGGAATAAACCAAGCCCACGGGTTGATATTCTAGGGGCTATGTGTGGTCAAAAAAATAGAATTAAAAAATTCCAGACCTAAAATTCTCCAATTGAGTATATAGCCATTACAGTTGGATGCATGAGGAAAATTCCAGAAAGCAGGTCCTTTCTTCTGCACTTACCAGTCCCTCTGCAAAGAAAGGGCCACTGCTATATGGAGTACAAATGCCTACTTGCCCCCCACCCCAGTCCCCACCTGGACAGTGGGTACAGTGAAGGCCAGGGAGCCTAAATCCACATTTGAGCCCCATCCTTGCTGTGTAGCACCCTGGACAAGCTACTAAACTCAGAGCCTCAGTTTGCTCACCCGTTAAATGGGAGACCATTTGCCTCAGATGTCTGAGGCTTCCAGGAGATAAAATTCCCAGGATGCCAGACCAGAGGGTGGTTGTGGCTAACAGTAATCTCCCTGTTTGACTCATTAACAGTCAAGATTTTTGAGAACAGACAAAAGTGTGAAAAAAGCCTTGATCAGTGATGTCAGACATGCTTTTCCCCATTGTTTAAAGTGAGGAGGGTGCTACTGTTTATTTCTTCAGCCCTGACACCCACTTGGAGTCAGGTGGCTCTACTGCTAACAGCAGTATCCACCGTGAAGATGTGGGCAGAAGGGGACTTCCAGAGTGAGAGGAAGACAGGTAGGATGACATCTGCCTCCTTCAGCCATTCTCCATCTGGCAGCTTCCCGCGTGCCCTGGAGCTTGTTAGGAATGCAGGACCGGCGGCCCCACCCCAGACCTCCTGAGCCCAAATCTTCATCTTAACAAGACCCGAGGTCAGTGGTCGGCAAACTCATTAGTCAACAGAGCCAAATATCAACAGTACTTCTTCAAAATAGACTCGCCCAGGCCGAAAACTGACTTCTGCGCATGGGCCATGAAGTTTCAATCGCACTGTACTTGTGTGCCCACACGTGGTATTTTGTGGAAGAGCCACACTCAAGGGGCCAAAGAGCCGCATGTTGCTCGCGAGCCACAGTTTGCCGACCACGGCCCTAAGTGATTCCTATGCTCATTAAAATCGATGAATCTTCCTCGGTTCCCTTTTCAAGATAAACCAGCTCCAGGAACAAAGCAGAAAGGGATGGAAGGATCCCATGCCTGAAAAAGCAGAGACCCCTGCAAGCCTTCAGAAACCCCAAGCTCCAAGGATGAAGCACTGGGTGGAATTGGACTTTTCTTCTCTAGAATGCTCCCCAAGCAATGCTAGCACCATCATCCTTCAGACTCTGGCTTCCTGTTTCAAACAATAGCACATCCTCCTCCTCCCCCAAAATCTGAGCCGGAGACTGCCGAGTTTTCAGACTGTTGGGATGTCTGAGTAGATGCTGATTGCTAAGTCCTCACAGCTTTGATTCAAAGGTCAGCACAACAGAGGTTTGAGTGTGGAAGTGAGTAAAAGAACAGACTTCCCTCCGGTGACCACTGTATTCCCTCTTGTTTCTGTTCTTTATTTCTTTTTAAAGAGACATCCCAACCTTAGAGGCTGAATATGCTCAGGCTGCAAAATGAAAGTGAACCCCAGGGACAAGTCAGTGGGCCCCTGGTCACGTGGCCCAGGCGGGACCCTGTGTGGAACCCTATCTCCTCTGCCCAGAGCACCTGGTGATCCCCACCCAGGCCACACCCTCCTGCTGCTGCTGGACTCAGGGACCAGATTCCTTAGCTAAAGACCGAGAGTTTTTGAGTACATGCTCAGAGTAGCACCATTTACAGTCACTAAAAGGTAGAAACAGCCCAAATGCTCATCAACAGGTTAGTGGATGAACAAAATGTAGCACAACCATACCATGGGATATTACGCTATATTAGTGGCCCGGTGCATGAAATTCATGCACAGAGGTGGGGGGAGGGTGTCCCTCAGCCTGGGCTGCACCCTCTCCAATCTGGGACATCCCTCTTGCAATCCAGGACTGCTGGCTCCTAACCACTCACCTGCCTGCCTGCCTGATCACCCCTAACCACTCTGCCTGCTGGCTGGATCGCCCCCAACTGCCCCATGTAGAAGGGCTTAGGACACTGCCTGGTGGGCACCAAGGGTTCCGTTAGTGCCAGCTAATTCATGGGAGTAACCATCCCACCACCCTCCTTTTGTGTAAGGCAGTGCTCCACATGGGAATCACCTGGTCCAAGCATGTCAAACCAACCGGCCGCGAGTTTGACATGCTTGAGTCTCTTGTTGAATGAAGCTTCTGATTCAGGAGTTTTGGGGGCGGGGGGCGGGCTGAGAGTCTGCGTTTTAATGAGTCCCCAGGAGATGTCAGTGCTGCTGGTCCAGAGACCAACCCTAGGGGAGAGAGGGAAGCTGTTGCAGGCTGTGTGTTTCCCAGGCAGCAGTAACAAAGCACCGCAAACTAGGTGACTTAAAACAACAGAACTTGCTCTCACAGTCTGGAGGCCAGCAGTCCAACGTGACGTGTCAGTAGGGTTGGTTCCTTCTAAGGGGCTGTGAGGGACCCTCTGGCCCAGGCCTCCCTCCTGACTTCCGATGACAGCTGGCACCCTTGCAGTCCACAGCTTGTAGCCACATCATTCCGATCTCTGTCCCCATTGTCCAATGGCCTTCTCCACCCGCCTGTCTTCTCATTGCTGTCTTTTTATAAGGATGCCAGCCAAATTGGATTAGGGGCCCACCCTACTGCAGTATGACCTCATCCTAACTAATTATATCTGCCAAGACCCTGTTCCAAGTAAGGTCACATTTCAAGGTACTGGAGGCTAGGGCTTCAACATGCCTTTGGGGGAAGATGACCCTGAGGAAGGGACATCTTTTCTAGTCGCAGGAAGTACAGACTAGTGCAGGGGTGGGCAAATTTTTTGACTCGAGGGCCACAATGGGTTCTTAAACTGGACCGGAGGGCCAGAACAAAAGCATGGATGGAGTGTTTGTGTGAACTAATATAAATTCAAAGTAAGCATCATTACATAAAAGGATACAGTCTTCTTTTTCAATAGTTTTATTCATTTCAAACGGGCTGGATCGGCCCGCGGGCCATAGTTTGCCCACGGCTGGACTAGTGGCTGCTTTGATAGCGAATCAGCACCAGAACCTGTCAACCCATAACACCTGCCTGGGGACAAAGGCACCCAAAGGAAAGAAGTGAGCTAAGAGGGGGACGGAGCGCTGCTCTGCAGAGGGCAGGGTGCTGGGAGAGGGGCAGTGAACTGCCCAGGGTTGGCGCAGAGGCTGTGCTGCTGGCATCAGGCGCATGCGCTATCGGCCAGCTGTGGGTTCTGGAGAGAATCAACTCCCTGAGAAAGAGTCATCTTTTCTGGGTCGCAGAAAAGTATGAGCTCACAGCGGCTTTAATGGCAGAATCAGCACCAGAACCGAAGTCTTCACTCAGTCTCAGCCCAGAGTTTCCCGCAGATCAAGTTGGTGACAACAGTGACTCCAAAAAATACAAAGGGATGATCATCAGCCCTGCTTGATGCACTTCCTAGCCCTGCAGCCTAAGGGCTGACACAGATGAGCCCCGGCTGGGGCTTCTAAACTCCATTCTCCAAAGGAGCCAGGGTTCCTTGGAGAAAAGGCGATGCCAGGGGCAGGTGGAGAGATGCATACGAGGAGGCTGGGCCCTCAACACACCCCAGGTAGCAAGGAAGCTGTCAGAGACACCAGAGTCGAGTCAGAAAGACTCAGGAGCCAACAGGAAAGGACTCCCACTGGCCAGAGGTGCGACAATTTAAGCAGCAATAAGAATGTCTTATCCACAAGTCACGTGATTCTTTTTAAAATATATTGATTTCAGAGAAGAAGGGAGAGAGAAACATCAATGATGAGAGAGAATCACTGATTGGCTACCTCCTGCACACCCCACACTGGGGATTGAGTCAGGAACCCCGGCATGTGCCCTGACCAGGAATCGAACCGTGACCTCCTGGTTCATAGGTCGACGTTCAACCACTGAGCCAGGCTGGCCGGGCAGTCATGTGATTCTTAAACTAAACCCTCAGTGGTCAGCTGTAGGGGATGTTGGGGAATGATCTCATTACTTGAACAAAAATGAAGGGTAAGAATCAAGTATCTATTATGCTATTTTTCTATGAAGTATGCCTTGTAATGCCTATATATTTGAAGAGGGAGGGTTTCTCTTTCTAGATTTCTTCGGCTCACAGATGAAGACAGAATGATAGAATTAGAATGCCCCCATGACGCATGCCCCAATGTTAAAGAGTAGCAGCTGAGGACACCCAGGCATTAGGAGCTCCCTGATGGAAGAACACACTAGAACCACCCAGCCCAGCTGCTCCCAGACCCTGACCTTTAGGCTCAGTGGAGGTAAGAAATATTTTTTATCTGAAGCCACTAAGTTTGGGGGGAATTTGTTATGCAGCAATAGCTAACTACTACAGGCTCTAATGCTGAGGACTTTTAACTGTGTAAAACCCATGTTCTATTTAGTCAGGTGATTCCCAAGGGCGGGAAGGACAAGGAGATTGGGTTCCTCTAAGAATCAGGGTGGTAAAATGAAGAATCCCAGGCTTCCTTAAAGCTGGGGGAGGGAGGAGAGCATGAGGCCAGCTGCAGTCACAGTCACCTCTTTTAAACAGGAGACTTGGGGTTACTAATTGAGGGAGAGACAGAGAGCAGAGCAGCCAAGGACTGACTTTCCAGAAGGCCGGAGAAGAAGTCAGCAGTAGGAAGGTGCGCAGAGCAGGTGACACCCTGGAGAGGCTGAAGGAGGTAAGGGACCTGGGTTCCTGCTCGTTTTCACCCCTGTTGTGAGTAGGGTGCTGGTTGTTTGTTTGCATTGGAAGTAAAAAGTAGAATTCACCCATTTATGTGCTTTTGTTTCTGAAGAGCTGCTAGAGTCTGCTAGAAAGTGGGCAGGATTTGAAGGCATCGAATATTAGCTCTCGTGTGAGCTTGGATCTGTTACTTGGCTCTTGGGAGCTTCCGTTTCCTCATTTGCAAAATGGAGAGAATCCTTCCTTAAATTGCATTTTTTTTTTTTTTTTTTTTTTTACCATTTTAATATTTTGGGAATCAGGATACATCCACTAATGCAGCGGTTCTCAACCTGTGGGTCGCGACCCCTTTGGGGGGCGAACGACCCTTTCACAGGAGTCGCCTAAGACCATCAGAAAACACATATATAATTACATTTGTTTTTGTGATTAATCACTATGCTTTAATGATGTTCAATTTGTAACAATGAAAATACATCCTGCATATCAGATATTTACATTACGATTTATAACAGTAGCAAAATTACAGTTATGAAGTAGCAACGAAAATAATTTTATGGTTGGGGGTCACCACAACATGAGGAACTGTATTAAAGGGTCGCGGCATTAGGAAGGTTAAGAACCACTGCACTAATGGTTGCAAATATTAATAAGGTATTTATTTTCTACCTCCCAAAGCTATAACTGAACCAGTGCACTTTAAAACAATAGCACCTTAGGGACAAAGAGCCCAACTTACAAATTATTTAATGGGAGAACTGAGTGAACTCATATTAATTCATTCAGCAGATACTGATCACTATCACAGCCTGGGCTGTGGGGCACCATTAAACTGGTGTCTTCATTTTTCATAACAGTCTGTGACATTTTAAAAAACAGCTGTGCTTTCTGGTAACAAAAGGATGTTCCAAATCCAGCCGACTGGTTTCTGCCTCAAAACTTGGAACTGACTCTCTCAGGCGTCGTGGATTCTTCAGGTGGTAAAGAGAATCAAAGACCAAAATCCAGTTCAGTTGGTTAGGTGACATCCCATGCATCAAAAGGTTGCTGGTTTGATTCCTTGTCAGGGCATACGCCCAGGTTTCAGGCTTGACCCCCAGTAGGGGGTGTGCAAGAGGCAGCTGAACAATGTTTTGCTCTCACGTTGGTGTCTCCCTCTCCCTTCCTCTTTCTCTCTCTCTCTCTCAAAAATAAACATAAATAAATAAATAAAAGACCAAAACCTGGCGGCTGAGATGCAGAGAAGAAGTAGTGAAGGGCAAAAAAAAAGTGCCATTTCTGGGCTACCTTTTGAGTGACCGATCTGGGAAACAAATGTTCTTTTAGAACAGAACGTCATTTCTACAGTGTTTCTGCCCAAAATCATGACTGGGATCCAATCATGAGAAACATCAGACAGACTCAAGTTCAGGTACATGCCTCCAAACAGCTGGCCACCACTCTTCAGAAACTGTTCATGTCGTGAAAGATAAGGAAAGGCTGGTAACTGTTCCAGATTGACTAATGGGCAATGGGCAAGCCTGGATTGGATCTTGAACTGGGGGAAAGGACACTGGACTATGAATTATGGATTAGATATGTTTCCCAGTTTCCAGCATACTCTGCTTATGTAAGAGAATGCCTTGTTCTTGTAATACACAGGGAAATGTTTAGGGGTCGGGAAGCATGGTGTGTGCAACTTACTCTTAAACACTTCAGAAACAAATACACACACACACACACACACCAAAGTGTTAACACTTGTCAGTTCTTTGTACTGTTCTTGCTATTTTCTGGTAAGTCTGAAATTATTTCAAAGAAAAGAGGTGTTTTTTTTAAGACTTTACAAAGACATTAATTCAAAATATTATTTTCCAACTTTACATATTTTGTTGCTGTATTTTACAGTTCTTTCGTCTGGGGTTCCATTAGCCACCAACACTCCCATCGCACTGAAAGCAGAACATTTTATAATTGCCGTGCACACGTACTTATTGTTTGCAGATGACTCTGGTAGTCAAAACAATGACTACCACGGAAATTGAAACTAGTTGAAAGTGTCTAAGGATATAGAATTGAATTTGTAATCAACACATAAATGTCTTCAGTTGATTTTCAAAATCGTTTAAGAAGTATGCAATTTTAATGAATGGAGCTTAAAGCAGCAGCACTACATTTAAAAAAAAACAAAAAACCCTAATTAACCAGGCACATGGTAGGTCCAAGTGCAGTGAACAAATGGACCCAGTCCTGCCCTCACGGACATCACCAGTCTGTGGGGGAAGAAGGGGCAGAGAAGCAAACGGGCAATTTCAACTCAGTGTGAAAGTGTCACTAATGGGGTAAGAAGAGTCACCATCAGAATTTTCAACAACTCGCACAGCATGGCCACTGTCCAATCGGAATGGTGGTGCAGCGTCCCACCAGCTGTCCATACTGTTCCAGGTACTGTTCCAGGCGCCAACCCTTTAGTATGGGAGTCAGGCAGAGCGCCTACATGGTTCTTGGTAATTTATTGACATTTTAAGAAAACCCAAGATGTGGACACAAAAGTCAGTCATCAGGCCTGGGGTCAGACACGGGGCTGCAGGGGCTGAGAGAAGGGGCACATGGCTCAGGATAGGGGGTGCTTCTTAGCATTGATGAGGATTAAGATCCAAAGGATATGGGATTCCTTCAGGAGGGGGTGATTAAAATGTTCTGGAATTGGACAGTGACGATGGTTGCATAACCTTTTGAATGTACTGAAAACCACTGAGTTGTACACTTCAAAGGGGTGACTTTTTTTTAAATATATATATATTTTATTGATTTTTTACAGAGAGGAAGGAAGAGGGATAGAGAGCTAGAAACATCAATCAGCTGCCTCCCGCACACCCCCCACTGGGGATGTGCCCATAACTAAGGTACATGCCCTTGACCGGGATCGAACCTGGGACCCTTCAGTCCACAGGCCAACACTCTATCCACTGAGCCAAACCAGTTAGGGCAAAGGGGTGACTTTTATGGTGTGTGGATTATATGTTAATTAAAAACATAAAGTTGTAAAGACATTTTAAGATCTAAGGGACAAATTTAGGCAGCAGAGAGCGAACGGTATACAAAGACTGGGGGATGAGCAGGAACATGGGGGCTCAGGGTAAGTAGCCTCGTATGGCCAGGCACAGCCTGACCCCCGAGGTCGGGCCCTCGCAGACAGGCCCCTCCATCCCTTGGCCACAGCTTCTGGAGGCCTGGGGAGAAAACCACGGCATTAGAGAGGAATTCCAACTCAAAGCCCCTCGCACCCCTTGAAAGTAGAGATGCTATCGATGGAGTAATATTTGCTCCTCACTGTCCTCAAGAAGTGGTGGTGGTGGTGGTGAGGGGGGGGGGGGGGGACTGTAAACTCAGGTGCTTACAGGGCCAACCTGAGTTGGTAAATAAGTCAACTGGGTGGGTGAGGGCTGGGGCTCACCCAGAAGGGGCATGCCTCACACCTCAACTCAGCCCATCCTCTCAACTCTAACGGCTTCTCAGAAGAAGTCAGCAATCCAGATTTTTAAAAATTATTTAATTGCATACTACGAAGTGGAAGAAGCCAGTCTGCAAAGGCTATATACTATATGATTCCAAATATATGGCATGCTGGAAAAGGCAAAACGAAGGAGACAGCGGATCCGTAGTTGCCGGGGGTTGGGCGGGGGGGGGGGGGGGGGGAGAGTGAGTAGATGGAGCACAGAGGATTTGGGGTGGAGGGAGGGAGGCACAATGGAAATAGTTTATATGATACTGTAATGGTAGGTGCATATCATTATATTTGTCCAAACTCATAGAATGCACACCACCAAGGGTGAGCCCTAATGTAAACTATGGGCTGTGGTTGATTATGATGTGTCACTGTAGATTCATCAATTGTAGCAAATGTTTCATCTGGTGCAGATGTTGATAATGGGGGAGGCTATGTGTGGGAAGAGGCAGGAAGGTATATGGGAAATCTCTGTTCTTTCACCTTAATTTTGCTGTGAACCCAAAACTGCTTAAAAAAGAACGTTTAGAAAAATAATACAACAAAAAAATTTATTGAGGTGATATTCACACCACATAAATAAACCATTTTAAAGTGAACAATCCAGTGGCATTTAGTACTTCACAATGTTGTTCTAAAACATTTCCATCAGTTCAGAGTAAAACCCCTCACGCAGCTGCACTTTCTCCCCATTCTTCCCTCTGCTGCCCCTGAAAACCACCAGTCTGCCTTCTGTCTCTGTGCTGAGTCAGATTTCAAATGTGACCCATTCCAATTTTTAGATTTAAATTCACATTCATTTAAAATACTTCCCTGGACTAAGAGTATCTCTGAGGCTTACAGTCAGTCAGCTGACTGTCCTTTTGCAGTTTCTATTCTAAAGTATTTTAAAATTCAGGGGACAGATAATCTGTATTGAGATGCAGAGAAAATATGAGGCTCTATTAATGTATTTGTGGCTATTTCTGAGTCATTCTGGAAGCCTCCTTGCTCCTGTGATGAGTGAGGAGTGAGTCATTGGCCATAGAACCCTCCCTGCTGAGCCCCTGTGAGCATTTCCTTGGGGCGGGCAAAGGGCCAGCCCTGGGCTTTTCCCCTTGGATTCCAACCCGTGTTCATTGAGCTGGTCTTTACTAAGTGTGAGCATTCCTTATTTACCCAGGAATAACAGCCTGGAAAAATGTCCCAAGCCCCTGGGAGCACAGCAGGAGCCTTTCACACTCAACACCCGCTGAGTCAGCATGTTCCCTTAGAGAACCTCAAGTTCCCTGGGGGTGCTGACGAAGGTGAGACTTTCTGGGAATGCAGACCTGAGACCTGCATCTGGGACCCTGCCTTCCACCACCTCTCTCCAACCTCAGCAGCCCCAGACCGGCCCCTGGAAGAATCTGGACAAAGGTCAGCATGAACCGAGTTCCCTTGGGCATCCCTGGGACACAACCAGTCCCACCCACCAGCATCTTTCACGCTTCATGGGCCTCCTAGCGGACCTCCCTGCTTCCTTTCTTGCCCAACAGGCCACATGGCAGTCACAGGCAGCTTTCTCAAGTGTCAGTCAGATCTGACCATCCCCTGCTCATCTACAAAGATTGTCTGTCAAAAGCAGGCAAAATCCCAACCCCCCCCCCCAGGGGAATCCTCAAAGCCCTCCACATCCCTTCTCCTAACACACCTCCAACTGTGTGTCTTCCTCCCACTCTCCCACTGGCCTGATTCCCACAGTCCCTGGAATATACCTAGAGGCCCGATGCATGAAAATTCGTGCAAGAGTAGGCCTTCCTTCCCCCCAGCTGCCGGCACCCGCTTCCCTCCAGCACCTGGGGCCTGGGCGGCTTCCCTCCGGCCCAGGCTTTGTCCAGAAGGACATTCGGAGGGATGTCCAGTCTAATTAGCATATTACCCTTTTATTATTATAGATATGTTCACTGTCTTACCCCTAATCAAAATGTCAGCTCAGGAGGGCAGGGGCCTCTGTGTCCCCTAGAACTGTGTTTGACACACAAAGGTCCTTGAACATTTTTGTTGATTCAGTGAGTAAATGGGTGGGAAAAAGAACAAACCAGTGGTTCTCAAAAGGCAGCTGATTTGGGGCCTCCCCAGCAATGTTTGGAAACACTTTTGTTTGTCACAACTGGGAGGCTGCCACTAACATCTAGTGGGTGGAGGCAGGGGTGCTGCTAAACATCTTACAGGGCACAGCGCGGCCCTTGCAACAACGGATGTGCAGTCCCAAACACCAGTAGCATCAACACTGGAGTAAATGAATGAATAAGTTAAATCTTTCAGTCAAGCTGTCCCATATCAAACATCAAAGAACTTGACCAATGTCCCCTTCTGATCACCAACTTCCCTAATTGTGTAAGTCACAGTTCACCAGAAATCTCTCTTCAGTGATTTGATTGTTGGGACAGCATTCAATTTCATGTTAACAAGAAATATAAGTAAGAGGAAGCTAAGCAGCTGTAAATATAAGGAGTTAATTTCAAAATGTGTAATTCCGTGCCCTAATCAAAGAGAACTGAAATTTCTAGTTCCTTGATTTTATGGGTTCTTTTCCTTGGTAACCATAGACCTTCCTTAAAACTAAATAATCAGCTCTTGGTGAGACCTGCTTATGTGTCATATTTCTATATTTTTAAAGTAGATTTTTAGAATGGGAGCGGGGCAGGATGACTTGTTCCCCAAAGTCAATGGGAACAGAGGGACCCCAGAGGGCAAGGGGTCCTCACTTATTGAGGCAAACAGACTTCCTGGAATCACAACAAAGAACAACCAAAATCTTCTCTTCAGTGTGTTGGAGCATGATGTCTGTATGTGTGTGTATGTGTGCCTGTGTGTGTGTGCCTGTGTGTGTGTGTCTGCATGTGTCTGTGTCTGTGTGCCTATGTTGATTTCTGAGAATGATGGGCAGCCACTAATGTAACATCTGTACCATAACCTGTCCCCTCTCCTTCCTTGCCCCCCACCCCAGCGGCTTCCCTTGGTCAGTGTCAAACACAGAGGTGTCAGGAATGCAGGGAGTTCCTTTAAATACAAATTTAACTTATCCAAATCCACACCCTAGAGAAAGAGATAATAACCTAAGTCAGGGTTCTCAACCAGAGTCACTTTGCCCCTGGGAATATACCTCACCTCACAACTCTGGAAAGAGGGGAGCAGTGCTGCTGGGACTTCGTGGGTAGAGACCAGGGATCCTGTGAAGCCCTGCAGGGCACAGGACGGCCCCACACAGAGAATTACTCAGCCCCAATATAAACAGAGCCAAGGCTTAGAAAGCCTGTTCTAAAAGGGGAGTGGAGTGAGGCATAAGACTGAAGGCCTGGAAATGCTGCTCCCACTGCAGAGCTCATCCCTGTGTTGCTCCTAAGCACAATGTAATATGAGGTCAGACTCTCCAGCAAGCATGTCAAACTTGCAGCCTGCGGGCCACAAGGGGCCCACAACGAATATTTTCGTGGCCTAACCAATATAACAGTATGCAAGAAACGTTTTAATAAAAATTCATAACTTAATTTTGACAATATCCTGTTATACATAATTACTAATAACAAACTACAACGCTCGCTAATGACTGATTACTAGAATTGTGTTGCATTCATTTCTCTTACACGACTTACGCGCAGGCGCACCATTTCTCTCCACTAATACTAGCAGCAAATATTTTAGCAGCTGATTGCCACATCATTAACCTCGGACTGACTTGTTTGGTGTGCGTAACAGGAAATATTTCGCTTTCAGAGAACAAGAAAAACAGGTTTATTTGCATTACCCTCATTAATTTGTGCAGTTATTCAGTGTCTGGTAAGTTAATGTTCAAGAAAAAATACTAATTTTTATTAAAATATTCTATTATTTTATGTTAACATTACTCACTTATTTCAACCCTTTGTATTCAGCATGTCTCTATCGAAATAAACCTACGTTTCTTTGGTTTATTTGAAATTTGAAAATTGAAGCTTTTATTATTTTTGTGGCCCACAGAAACTTAAACCTTGTTTATTTGGCCTGTCTTCACCTTTGAGTTTGACATGCTTGCTCCCCACCCTGCCACTTAACAGCTGTGTGACATTTGGCAAGTCACTCAACTCTTTCCCTCAATTTCTTTCATCCTGAAACCAATAAAAATCAGAGCATCTACCTCATAGGTTTGTAATACAGATTAGATGAATTATAATGAGCAAAACACCTAGAATAGTGCCTGCATATAAGTGCTAGGAAAGTGTTTGCTATTACTGTTTTTCATTCAAAATCACTTCCCCTAAAACACAGCCAACAATTTCCTCTGCAGCTCATTTTGAGGAACAGCTTTTATATCCAACATGGGAAGATAAATTGACATGAAAGACTACTTGAAAGACAAAATGTCATTCTACTGGAGACACTGGTTAGGGATTTGCAAAGATAGTTCTGATTTCATGTGGGTCTTGCCTGGGGACCTGGTCCCCACTAACATGTGACTCCCCTTGGCGTTCTTCTCATTGGATGCCCTCTGGGCTGAGTGAGGACCAAGCACGAAACGCTGACCAAACCAACCCTAACAATTCCCACCCAAATCAGGTCCAAGGAACCCGTCTGAGGCCAGAGGAGACCATCCTGCTTTGGGTGGGAATCCATTGAAATCCATGACCTAAATCAGCGGTTCTCAACCTGTGGGTCAAGACCCTTTTGGGGTCAAACAACCCTTTCACAGAGGTCGCCTAAATACATCCTGCATATCAGATATTTACATTAAGATTCATAACAGTAGCAAAATTACAGTTATGAAGTAGCAACGAAAATAATTTTATGGTTGGGGGTCACCACAACATGAGGAACTGTATTAAAGGGCCGCGGCATTAGGAAGGTTGAGAACCACTGGTCTAAATGAATTTGTGAAGCCAGTGCCTTCAAAGCATAAACTTTCCACAGGAGGGACAGTCTCCCACTCCAAGGACAACCCCAGCGCGACGTCCTGCTCCAGCCGAGGACGGGCCTCTGCCCCAAGGACACAGAAGTCCCACTTGGGGTCAGATAACAGGTACCATTTATGGAGCCCACATGAAGTGTCAGGGCTCCCACGGGTCTTGTTACATAAGTTTGTCACTTGATTTAGTCCTCTTTACACAGCCCTACGATGGGACTAACGTCTTCCTCACTTTACAAATGAGAAAATGGGGACCCGGAAGGTGCCCTGACTTGTTCAAGGTCACTGTAAACAAAGGGTAAACACCAGGCTTGCCTGGGAGTGACCTGCGTGGAACAGCCCCTGGGTTGGAGGAGCTGAGCTGGCAGGCAGGTAGCCGTCTCGGTGAACAGAGTCATAGAAAGGTTTGCAGGAAGCAGAGGTTGAAGCTTCTAGGCTTCAGGGTGACCCACAACACCCTGGCCTTGGCCTCTGGCGGCCCGACCTGGCCCATGTAGGTAACCGACACCAGGAATGTGTGTGGGGTGGGGGCTGGGTCTCCCAAGGAGATGAAGATGCCGTGTCACGGCCTTGTATCCTTCTTTTGTTCCAGCTAGGATTCTGATCGTGTCACTGCCCTGTACGAATTCCACCTCTAGAACTGCACTGTGCAGTAGGGTAGCCGCTGGGGCTATTTAATGCCGGAGGCTAAAGCGAACAGCAGTCAGCGTATTAAAGCTAAAAGACCCGGCTGGAAGGCCCTTGGTTACACCAGCCACGGATCAAGTGTCAGCAGCCACATGTGTCTGGTGGCTACCCTATTTGACAGCACAGATATAGTAGATTCCCATCTAACAGAATTCACACATCCATAAGTATAAGCCCTTCAGGGTGTGGGCCCCAGTCTCTGCCCAGACTGCTCCCCAGTAAACCACTCTCAGCTCCCTAAACTCATCTTTAAGCCTGTGCTTGTGACACCCCATCTTTTTCCCTGCTTTAGCTAATTACCCCCCACCCCCACCCCCATTCCTCAGGTCTCAGCTCAGCTGTTACTTTTTCCCCTGCCCAGGACAAGTGCCCAAGCAGGAAACACTGTCGTAGCAGCCACGGGCATACCTACACCCTATACCCCACATCACCGGTTTTCAATGAGGGCAAGTTTGCCTCTGGGGGGACATTTGGCAGTGTCTGGAGACATTATTGGTGGGTGCTTCTGGCATCTGGTGAGTAGGAGCAAGAGATGCTGCTACCCATTCTGCAATGCTCTGGATGGTCCCTATAGCAAGAAGTGCCTGGCCCAGAATGTTGGCAGTGTCGAGGCTGACCATCTCTGCTCTTGACTGGGCAACTCCATAAAGGCCGGGGGAGGTGTCCTTATACCACATAGTCCCAGTCACCAGCCCAGAGTCGGCATACAGGAGGTGCTCAATAAACACTGAGCTTAGATGCTGTATAAGATTCTTGCCCCAGGATCCCAGTTCTTTCACAATGTCTTTCTCTGAGCATTATGGTAGGCTGAATAATGCCCCCCAAAACATGGAGGTCCTACTCCCCGGAACCTGTGAGGGTTACCACATATGGCGGAAGGGACCTTGCAGATGTGATTAAGTTGGTTGAGATGGGAAAGTTATCCCAGACCATTCAGCCGGCCCTTAAATGCACTACAAGTAACCTTATGAGGAAGGCAAAGGGATTTGACACAGAGGAAAAAGGTAATGTGAGAATGGGGCACAGAGTATTTGAAGATGCTACACTGCTGGCCTCGAGGATGGAAGAAGGGGCCCCAAGCGGGCAGCCACCAGATCCGGAAAAGACGAAGGACAGATCTTCCCCCCTGGGCCTCCAGAGCGAGTGTGGCCCTGTGGACACACTGGTTTCAGCCTGTGAAACTGATCTTGGATTTCTGGCCTCCAGAA
Organism: Myotis daubentonii; assembly: GCF_963259705.1. Classification (NCBI taxonomy): domain Eukaryota; kingdom Metazoa; phylum Chordata; class Mammalia; order Chiroptera; family Vespertilionidae; genus Myotis; species Myotis daubentonii. Next base: position 21,878,287 of record NC_081843.1, read on the forward strand.
CTGTCAGAGAATACATTTCTGTTGTTTTAAGCCAACAGGTTTATGGTGATTTGTTACAGTGGCCCTGGGAAGCTAATACTGTCCTATCTCATTCTGAGGTTTCTTGGATTTGGATCAGAGAATGTAAAAGGAATGGCATGTAGGTGCCAGGTCCCCACGCCTGCTGGCTCTGATGGCCGGGAGGAGAGACGGAGCACAGGTGAGTGAGTGCGGCTGAGCTTTGGGTGTTTCTAATGTGGCAGCTGCTGGGTCATCAGCAATCACGTTCATGGGTCATTTTTCACACCTTAGTCCTGCCACTTTCTGTGATGCCCGCGCCTCAGGCAGGAAGTGATTTGACCCAGGACTGCCTGGCTGGCTGGCTGGCTGGAACTAAAGCAGGGGTTAGAATAGAAATCCAAGCTGCCCACCTCTCCAGCCTCCTGCCAAGCCCTTTCTCCTCTCCCGTCACCCTCCAGACATAGACGATTTTCTCTGACCTTCCAACATGGCCTTAGGGTCTTTGTACCTGCTGTTCCTTCCGGGTGGAAATCTCCTCATTCAGGTCTCAGCTTTTCAAATGACACCTCTCCAGAGATGCCCTCCCTGACTGTGCTAAGGCAAGTGGTCTTGCCCAGTCACTTTCCCTTTTTTCAATCACACTGTTGACTTCCCCCCAGATATCTTTGTTTGCCTGTTCAATGTTAGGTCTCCCCCTCCCCGCCCCCAGACTGCTGGCTCCAAGCCCTTGTCCGCCTCTCCAGCCTCCTGCCAGGAGGGCAGGAACTTTGATCTGTCCAGGGTGTGTCTCTAGCCCATGCCTGGCACACACTAGGTGCTCAATACATTCTGAATGAATGAGTGAGTGAATGAATGAACGTGGAATGAATTTGCAGCTTTGGGGGATGCTTGCCCAAAGCCAGTCCAAACATACCTGATCTTGGCTTTCCGAAAGGCCAACTCCTCTTCGTTGCCAAAGTCCAAGGACACATCCTCAGTGTCGTCCACCAGGGCCTGGGATGGGGGTGGGAGTGGGGGTGGGGGACACACCAAAGGCGAGTGACAGACCCGCCCGCCCATGGTGCAGAGCCCACCCTCATCCTCCCTGCAGACCGGGCCCCTCCCTTTCGGCTGCGACTCAAGGCCATCTCCACCCTCAAGCCCATTTGGGGTCCAGCCAGGCCCAGGCCCCCGCCTCGCGCATCCCTCCTCCTCCTCCTTGTTTCCCCAGCGCTCCCGCAGGCTCCTCCCATCCTCACCATCATCCTTCCACGCCCAGCATCCTTGCCGCCCTACCTGCTTCATCCTCCCTTGAGCCCACCTGGAACCCAGTCCCGGGCTCCGGCTCCGCCTCTCACCGCGAAAAAGCCGGGATGCCCCTCAGGCCACTGGCCGCAGACCTGGTGGGTCACAGCCTGCGGCCGCGGTGCCGCCTCCGCGCAGGTCTCCGGTGGGGGCGGGGCGCGCGGGCCCAGAGCGCAGTCGCGGGCTGGGAGGTGGGCTCCCCCGTGCGGGATGGGGCGGGGCCTGGAGGGCCCCTGGCCCGGGTACTCGCTGGGGAGTGGAGAGATGGGGTGCATACAGAGCGGTGGAAGGGAGGGGGCGACTTGGACTCAGAGGGGGACTTGGGCACCTTGAACAGTGATCCTGGGAGGAACACAGGGGCTGGATCAGTGAATGAGGTGGATGTTCCATAAGTTTCCAATGAGCGAGTGAATGAGCGAATGAATGAATGTCAGTGGTGGGCAGCCCCACTCAGAGTTTGGAGAAGTCAGTGTTTCCCAAAAGCCTCTGATCCCAAGAATTTCCCAGGGTCCTTAGTAAAAGCAGATTCCCGGGCCTGGCCCTGGAGATGGAGAAGCCTGCAGTGGGGTCCTGGAATCTGCCATTCTCAGCAGACGCTGCTGCAGCCACAGCTTGGGAATCACTGCTGACCACGGTGACAGCTGCATGCATCCGGGTGCCAGACACATACTGAGCACAAAGTGACTGCTATTGGCAGTAATAGTGTTTCCCAGTATCTCCCAGGAAGAAAGTCAGCCACCTGAAAGTCTTTCCTGGCCCAGCTGAGAGTCCAGACGTGAACACCCTAGTCCTGCCCTTTGCCCTCCTGCCACAGGCAATAGGGGCCTGTCCCCCACCCCTGGTGACCCAGAGAAGGGCTGCGGGCACAAGCATCTGACACACTCAACCTCTGCTGCCCCCCTAGTGATCGGCCTGGGATGTGCCAGGAGGAGAGGAGGAAGCAGAGCTGCCTAAGTTCTGATCTCTGGGTAGGTTCCCCTTCATCCCCTAATAAATGAAATAAACTGACCCACAAAAGGCCCGCGGGCATGTGTGGAGGGGGGGTATGTGGGGCTAGAATAGTGGTTCTCAACCTTGGCTGCACATTAGAATCACCTGGGAATCTTTTTAAAATCCTGATTTCTGGGCCTCATCCTCCGGAAATCCTGTTTCTCTGTTACTAATGTTGTGGCCTCACCCCATAACAAAGAAACAGAATTTCCGGAGGATGAGGCCCAGAAATCAGGATTTTAAAAAGATTCCCAGGTGATTCTAATGTGCAGCCAAGGTTGAGAACCACTGGGCTAGAATGTCGTCTTTAGGGGGCAGGGGGTCTGGGTGGGGCCTAGGTGCTGCAGCTCTAACAAGCTCTCAGGTGACGCTGATGCCACTGGCCTCTGGACCACCCTTCGCACTGTAATGACTCAACCACCAAAGCCTGGTTTCCTAGAAAGGCTATTGGCTCTTCTAACCCAAAGCTGGCTCCAGGCACAAAAGAGTGTCATACTGAGAAGCTGGGCCCCAGCTGCCTGGGAGGAGCTGTGGGGGCAGGTGGAGGTGAGAAACCGTTGCAGAACATTTAGGGGCTTTTTCTCCTACCCCGAGAATCACCAGCTGTTGGTGTCTGTTGAGTTGGGGCTCAGAGAGTCCCCAATGGGGTGAAGAGGCAGGAAAACCCCCTTGGAAGCCCCCTTTGGGGACCAACTGTCATTCATTGTCAGCCATTGGGTTAGGGGTGCCTCGAGAAACAGCCACAGCTCCCAGCACGTGGAGGTCACCCCACAAGCAGTGGGTCATGCGTTCTCTCCAACCCCCAACCTGTCCATCTGGGGGCACAGGCTGAGGATGTAGATGGCGGGGCCAGACCTGGGAGGCCCAGTCTCCCCTCCCAGGAGAGCACCCTCCCTGCCCACACACCAGGACGGCCCTGGGGTCACTGCGGGATTTGGGGTGAGGGCAGAGAGCCTGAGGTTCTCCAGGGAATTCATCATTGACTCTGAAACCAGCTGCAGTGGAGTCACCTGAGGCTGCTGGTTAAGAGGCAGATTCCAGGCCCCCACCCCAGGCTTCGGAATCTCCAGGCCCACGCCTGGGAATCTGCTTTTCACGAGGGCCCCCGGGAGTTCTTGGGATCAGAGGCTTTTGGGAAATACTGACCTCTCCTCACGCTGGTACCACTGAGTATGCGCACACAAGCCACCCTCTGCTCGTCTTGGCCCAGAAGGGGGGTGGGGAGCAGCGCTGTGAGGAGCAGCTCCGTCTCTGAGCCCTGGCCCTGGAGCCAGAACCACTCAGAGGAGGGGCTCCAGGCCTAGGCAGCCACTGGCCTCTGGATGGCCCTTGAAGGTCAACACCTGGAGCTGGGCAGGCCTGGCTGGGAAAGTGGCTTCACCGCTCCCTGGTTGGGTGGCCTTGAGGAGATGTCACCTCTCTGCCCCCAGTCTCCACATCTGTGAAATGGGGCCGTACCTACCCCCACCCAGCAGGGACTTTGCCTTGACCAGAGAAAACGCGTGTAAACTGCCTCCTCCGAGTAGGGGCTCAGAGAACAGTGGCCTTGGTGACAGGGGCTTGTGGTCGTCAGCAGAGAGGCCTGGGGTCCTAGGAACCCCCATGGGCCTTGCAGAACACAGGGGGTGAGCCTCATGCCGGAGTCACGCCCACTGAGGGGCATCTGTCTTCATAGAGGAATGGGCACTGCACATCCAGCTCAGTTGGCTGTTCCCTGAGCACCTGCCGTGGGCCCCACATGGCTTGTATCCGGGACAAACACATCTGGGGCAGGGCCCAGCCCTTCCCCCCAGGTGGGACCTCAGACACCTGGACCAGGAGGCAGGAGCTTGGGTGTGAACTGACGTGGCTGAGTACTGCAGCCCGGACCATGGCTGGGGAGGCAGGAGGTGTGGACATGGCTGGACTATGCCTGGGTCTGGGCCACACGGATGTTCTGCTCTTTATCCTGTGGGAAACGGGCACTTGGCACAGAGTTCAATAGTGAGAGCAGGATGTGTGTGTGATCAGACCTGGGGCTGGAAAAGGCCCTGAGCTACACCCATCCTCCCATCGGGCAGGCTGGGAGTGGCACCCCAGGCCTGTCATTCCCTGGCCAGCAGCCTCTCCTCATCCTCAGCCTCGCACTCCCCGGGGGTGACACTCCTTAAGATCCTGCTAGTCCCCCAGATCTGCCCATCTGGCACCTGGCACCTGGCAATGGCCCTGCCATTTCCCCCCGATAGGGTTGCCAGATCGAGCAAGTAAAAATAGGGGAGCCCAGAGAAATGGAACTTCAGATAAACAACAATAATTTTTAGTATAAGTATGTCCCATGAAATATTTGGGACATATTTAAAAATTATCAGTTGTTTATCTCAAATTCAAATTTACCTGTTGTCCTGTCTTTCACCTGGCAGCCCCATGACTCCAGGCCGGGGGCCCCCACCCTGATGTCTGTGCAGCTGCCCCTGCCTCTCTCACTCTCCGCCGCCTGCAGAAGCTGAGTTCATGTCACCGTGGTCCTTCCACCTGACCAGTCCTGACTTCCGCCTCGCTGGCACCCAGGGAGGCAGAGCAGGTTGCTGAGAGAAGAAGGTGGGGCCCTCCTGTGGGCTCCCCTCAGGATCCCTATGCACCTCACCCCACCAATCTGTTAACATTATCTCTGTAAATGTGACCTGTCAACTAATATGTGATTGCAGATAAGTAGCCTGTTTGCTTAAGAATGCTAGGAACTAATTTCACAAGAAGCCAACTGCCCTGGCCAATGTGGCCTAGTGGCTAGCATCATCCCATGCGTCCCGTTTGATTCCTGGTCAGGGCACGTCCCTGGGTTGTGGGTTCGATCCCCAGTAGGGGCTGTGCAGGAGGCAGCTGATCAATGTGTCTCTGTTCTTGATGTTTCTGTTTCTCTCTCTTTCTCTCAAAAAAAGAAAAAAATCAACAAAAATATAGTTTAAAAAAGAAGCAGATTCTGACCTTCAGGCATTTCAGCTCAGGGTGATTTGCTGGCCTTCAACCAGTTGTCAGAAGAACAGACTGTTGGCTTGCCTGTACTCCCTCCATGGAGAACTCTTTCGATTCCTCTGGTTTTTATTTCATTCTGTCTCCCTCCTTATAAAAACACTTGCCTGTGCTGAGACATTAGGATGGTCTGTGACCTGAGTCGCTTCTCAAACTGCTGGCTCTTTAACAAACTTACTTTCCTTCCACCAGCCCTTGTCTCTTGATTATTGGCTTTTGAGCGGCAGGCAGCCAAACTTGTTTGGTATCACCCAGTCACCTTGCCCACCGGGGGCAGGTGGTACATGGCGTGAGCCCTGGGTTCTACCCAGATGGACCTCAGCTGTACCTGTGAGATGGGGAGAGAATCACTGCCCTGCCCACTCTGGGGGCCTTCGCTCACCCACTCACCCACCCACCCACCTACTGTGTGCTTGAGTAGCTGCACAGAGTCCCACCCGCAATGGGCTGAAATTCTAGTTAAGAGAGAATAAAAATCGCCAAACCTGGCAGAGAGAGAGAGAGAGAGAGTTAGGAAAGATGTGAACCGTCTTTCAAGAACTCAGAACAGAGAGAGCAAAGGTGTAGAGCAGTGGTTCTCAACCTTGGCTGCACATTAGAATCACCTGGGAATCTTTTTAAAATCCTGATTTCTGGCCCTCATCCTCTGGAAATTCTGCTTCTTTGTTACTAATGTTGTGGCCCCACCCCATAACAAAGAAACAGAATTTCCGGAGGATGAGGCCCAGAAATCAGGATTTTAAAAAGATTCCCAGGTGATTCTAATGTGCAGCCAAGGTTGAGAACCACTGCTGTAGAGGCAGTGGAGGGTGGGACGTTAGGGAGGAGCTGCTCTGAGCCTCTACCTCTTCAGCCCCGTGAAAAATCAGTGAGTGACCTGGAGGAGCTCTGATTCAGAGGAAGCAGCAGGTGCAAAGGCTCTGAGGCGGGAAGGGCCTGGGAGCCTTTCAGAATCATCGCATCTGGCCTGCCTACCATAGCAGAGTGCATCGCCGAGCCTGCCCTGCAAGGCCTTCTGGGCCAAGGGGAGTTTGGCGTCCACCTGACGGGCGGGGGAAGGTCGAAGCCACCTGACTGAGGACAAAGACTCAGGTTTCTGCCCCACCTCCCGCACTGCACCAGAAGGGCTCTGGCAGGATGGGTGGCCCTTCGAGGTAGGGGCCTGGAAGGGTCCTGTTTGATGGATACCTCCTGGTCTTTCTGACAACCACCACCATCCATTCCGCAAATGGATTGCAGGTAAGGCCCAGCCCTCCCCTTCACCTGCGCTGGGCTCTGTCCCGGCCCCAACCTGGATATGCTATTTCTTTGGTAAGTCGTCTGCCATCTCGCCAGCTGCCCCTGGGAGTGAGGCAGGGTTCCCTGCAGGCTGAGAATGTGGGGTCCCCCACCCCAGGGTTGCAACAGAAAGCAGCCTGTGGGAAGATGCAAAGGGCCCAGGTCCTCCCCTAAACATGTTGCAAGAAAACCGCTGGGGAAAGGAGCCTTCTGGTTTAAAGAGATTTAGCACACGCCACGTGTGGGCCTGGTGACGATGTGATGTGAACAAACGGGAAAATAAAAATATGAGGGAATCAGGGACTAAGCCCCGATGAGGTGTTGGATAACACTGAGGGTTATTACTCATTGTTAAGATATGCTAATGATATTGTGGCTTTTAAAAACTGATATATACAGCGGGTCCTCAAAAAGCATTGTTGCGTGCAGCGCCGTTTTGTTATAACGTTGATGAGGGAGAAGAAATGGATTCCCAGCCCAGGCCACCGTCTGTGTGGGGTTTGTGTGTTCTCCCCATGCCCGTGTGGGTTGTCTCGGGGGGACTCCGGTTTCTCCCACCTCCTGAAGAGTGCACCTGAGGTGAACTGGCCTGTCCACGCTGTCCCAGTCTGCGCCCCTGTGGGTGTGTGAGTGGCCTGCGGTGGACGGGCATCCTGTCCAGGGGGGGGTCCCTCCCCAGGCCCTGAGCTGCTGCGGTAGATTCATTCCTCACCCCCCCCCCCCGCCACCCACACACACCTCCATACACAACCCTGAGGTGGAATAAGCATGTTGGAAATCATGACCTTAGTTGTTTTTATTAATCATTTGTCAGTTTATGTTTAGCTCACACTGATTTCAAAGTTTAATATTAGAAGTGTTTTAGGTCTTTTTATTTTTTTGTTAATCTTCACCCCAGGATATTTTTTCCATTGATTTTTAGAGAGAGTGAAAGGGAGGGAGGGAGAAGGAGAGAGAGAAACATCAACGTGAGAGAGACACATTGATTGGTTGCCTCCCAAATGCATCCCAACCCAGGTCCGGGATCAAATCTGCAACCCAGATACATGCCCTTGAACGGAAAATGAACCCAAGACCCTTTAGTCCACAGGCTGAGGCTCTAACCATTGAGCCACTGGCCAGGGCCGTTTTGGGTCTTTATTTAGAAGCTTGGTGATGTTTTTGTGACTAGAAATTCACCATAGGAACGTAACTCTTTTTTCTGTCAATTAACCTAGGGGAATATTGCTTTCATGATGTGTTATTTCGCTTAAGGTCACAGTTGTCGAGAACCTATCAAAGGCGTTAAGTGAGTACTTAATGCAGCAGTTCTCAACCTGTGGGTCGCGACCCCTTTGGCGGTCGAACGACCCTCCTGCACATCAGATATTTACATTACGATTCATAACAGTAGCAACATTACAGTTGTGAAGTAGCAACGAAAATAATTTTATGCTTGGTTCACAACATGAGGAACTGTATTTAAAGGGCCAGAAGGTTGAGAACCACTGACTTAAGGTCATTTCCCATATAATAAAATTTACCCTTTTAAAGCATCACATACAGTGGCTTTTAGTACATTCACAAAGTTGGGCAATCATCATCCCAGGAATGCTTCTTTGCCCTAAAAAAAGAAACTCTGTACTAACTAGCAATTAGTACAGGCCCTGGCAACCGCTAGTCTGCTTCCTGTCTCTGTATTTGCCTGTTTTGGACGTTTTATGTGAGTGGAATTGTATAACGTGTGGCCTTTTGCATCTGGCTACTTTTCCTGGGCACAGTGTTTGAGGGTCCGTCCGTGTTGCAGCATGCATTGGTACTTCACTCCTTACTGCAGAGCGATAGCCATCGTACGGATATAGCACATCTCGTTTATCTCTTGGTTCGCTGATGAGCACCTGGGTTGCTTCTACCTTTTGGCTACTATGAATAATGCTGCTGTGAACATTCCTGTGCAAGGTGTTGTGTTGGGACCTCCCTGGGAGTTGAATTGCTTATGGCTTTGTTTTTTAGGAATCCATTTTTACCAAAAAAATTCAGGTGACATGATGTTAGAATTTGTTTCAAAATCATACAGAAGGGGGAATAGGGGATGTATTAATGTCAAGGAAGAGGCTGTACATGCTGAGAACTTTGAGTTGGGATGAGTATGTGGGGGTTTATTATACTGTTTACTATTGTTTAAATGTGAGCACAATTTTTTTTTAAAGTTGAGGCTCAGAGCAACTTTGTTTTCCTTTCGATTCCCACCAGGCGCTCTCCAGTAATAGAAATGTAACTTGAACCACATGTGCCATTTTAAATTGCCCAGGAACCACAGCTAGAAAAGTAAAAAGAAACAGGAGAAGTTGATTATAATCATATTTTCTTTTAACCCAGTACATCCAAAACATGATCATTTTCACGTGTAAGCAATTTAAAAATGACGAAAAGCGTATTTTACGTTATATTTTTCTACGAGGTCTTCAGCCACGTGTGCTTCACGCACGGCTCGCCGCATTTCCAGGGCCCAGAGGGACTCCTGGCTCCGACCGCACAGCTCAGCTTTGTTTGGAGGCATTCAGTGCTCCTTTCTAAAAGCTCACGTGACTTCTCCTTTCACTTGGTTGTTTTTATCCAACTACAGCCTCACTGAGTGCTGCACCCCTGTGCCTGGACCAGTGTACCCAGCACAGAATCGGTGGGTGAGCGGGTGAGGACCCCGGCCGCGGTGGGCAGGGCAGCGGCTCTCTCCCCACCTCACAGACGAGCAAGTGGAGGGCCAGGCACAGCTGAGGTCCATCGGGGTAGAATCCAGAGCTCACTCCGTGTACCATCTGCCCCCAGCAAGGTGAACGGGGGCCCCGAGGACAGCCCACGGGAGGACCCCACCTTCTTCTCTTGGCAATCTGCTCTGCCTGCCTGGGGCCCTGCCTTGGGTGCTGGTGAGGAGAGGGACAGAGGCCGGGTCAGGTGGAAGGAACACTATGGCATAGGCACAGTTTCTGCAGGAGGCGGAGGGTGAGAGGCAGGGGCAGCTGCCCGCACCTCAGAGGGTGGAGCCGGGGGGGTGGGGGGGGGGGGAGTCCCAGGCTTCGTGGGCCTGGATGTACCCTGGCCTGGAGTCATAGGGCTGCCACAGGAAAGATAGGACAGCAGATACATATGAATTGGAGATAAACAGTTGATGTATTTTTAGTATAAATGTGTCCCGAATAGAGCAGGATGTCTGCGTGGCTTGGAGCCCTGCCTCTGTTTCCCTGCGGGTGGTGTTCTAATGACACGAGCCCTGCCGGGCGGTTACGTGGGGATGGATGGACTGGCCTGTCAGGTGCTGGCACTGACAGCCGTGCTCTGGCCTTTCTGCAGCTGCCACTCCTGCCTCCTCTGTGCGGCCACTCCCGGCTCCCACCCTTGGGGGCCTCCTTTCCTGCAGCCCCACGATGCGGCCATTCTGTGCTGGAAGCTTGCTCCCCTTCCAGACTGCCCTTGCCCGAGGTGGGAGGCCTCCGCTAGGCCAGCTGGCATTCCCAGAGAGGGGAAATAGCAGCCAAGCCTTGCTGTGTCCCGCCTGGCCTCCCAAACAACCTGCCATCCGATCAGGCCAGCGAGGAGTCGGCAAACAGACCAGAGAGAGCACCCCGTTGCTCAGGGGCTGGGACAAGGGGCAGGAAAGCCATGCCCACAGCAGGGCCTTCTCTGGAAGCTGGAAGGATGGGCAGGGGTTCCTGTTTGTCTTGCAGCTCTGGCCTCACCTGCCCGGAGTGGCAGGAGCTGGGCGGGTCCTGCCCACGGGTTAGTGCGGGGAGATCAGAGCGCCGGTCTCACCCCGATGGGTAGCCCCCGACCAGGGGAGGTGGCCCCCACCACCGTGCCCCCACTGGGCCCTGCTTGCTGGGGACCTGCCACCCTGTCCCACCCACACCTTCCCACTCAGCAGGCCAGACTGTCAGAGTTCCAGAAACTCCCAGCCCCTCCCTACCCCAGGGCTGTGGAACCGCTGCTCCCTCCCAGGAATGCCCCTCCCCTGTAGATTTTCTTAGGACTGAAAATCTGAGGTATCCCTTCCCTGACCCCCAGCTCACATCCCAACCAATCACTCAGTCCCTCTCTGGGGTCTGGGATATAGATAGACGTGTTTTGTTCTCTTTCTCAAACTTTCCATGATCTCTAATTCTCTTGTTTTCTTACTAGTTTAGCAATCTGGCTCCTCCCCACTCCCTCACTAGGGTATTATCTTCATAAAAGCAGGTGCCCCTTCCGCCCACCAGCTCCGTGCTGGGCACACCAGGGGCCTTGGACAGGTGCCTGGTAAGCAAGTGAATGACGAGATGGCCAGCTCTGGAGATGCTTGGGCAGCGAAGCTCTGCCCATCGGGCAGTGAGGACTTTTCAGGTCAGGGAAACAGAGGCCTGGACACCCACCTGGGGCTCTGGTCTGGATCCAGGCTTTTCTAAGACACACACACAGCACAGACCCAGATTGGGATGGGGCAGGAAGGGGGGAGGGCAGGAAGGGGGGGCCAGGCGGCGTGGAAACCCTGGCCTCAAGGAGGCGGCGCCCAGGCCTCTCCTGGCTGCGGACCAGGCAGGCCAGCCAGCAGGCAGCGAGCCAGCAGGCAGGAGAGCCACCACTTACGGGAAATGCTCAACTGAGGAGAAAGGGTGGCTGGTTGTTTGGCTTCACAGACTGGCCCCTGTCCAGACGGGTGAGGAAGCCTGTGCAACCACATCAACTAACACCAGTTCCTACTGGAGCAGCAGCTGCCGGCCAAGAGACAGGGCCACCCATCCATTCCTTCCTCCCCATTTATTAAAATAAAAGGAGAGGGAGAGAGAGAGAGAGAGAGAGAGAACACTCCCTTGGTAAAGTATGTTAATGCATCTTGAGAGGCAGCCACGTGCCTGGCTGAGAGCTTGCCTGGATCTGATGCCGGTTCCACTGCCTGAGCTGGGAGGTCTGGGCAAGTCAGTAAGCCCTCAGCCTCAGTTCTGTGTGTGAAGCGGAGATAATTATGGTGGCTTCTTCTAAGGATGCGGGGGTGGGGTGGGGTTGGGGGGAGTCCAAGACTTAGCAGTTGCCCACGGGCTCAGAGCATTGCTTGCACGTAGTGTTTGCTAAAGAAATTATGTCAGCCTGCCTTCATGACCACCCCAGGAGTAAGCAAGCTCCACCAGACGGTACCCATTTTACAGACAAGTGACTGAGGCTCAGGGTGTGTGTGTGTGTGTGTGTGTGTGTGTGTGTGTGTGTGTGTGTGTGTGTGTGTGCGCGCGCGCGCGCTTAAAGCAGGCACACTCGGCCAGCAGGTGGGAGAGCCCTGAGTCAGTCTCGGGCCTCGGGCCTCGGGCCTCTGGCTCCGAGCTCTTCCTGCCACCCAAAGGCGGGTGTGCACTCCCTGCCAACCTCTCCACCGCAGGTCTGACCTCTAGACATGTTTGAGTTGGAGCTGGGGAATAGCTTAAAAGAACAAACAAACAAATGGAGTTAATTGCCAATATTTAAATATCAGATGTCGCTATTTTTTAAAAAAAAATTCACATTTTTGGTTTCTCTTAAGAAACTGGAAGCCCAGGCAACATTGAGTCTGCAGCCCCCACGGCAGGAGCTGAGCGGTGGCTGTCCCCTCCCGTCCACCCTCCCCAGTCCCCAGCCCGCTCGATTACGTTCTCTGCCTGCCCCTGGTACGTCGCCATCGCTCCTTAGGACCCGCGGTCTTAGGTGGACTTTCCCAGGAGCAGATGGCACCCTGTGACAATGACGCGGGTGAGGGGGGGGCACGAGGCAGCGTCCCCCGGGAGTGTGGGGAGTACGCTATGACAGGGAAAGGCCGCTCAGCCACGTGATATTAGGAAGAGCCCCACCAAAGGTGCGTTAGCGTCCTAGTGCTGCCAAAACAAAGTAGCACAAACTGAATGAGTGAAACATCAGAAACTGTTAGTCTCCTAGTTCTGGAGTCTGGAGTCCGAGGTCAAGGTGTTGACAGGGCCGTGCCTTCTCCGAGGGCACCAGGAAGGAGCTGCTCCGCCTCTCCCCCAGCCTCTGGCGGTTCCTGGCCCTGTGGCAGCATCACTCCCACCTCCCCAGGGCGTCTCCCTGTGCGTCTGTGCCCACACCTCCCCTCCCATGAGGGCACCAGTCATGCCCACCCTACTCCAGTGTTGCCTCATCATAACTAATTACATTGACCACGACTTATTTCCAAACACAGTTACATTCTGAGATGTGAGGGGTTAGGACTTCAACCTGCGAATTGGGGTCAGGGAGGACACAGTTCAGCCCCAAGCAGAAAGTCACCCTGGCTCACTCAGAGTCTCTACTCGGGTGAGGGAGTGGGGGTATTCATACGTCCTCACCATCGGCTCCTGGTTAAGGGCTGTCCCCGGCAGGGACAGGAATTCCCAGGTGCCTCTGGCTCTGGGCACATGGGCCAGGCATGAGGGTTGTCCTCATCATAGAGGCACAGGTGGTGCTGTTGAGGGGGTAGAGGCATCTCGGGCATGAAGGTGGGAAAGGGGTCTGCGGATGTGGGTGCCTGCTACCCACCCTCCATTGGATGCACTAAAGGCAGATCCTTCACCCCACACCTGCCACCCACTTGCTTGGTGAGGATTGACCCTAACTGAGTCCCTGGCCTCTTGGTGCCTTCCTTTCTCTATGCACGGACTGGGACTGGAGCTGCCAGGGCCCGGGGTGAACCATAACCCACTCACCCTAACCCACGCGTACCCTGATCCGGCTGGCACTCCGGGACTGTGGGCAGGTGGAGGTGTGCAGAGACCTCACACCTGTCGGCCTCACGTACAGAGGGGCTGAGGAGCCCGGCAGACATGGGTGCCCTGGCTCTGCAACCCCGCCCTATGGGTGCTCAGGGATGTTCAAACGCCACTCGTGAAACGCAGCATGTGTGCGCGGGAAAGGGCACCAGCACTGAGGATAACAGGGAGGAAATAGGACCCTCTGGCGGGGAATCTGACTCAGCTGGCGGCCTGGGGTCGGGGAGGAGGTGGCTCTGGTCTGCTGGCACTTAAGTGCTTGTTGCAGGATCTAGGGGCCTCGGCAGCGTGGCTGTGGGGCACCTACTAGGACCGGGAGCATAACGTGGAGAGGCGGGCAGCACTGCTGTCTGGGAGAGCACGCAGACCTGTCCCCAGAGAGAACAGGCGGCCTGGTGGTGGGTGGCAGCCTCGTCCTGCGAGAGCACCAGGCTTTGAGCTGGAAGTCCCAGCTTGCTGAGCAGCACGGCCAGGTGCCCTGTCCAGCTCCCCAGGCAGGGCCAGGTGGAATGGTCCTGGCTCCTCCCTCTGCAGAGCCGGGGGCGGGGGCAGCAGTTGGGAACCCCTGACTCCAAACTCACCAGCAGCACTGACAGAATGAACCGTTGCTTGAAATGCTGGGGGCCCCAGTGCTGTAGGACCATCCCCATGACCATGCACCGCAGCAAGTAGGAGCTGACATGACTCCGGGAGCCTATAGCCTGCTCAAGCCCCGGCTCTGCCACACTGAGCATTGCAAAGCCTGGGTTGGCGGCTGCAACATGCAGGCTCTATATTTTCCAGGCCTTAACAGAACAGCAATGTCTCTCCTGCTCACTTAACAGCTCCCAGTTACTGTTCAAGCCGGCAGGGCAGTTCTCCACTGGGAAGACCCCGGCTCTTTCTATCAGGGCATCCACTGTACCCCAAGACCCTGTTGTCTTCCATACCCAGAAAGTGGTGGAGGAAAGGAATACAGAGGAGGTAGGACCAACTCTCTTAAAGGACTCAGAAAAGGCAGAGGTGCCACTGGAGAGAACTTGGGCACATGACCACACCCAAATGCAAGGGAGGCTGGGAAATGTAGTCTAGTTGTGTGCTTGACTATAATCCTATTTTTATAAAAGTTGAAAACAATGGTTTCTACCAGCATTATCCATTGATTTCCACAATCAATGTCTCTGAGGTTCCATTTTCTCCACTTTAAAATGAGAATGATAGCCAACTATGCTAATAATAGAGGAATATGCAAATTGTCAGGACACCATCACAGTAACAGTAACGACCGAACAGGCTGCATGAAGTGACCAGGCTGGCAGAGGGGTTAGTGAGGGATGACCAAACGACTGAACTGCAGGCTGCATGGGGCGACCAGGCTGGCAGGGGTGGGAGGCAGTTAGGGGCAACCAGGCTGGTGGGGGGCACAGTTGGGGGCAACCAGGCAAGCAGGCAGGTGAGCAGTTAGGAGCCAGTGGTCCCGGATTGTGAGAGGGATCCTGGATTGGAGAGGGTGCGGGCTGGGCTGAGGAGACAACCCCCACCCCATGCATGAATTTTGTGCACCAGGCCTCTAGTTCCCATATAAAATGCTTTGCACAGTGCCCAACACAGGGTAAACCCTGGATACTAGTAAATGGGTACCCTGAAGCTACCCTTGAGGTTCTTGGATGTAGTTGGGGAGGACCATGGATAGGGCTGGACCTCCTGGTAGCCAAACGGATGGTCTGGGCATATTGAGAGTTGGGGCATTAACTGCAACATGACCACTTGGATTCTGTCAGGGAAAACTGACAGGTACACAGCTCTCTCAGAATTCAGTTCAACGGTCTCCACGTTCAGATGTGAGTGCTGAGTCAGCGCCGTGTTGCCAGTTACAGAGAATATCAGCTGCCGCTCCTGCCTCTCAGAGCCCTGAACAAGACGACCAGCCACCCAGGGCTCTTTGGACCCTGAAGACTCAGTCCTCATTTCTCAGACTAGCTCGGTCTTCATGCCTCCAGGACGTGGCATTCATCATACATAATTTTAGCTGAGTTCACTTTGGGCAAAAATCAGCCACACAGTGGAGGCCCCACGCTGAACTGCATTGGTCCAGGCAAGGCCACTTCTGCCTGGGGGGCTGCAGGGCTCCAAGACGCCCCCCTCTGCTCCAGCCACTGCCACGGGGCCCGCACCTGAGCAAGGGGGGATTCTTCTCACGTGGCCTCAGCAGTCACCAACACCTCCCTGAAACAGGCCAGGCTTGTTGGCCTCACTTTTCAAGTGGGAAGTGAAGGTCAGGAAAGGCAAGGGCGAGGCATGCAGCTGGGAGAGGTGGAGCCAGGCCCTTCACACACGGTTTCTCCACTTGGCCTGGCCTCCCTCCCTGCAGGCTTCCTCCAGACCAAACAGTGACCAGATCCTGTCGACTCCTGCTTGCAGCTCTCCAAAGGCCTCCTTGTCCCACATCCAATCCCGGCTCTGCACCCACAGAGACTTCCCCCATCCTCCTGCCATGGCCCACCCCACCCACTGCAGCCACGCTGCCATCCTTGCTGTTCTTGGAGCAAGTGTGCTGGCTCCTGCCTCGGGGACTCTGCCCCACTGTCTCCACATGCCCTGGCATGCTGGGCACACGTAGCTGGCTCCTCTATATCCATATCCCTCAGATGGCAGCTCAAGCGGTTCTTCCTGGGGCAGCCGCAGCTGTGTCCCACCCGGACCTCTCAGCACACATGGTTCCCACGCCCGCAAACACCCTCCATTCTCTGCCGGGGGCTTGCTCTGTCCTCCAGAACCTGCTAGCCCAGCAAGGGGGTGGGGAAGCCCCGGGAGCTCCTCCCACGATGACTTTCAGGAGTTGGCATCTGACTGCTTAGCACTCTCGTCCCCCAGGTAGCTCCGAGGCTCCTGCTCTATGGAAACTTCCAGAGGTCCCCGGTGGAAGTGAGCCCCAGTTGCCCACAGTGGTCATCTGCTCAATAACACACCCCAAATTTGCTCCCCCCGTTCCCTGTCTCCCAACAGCAATTATGTAACTAGACAACCAAGGGGTCGGGGCTGCCTGTCACCACTTGAGCCAATTAGGCAGAGACAGGGCTGAGTCATACATGAACGTTTATTCCAATAATGCCGGCAGGATGGGAGAGCAGCAGGTCACCCACAAAAATCTGCCCTATGCTCCCCTCCTCCTCCCCGCCCCCCCCCCACCCCCATCAAAAGCCAGCTGCCTATATTGGGTAAAAGGACAAAGATGACATGGGGAAGTAGGCAAAAGGGTATGCCAAATGGGCAGTTTACAGGTAATGGGGGCTGGAGATTTGCAAAGGCCTGTGGGTATGCAAAGGGTGGGGGTCCTCAAAGGGCTGGCAGCTCTGGTTTCTGCACCAAGCTTGCTAACGTTCCATGAGAATAGGCAGCTCCCGGATGGGGAGGATGGGCCTCATTTCCAGGTGAGCTCCCAGGTCCCATGTGCAACTCCCAGCCAGGTTAGAATGTGCCTTCTTTCATCAGAACAAAACAATCACGGTTAACAGAGCACGATTACTGTGATTATTATAGCTGGCCCCCAGTATTCTATTCCCGCCCTGATCACTTTCTGCAGTCTCCTCACATCCATAGAGTTGGCTTCTGGAAAGATTCACATGGAGTCTCGCCTTCAGAGTCCTTCCCTGCCCACCCTGTCTGTAGGGGGTTGATTGTAGCCCCAGAAAAGCTGTGTCCACATCTTACTTCTGGAACCTGAGGATGAGACCTCATTTGGAGTAACGTTTTTTTTCAGGTGTAATTCAGGATCTAGCGACTGGTGTCCTTGTAAAGAGAGGACACAGACGGAGGGAGGGAGGCCATGCCAGGACACGGGAGAACGCCATGTGCAGACAGAGGCAGAGGTTGGAATGATGCATCTGCAAGCCAAGGAATGTCAAGGACTGATGGTGGCCCCAGAAGTCAGGACAGGCATGGGACAGATTCTGTCTCAGAGCCCCCTGAGGAACCAGCCCGTCTGACCCCTTGGTTTTGGAGCCCTGACCTCCAGAACTATTGGAGAATGAGTTCCTGTTGTCTTGGCAACCCAGCGAAACAAATGCCCTATCTGAGCAGCTCTGCACATCTCTTGATTGAACATTTCCCCCTGAAAGTATCCCCCACCAGAATGAAAGCAGGTACTCACTTTCCTCTTCCCTCCACCCCATATCTCCAGCCCCAGGACAGTGCCGGTGCCATGATAGACCCTCTATACATAACTGATCAGTGAGCCCAAATGAACCCAGTCCAGTGGTCCTGGTTCACTCCTGCTCAGCTCCCACCTCACCTAGAAGACAAAATATCGCCCGAGCCAGTTTGGCTCAGTGGATAGAGCATTGGCCTGCTGACTAAAGGGTCCCAGGTTTGATTCTGGTCAAGGGCACGTACCTCGGTTGCAGGCTCCTCCCCGGCCCCGGTCGATATGTTTCTCTCACATGGATGTGTCTGTCTTTCCCTCTCTCTCCCACGCTAAAAGATCAATGGAAAAATATCCTCGATAAGGATTAACAACAAACAGGAGACAAAAAACCATCCCCAGCTGACCTTGGCACGGCGGCTCTCTCCGGGCCCAGGAGCCCTCAACCTGGCTGCATGTTAGCATCCCCTGGAGGTTTTCTCACAAAACCCGTGTCCCGCCCCTGAGGCTCTGAGTGAAGTGGGCCACGGTGGGACCCCAGCAGCATTTTAAATGTTCTTCCAGGTGATGCCAGCGTGCAGCCAGGATTGAGAAGCCCTGGTTTGGGGGGAGGTGGGAGTAAGGAAACATACAGGGTCCGAGTTCCAGGGCGACCCACAATCCAGTTTAACCAGACTGAGTGGGTCCCTGGATTCAGGGCTTGTGGTCCTAAAACCAGGGCTGTCCCAGCAAACCAGAAGGAGTCCGTCACCCTGGGTGTTCCCCGAGCCACCTGCATGACATGCCACTCTGTCAGCCACACCCATAGTCCTGTCCACTTTTAGGGGAGGGGTCGCCACTGCCCCTAGGAGAGACCCGGGGGTGCCTGCTCCAGGCCTGGGATGTCTGAAAAGGGGCAGGGCCACAGCCGGACTGTGTGGATGTGGGGCGGGTCTAGGCATCAGGCGAGGCATTTCCCCTGCCAACCTCCCAGCAGGCACGAGTTTACCAGAAGGATTTTCCCAGGTGGCTTGTGGGCGCTGCAGATTCATTGTGAGAGTCTTTCGGGGTCAGAGTGGGTTTGTTTCCTTCTCAGAATCCTCGCCCAGCCTGGCATTGTAATAGCATACAGAGTAGTAAGCAGGTTGAATGAATAAAGGCACGCAAGTAGTTGAGAGTCGTGTGGGCTGGAAACAACCAGGCCTTTCCCACTTCTGCTCCACACACCCAGCACCTGCCCTGCATATGTACAACGTAGATGCGTGTTTGTGACACGAGAAAAACACTGGCAGGGTCCCCAGAGGCACTTCGCCTCACTCCAGCCCACTCCACTGCTGGGGTTTGGGGGCTTCTACCACTTGTTCTGCGCGTTCATCCAGCCCCACAAATAAAAGTAAAATCGTCTCTGTTCTTCTGCGAGCTGTGGCAAAAACGACTAGCTAATCCCAGTGTCTTCTTACATTGGAAGAGAATTTTCAGGTGGCGCATGCCCCCAACAACTAAAAACCACCTTTCCTGGCCTCCCCTGCAGTTAGTGTGGTCATGTGACCCAGTTGTGCTGCTTTGGGGTTATGCCTTTCCCTCTGGTGGAACGAGATTGTGACGGCAGGAGCTGGAGCAGCCGTTTTGGATCGTGAGGTGGAAGCCACGAGAGAAGATGGGAAGGCCAAGCCAGAGAGGGGGCCTGGGTTTCTGCACCAGGGAGCCACTTTCTTTATTCTGAATGGCCTGTGTGCAGGCTGTTACGTGAGAGAGAAATACACTTCTATGCTGGCCTTTGTTTGAGTAGCCGTCCCTGTATCTTTTCTTACGCACTGCATCATGTAAAGTGGCCAGGGGGATATGCATCCACTGCCAGCTTATGCTGGGATGGTTTGAGTTAAAAATGTTGGCTCCTATCATCAGGTAGGATAATCCTTATCTGTTCCTCCTTTTGGAGGGCAGATTGGAACACGATGATTGGAGATTCGTGATGATTCGTGGTTAACGTCTCTGCGTGATCAGGACTTGTAACACCCTGATCGCAAAAAAAAAAAAAAAAAAATGTTGGCTCCATGACCCAAGTCTGGGGGCACCTCTTAAAGAGACAGGCAGTCACCCCGGCTCCAGGGGAGCAGTACCCAGCCATGCTGCCAGATGGAGAGAGGGATCTTCAGGATTAAGATGCTAGCAACAACAAAACACCAGTTTCCACGAGTCCCCACTAGAAGCGCCAAGGACAGACTCTCCGGACCCCAAGTGCTGCGTTATAGCTGTGCTGCTTCTCCCACGGTCAGAGTCTGAGCAACACGACTACAGTCTCGTTGCTAACTGGCAGAGTTGGGGCTTGAGTCCAGGCATGTGTGACCCGAAGCCTGCACTTGCCTCAAAGTCGGGGGCTCAGATTGAGGAGTGGGGGCCTGTAGGACTAGCTGCAGACCCAGCAATGGTCCTAGCTTCTGTCCTCATTGCTCACTGGGGGGTAGGGGGGGGTCTCTGGTATCATGGGAGTAGGGGGCAGAAAAGGTCTACAGCAGGGTTGGAGCTGGGAGCCCAGGGCCCTGGGACGGCTGAGGGGACAGTCATTCCTGACTAGCGTGAAGTCAGCCTCTCTGGGTGCCCTCCGGGCTCCGCATGTTCAAGCTGGAACTCACTCTCAGCCCCGCCCCGCCCCCCCCCGCCCCCCCCCCCCCCCCCCCGGTTTCTCCACCGGCCCTAGGACACTGGGGCTGGGTAGCACTGCCATGGGATTCTGTTGTGCGTGTGGAATGTTCACCAGCATCCCTGGCCTCTACCCACTAGACGCCAGGAGCACCCACGCCCGGTTGTGACAAAAAAAAGATTGCCAGTGTCCCCCTAGGGCCGTGGTCGGCAAACCGTGGCTTGTGAGCCACATGCGGCTCTTTGGCCCCTTCAGTGTGGCTCTTCCACAAAATACCATGTGCGGGCGCACATGTACAGTGCCATCGAAACTTCATGGCCCATACGTAGAAGTCGGTATTTTGTGGAAGAGCCACACTGAAGGGGCCAAAGAGCCGCATGTGGCTCGCGAGCCACGGTTTGCCGAGCCCCGGTTTGCCGACCACTGCCTAGGGCAGTGATGGCGAACCTTTTGAGCTCGGTGTGTCAGCATTTTGAAAAACCCTAACTTAACTCTGGTGCCGTGTCACATATAGAAATTCTTTGATATTTGCAACCATAGTAAAACAAAGACTTATATTTTTGATATTTATTTTATATATTTAAATGCCATTGAACAAAGAAAAATCAACCAAAAAAATGAGTTCGCATGTCACCTCTGACACACGTGTCATAGGTTCGCCATCACTGGCCTAGGGGCCCAGTATCCCAAGGTGGAGAGCGCTGCCCTCATCACCTTCTCTGTGTACTTTCTAGAAAGGGAAACTGAGGCCTGCAGGACAGGGCTTACCCAGGGTTCCACATGCCTGAGGGCTGCCCTCCCACACCCCTGAGCACATACAAGTCTAGCACAGGCCCAGGGTCTCACTGCAGATACCAGCCACTCCTCACCCATGGCTCTCAGCCCATGCGGGGGTGGGGACTGGGGTGGAGGGTTGGGGGGTGGGGGGAAAGGCAGTGAGGCTCCGCAAGCAACGCTGGGGTGTAGGATAAATATGCCGGCACCCTTGCCCTAAGTTGGGACTGAGTCTCAGTTACTCATCTCCTGTTTTGGCTTCCTTCTTCCTTTTCTTCCTGTAGTCCCTGCCAAAACACAGTTCCCACCCACATCCTCATCTCAGGTTTCCTTTCTAAAGAGCTGTCCTGGCATTCAGAATTCTCAACCCCATTTGCACTCCCAAGGGTTCCTGGGACTGAGAAGCCAACAGACCACCCGTTCTTGCCCGATGGCTGGGTCACCTGGTCAGCGCCGGTGTAGCTCTGAGGGTGTGTCCGGCTGGTGTTCATGCTGATGTTGGGTATCCTTTTTTTACAAAAAATATATTTTATTGATTTTTACAGAGAGGAAGGGAGAGGAATAGAGAGTTAGAAACATCAATGAGAGAGAAAATCGATCAGCTGCCTCCTGCACACCCCCTACTGGGGATGTGCCCACAACTGAGGTACATGCCCTTGACCAGAATCAAACCTGGGACCCTTCAGTCTGCAGGCTGACGCTCTATCCACTGAGCCAAACCGGTTAGTTTGGGTATCCTTGTTATAACAGTTCTATTGAGATGTAATTCCTACACCAGGCAATTCATCCATTTAAAGTGGACAACTCAGTGGCTTTTAGTGTATGAACAGCGTTGTCCTACCAGCACCACAGTCAGTTTTAGGACATCCCATCAGCCCCCTTCGTTGTTATCCCTGAACCTCCTCACTTCCCCCTCCCCCACTTAGGCACCCACTGACCCACTCTGTCTCTGTGGATGTGCCACTCTGGACATTTCATGTAAATGCAGTTACACAATGCGTGGGCCTTTGTGTCTGGCTTCTTTCACCAGCAGGTGTTCAAGGTCCGCCCGTGGTGTACATGTCAGTACTTGTCCTTTTTTTTTTTTTTTTTTTTTATCACCAAATGATACTCCATTGCATGGATAGACCACAACTGATTTATCCGTTCATCCAACGACAGACATTTGAGTTGTGTCCACTTTTGGCTCTTACGAATATGCTGCTATGGAAATTCATGTACATTTCATTTTTCTTCAGTAAATATTTAGCAACGTAATTGCTGGGTCAGATGGTAACTCTATGTGTCTTTTTCTTCAAATTTGCTTATTTATTTTTATTGACTTTATTGGGGTGACATTGGTTAATAAAATTATATAGGTTTCAGGTGTACAATTCTATAAGACATTATCTGTATATTGTACTGTGTGCTCACCACCCTAGTGAAGTCTCCTTCCACCACCATTTAGTCCAACTTTTTGTACCTTTTGAGGAAGTGCCAGACTGTTCTCCAAAGCCTTACTAAGTTTTAAAAAAAATATATTTTATTGATTTTTCACAGAGAGGAAGGGAGAGGGACAGAGAGTTAGAAACATCAATGAGAGAGGAACATTGATCAGCTGCCTCCTGCACACCCCCTACTGGGGATGTGCCCGCAACCAAGGTACATGTCCTTGGCCGGAATCGAACCTGGGACCTTTCAGTCTGCAGGCCGACGGTCTATCCACTGAGCCAAACAGGTTAGGGCCTTACTAAGTTTTTTTAAAAAAATTAATGGGAACATAACATTGCATACAGAAAAGTGCAAACTACAACTCCATGCATTTGCACACACTGAGCGGTTCCATGTAACCCGCCCCCAGGTCAAGACCCAGGCCACTTCCAGCTCTCCTGTCCCTCCTCAGGCCCCTGCCTCCAGGGGCACCCTGCTCTGCTTTCAAATGGCACCGTTTTGTTTTTCTTTTTGGATTTAAAATGTTCTCCACCCGATGGGGAGTGGCAGCTCATAAATAGCTTCCACTTCCTTCCCCACAGACCCCTTTTTCTTGTTTCCAAGCCCCAGGAAGGAGGTAGGAAAGCCAGGGAGGCTGGGTGACCTCAGGCTGGGGACGTGCCAAGAGAGAAACCACACCCCCAAGTCTGGAGCACCCAACCTCCTGCTGGGAGTTTTCGGGGATTTCCTTGGGTTGCAGAATCAGGAAACATTTCTAGTCCTTGGTCATAGCTTGGCCTCAAGCTCCCACACTCAGCCGGAAACCGAAAGCTGGGGCCTGGACTGGACACTACCTCTCTTGGCCGGGATTTGGGCCTGGGCCGGACACTTCAAAGGCGTAGCGTGCCAGGCCAGGGAGGCATGGATGGTGCACCTTCCTCCTGACATCAGAAGCCGCCCGGAGAGCCTGGCTGTCAGTGTGGCTGAGACATGGCTGAGTGGGAGTGGGGATCCGTCCCTGCGAGCACATTCTTCAGAAGTGAGGCCTTTCCGGGGCTGCCTCGGCGGTGACAGATGGCAATGAGGAGACCCCTCCCCACCTGCTCTCAGCGCAGGGGGCTGGCCGGCTTCCATTGGCCAATGGGGATCCAGACAGGAGATGGGAAGGTGGATGAGACTGAGCTTGAGGTAGTTATTCCTCTGGCTCCCTCCATTAATAATCAACACCACGAGGGACTAGTTAATAAAGTGCTGCGGACAGGTTTTATTCAGTGATGCTATTGCCGTCGGCCAGAGGGCCCAGCGTGCACTGGAATCTACTTCCCTGCGATGCAAGGCTGGGCTCTGCTGGGGAAAGGCACTGGGGGACTGGGAGGGGGTTTGTGCATGTGACTAGGTCACTTGGATTTGCTAAATGACGCTTGTCTGGAGGAGAAACAACTTCTGCTATCGTAATGACGGGAGGCGGTGTGCACGTTGAAGCCGGTGCCAATGTTAGGCCCTTCTCCTGCAGGGATGGGGAGGGTGCAATTCTCTCCTTGAATGTTTGCATTTCAAATAGACAACTCAATCCTGGAGGAGACAGCTTTGGGTGGAGATCTTTGCATCTCAAAAGGCAGAGACATGCGTTAGAAACCTTTCCCCAGCCTCAGTTGGATCTCAGTGCGGCCCACAGCCCAGCTCCGAGGGACGACCTCCAAGGCACTCATGCCAGGCGTCACCTGTGGGACATGCCGACTCTCAGCCCGGGCCCACGGAATTGGAACCTGCTTTCAGCAAGGTTCCTGCAAGATGTTTGTGCGGATACGTTCCCCTTTCCACTCTCAAGCAGCGGGTCTCACCTTGGCTGTTCATTAGAGTCACCAGGTGCCTGGACCCCACTCCTGAGAGTTTGATTAGTGGGTGGAGGTGCATCCTGGGCATCAGACGTTTTAAAAACTCCCCAGGTGAGTCTCATATGCAGATGAGAACCATTGCTCAAAGTCTGTTTCTTAGTCTTGGCACCACCACCGACATTCAGAGCCAGATAATCCTTTGTCATGGGCTGTCCTATGCCCCGAAGGATGTTTAGCATCCGTGGCCTCCACCGACTAGATACCAGTAGAGCCACATTCTCCAGTTTTATTAACCAAAAAATATCTCCAGACATTGTCAACATCCCCTGGGGGAGCAAAGTCATCGCTGATTGAAAACCACTCTTCTAAATTCTCTCCTTAACCTCCTTCCAACGCACAACCCACTGGCTTTCCTGCTTGTTCCCTCTGTTTCTTCCCTTAGCTCGTCTTAGTTTTTCTGGGGTTGACATTTTTCTAATGGGCCCAGCTCTTGGATCCTCGGTAGCCGTGGTTCTCGATGTGTGTTCTGGGACCCACAGCATCAGTATCACCTAGAAACTTGTTTAAAATGCAGG
The DNA here is from genome assembly GCF_963259705.1 of Myotis daubentonii. Lineage (NCBI taxonomy): Eukaryota > Metazoa > Chordata > Mammalia > Chiroptera > Vespertilionidae > Myotis > Myotis daubentonii. The sequence continues at coordinate 21,902,913 of NC_081843.1, forward strand.
TCCTCAGGCCCCATCCAGACCTACTGATCCGGAAACTTTGGGGTTGGAGACCAGCCATCTGGGTTTCAACAAGCTCTCGGAGGAATCCTATGGCACACGAGAGCCCAGCAACCCTGGGAGAGAATATTCTTGTCTCTCTTTCCATCTTGTGGAGGTGGGAACTAATGTATCAAAAAATAGCATGAATTGCTCACGATCCCACAAACTTGATTCTGGCTCTATCTTTAGCTTCCAGCGCTGCCATGGCAAATTCTGTAATAACAACAGAAATGTATTCTCTCAGAGCTCTGGAGGTCAGAAGTCCAAAACCAAGGTGTCAGCAAGGCCATGCCTTCTGTGACGGTTCTAGGAGAAAGTGTTTCCCTGCCTCTTCCAGTTGCTGATGTCTGCCAGAATCCGTGGAATTCCTCGGCCTGAGGCGCCATAATTCTAATCTCTGCCTCCATCTTTATATGGCCTTCTCTGTGTCTCTTTATTTCAGACCTTCCTGTCCTTTCTCTTATCGGGTACTAGTCCTTGGATTTAGGGCCCACTCCAAGTCTAGGCCGAGCTCAAGATCCTTCATTACATCTACAAAAGTCCTATTTCCAAATCAGGTCAAATTCATAGGTACCGGGGGTTAGGATTTGAACATATCATTGGGGTGTCTCTATTTTCCATTGTTCTGCTTTCCATATAGAGCAAGAGGGAGACTGGGGCAGAACCTGAGCAGGTACATAGACAGGTGGGCCTCTGTACCCATTTTTCCTCTGGGGAGAACTGTGTGAACATATTTTATCAGCATAACTTACACAGGAATGGATGGGGAGGGAGGGAGGGAGGGAGGGAGGGAGGAAGAGAGAGAGAGAGAGAGAGAGAGAGAGAGAGAGAGAGAGAGAGGAAGAGAGAGGGAAAGAAAGGAAGGAAGGAAAGAAGGGAGGAAGGAAGGGAAGGAAGGACGAAGGAAGCAAGGAGGGAAGGAAGGAAAGAAAGAAGGAAGGAAGAGGGAGAAAAGAAAAAACAGAGAGAAGGGGAGCAAAAGAGAATGGAAGAGAAGATTAAAGCAGGCAAGAAAAATCAGCACATTTTTGGAAGGTAAATAGCTCATAGATGGTGATTGACTAGCAGGGCAGGGGAAGGAGCCAGCTGAGAACGGACCAGAGGGATGCCACTGTTGGTGTTACCTCACCTCCCAGGAAGCAGAACAAATGAACAAAGATGCAGAAAACAGAGGGAAAGGGTAAAATAATGAGAGGAACAATCCAGGCTGCCTGCTACCTGACTAAAAGGGGTTTCAGAAATTAAGAACTGAAAAAACAGAAGGGCGGAAATTACCAAAGAGATAACACAAGAAAATTCCCTGGAACTGAAGGAAGCAGGGCAGCAGATGAACAATGGTTCTTAAAATAGCTTGCTTCAGGGAATGTGGTGAGAAAGCACCATGGAGACGGTGGGTTCAGCATATGAGATGGAGGATCAAAAGTAATTCTTACCACCAGGGCCAGGCAGCTCAGTCACTTGGAGTGTCCGTCCATACACCAAAAAAGGTTTCGGGTTTGATTCCCAGTCAGGGCACATACCCAAGTTGCAGGTACGATCCCTAGTCAGGTGTGTATGGGAGGCAACCAATCAAAGTTTCTCTCTTACATCGATGTTTCTCTCTCTCTTCCTCTCAAAATCAATAAAAACGTATCCTCAGATGAAAAATTTTTTTATTAATAAATCTTTATTGTTCAGATTATTACAGATGTTCCTCTTTTTTCCCCTATATCTCTCCTCCACCTGGTTCCCACCCCACCCCATGCCCTTAGCTCCTGCCACTGTCCTCATCCATAGGTGTAAGATTTTTGTCCAGTCTCTTCCCACACCCCCACACCTCCTTACCCCCAAGAATTGTCAATCCACTCCCTTTCTATGCCCCTGATTCTATTATA